>NW_027466842.1:2045000-2602500 GCF_046128005.1 Genypterus blacodes
CTTTTCTTTGTGCTCAATAATTACTTGAACTGTGTACATGTCTTAAATGTTCCATCAATCACGACCTTGTTCTTGATAATTGTTTCTTGGTTAGTTGCCAAAACTTTGATGAATCATTTATTACATCACACGCATACACACGCACGCGCACACACACACACACACACACACACCTCCCACACACACACACACACACACACACACACACACACACACACACACACACACACAGAACGTTTTGTACCGTCAGACAATCAGTTGTCACTTTCTATAATGTTGGCATGAAGAATAGATTCTTATGTTGTATAAATCACAAATGTGTGACAGAGTGTGTGAGTTATGGTTATAACTATCAGACACAGTGTAAAAACCTTTAATTGAGATCTTATCATGTGCTGTTATTATATTAAAATACTTTTTTTTTCATTACTTTTCCTTTATCAAATGTATTATATTTCTAATATACAAATGTTTACTTTTAAAAGTTGAAAGTGATTGTCACAGGCTTTTATTCTGAAAAGCATTTCATAAATTACAGTTATCATCTCATTAAGTGAATTGATGAGGTGCGGTCACTGCATTAATGCAGATCATCATAGATGATTATAGATGCCGACCCAGGTGTGTGATTATTGGAAAATCCAAAACATGTTACAACTAATCTAAAATATGTTGGAATGAGTAAGAAGGGCATGTGTGTGTGTGTGTGTGTGTGTGTGTGTGTGTGTGTGTGTGTGTGTGTGTGTGTGTGTGTGTGTGTGTGTTTGTGTGTGTGTGTGTGAGTGTGAGTGTGAGAAACCTACCTTTCATTAGAGCGTGTGTAATTTAAAATGGCATTTTAGGACATTATATGTAAATATAACATGAGCACACTACATGTTATTAATCTTAGTATTACACATTCATTTACACAGAATATTAAATAAAACCGTAATGTTCAGTATTATTTATTATCTAGTGTATTAAAATATATTATTCTTAGATTTAGATTTAAGACATTACATCATTAACCATGACAAGTAGTTTTTTTTTAGTGTATTTAAATAGCCCATTGATTCATTTCATTTCATTTAAGTTCATTAAAATTTGATAAATTATAATTTCAATCGTGAATGTCAGACATGAATGAGAATCAGGAGTAAAACGTTGTCACGCTCCATGCTGTCACACACTTTCACATCACATCATTTTTTATGACTAATGGCCCAGGGGAAATGTTACATCCAGAGATAAATGATTCATTATTACTTTTGATGTATTCATTTGAATCCATCTGTTGCTATTGTTCCTCGTCGTAGCCGAGCGTAATCTTTTACGAGGTCGTCTGAGCACCTGAAATGGATTTTTCAACACTTTTACAAGCGCCACAAAAAATAACACGCCATGATATTTACAACAATTTAGGGTGATTACTGGAATAAACTTGTACGAACATCAAACACATGTTTGTGTTGCTTCTGAGCGCGTCTACTAACCCAAATGATTTCTTTGTACATTTACAGAATATATTAAATCATGCAATAAAATATGTTTATCCTGGAATTCAGGAGACCAGGAGGGTTTTTTTTCTTCATCATTAACTGCGGGGCAAGTTTTAAGCAGTATCAGATGTTTTAAGCACGCAGGCACACACACACATGCACACACACACATACACGCAGGTATAAATGGAGTTAATGAGGTCATTACAGCATGTCAGAGCAGTTAAACAGCCTCTGCCATGTTCTAACCTGAAGAGAAGAGAAGCAGACACACAGCGTAAGCCTGCCTGCGAAATAAGACACACACTTACATGAATGGAAAGTAGTAGTAGTGTGTGTGAGAGTGTGAGAGTGTGCGTGTGAGAGTGTGTGTGTGTGTAGTCTGTTCTGTTTTTGTTCTGCTGTTCACATTCTGTTACTCAGTTCTCATTCCAAAAGCGAAATGCCCTGGAATGACTTTTCCCTCTAAAAGCAATGACCCCTCTCATTAGACTGAATTCATTGCAGCATATTTTCAGCCCTCAGATATTCAGGCAGTAAAGAAGGTTTGTCATCAAATCGTGAATCAACAGAACTTTTGGTGAGGCGCCGTCAAGTACAAAATACTTTCCAGACCCAAAACAAATCATGCAAGAGTCGCAAAGTTGAATCAGAAATGAAGAAGAAGAAGAGCGAAAGGATGAAAATATGACAAACAAACGAGCGTTGACGCCGGGGAGATTTCTACAGAGCTCGTCAACCAAGTGCGTGTGAGAGTGTTTACAGCCAGTGAACTTATAAACACTCGCTCTTTATTGTTGTGAAGGGCCGAAGCACAATAAAAATATAAAGGAAGCGGCAGAGAGACGGCGTAACTTCATCGCTCCGAGCTGCAGAAAATGTCATATTTTCAAGAATAATTAGAAACAAGTTGAACATTCACGCTGCGTTCAGAACTCCTAATGAGAGTGAAAGAGTTTTCACGGCTTTTGCAACAGTTTAGCTCCCTGTCAAATGGAGAACAGGGAGCTAAGAAAATCACATTCTTGCTCTCGTTATGAATATAAATCGTTATTTCAGTCTTGAACTCTGGATTATAATGTTCGTGTTTGGGGCGAAAACGTGTAGAAATACCTGCGTTTACCCGACGCCCCCCCACCCCCTCCCCTGGGCCCATGGGCGCTGTCACCATCTGCTCTCAATGGCGGCTGTTCTCATTTGTTCAGGCGCCAAAGCTGTAGGCAACTTGAAAACCAGTAAGAACGACGTGATCTCAGGTGCTATAATAAAAGTTTGACATTAATTACCTGAAAATTGCAAGAACACCAAGTGACACGGGGCTCAGTTATGAGGCTTAAACGTGCAGGACGAACAGGATCTTCCTCCTTTCTTCATCTCCTTTTACTCATCTCTCCCTCTCATTATCTCCCTTCTCTCTCTTCTTCTTCCTTTCCCTTTTTTGTTAAACATTGTGCGTTTCCTCTCTTCTTCTGAGGCGCAGGATTATAAACCGCAGGAGAGCGGCCTGATTACCATGGCGACATCACAAACACAAAAACACCAAAGTTAAACTATGTTTCAACACAATTAATCCCAAAAGTAAGAAAAAAAGCATCACGCCTGTTTGTGTCTCTATTAGAAACTTCAAAATAGAGAATATAATTATATGCACAATTTATAACTATACTGCTGTCATAATTACGTAGATATTTACACTATTTTAAAAAGAATTATGTAAAGTATTGAACAGTGATTAAACTAGAACAATGTTGCTTAATAGACATGATTTAACTGCCAATCAATAATCATTAATAATAACAATGCATCATGATTTACATTCTTGCTTTCATAAGGGTCGACTCAGCCTGCTAATGGTGTTTACACCATGTTTGCCTTAATCTGTGTTTATCTACATTTTCCCTTTGTGTAAATGTATTGTGTGTGATTTGCTGCAGAAAGTGTGTGTAGCCTCATCTCAACATGAATAAATTCAACCGTTCAGAATGCAAACTTGGCGCAGCGGGAGATGGAAATGAGCTTCACGGCCTAATAACATGAATGAGTCACTGTGATGTTTTATGTGGATTTGATTAATAAGCATATTTCCGTTCTAATTGACACCTCCTTTCCTCTACTGCCACATCAAACCCTCTACTTCGCTCCCCTTCTCTCCCTCCCTGCCGCATCTCCCAGTTCCTCCCGCTGCGTCTCCTCCTTCCGTCGCCCCATTAGAGACAAAGAAAAGCCATCGGCCCATCGATCACGCTAACCTCCCGCGTGACCCCCCGGAGAACCTGGTCTGCTCCACGCTCTGCTCTTTGTTTGCTCTCTTCCTGTGTTACTCACAGCAGCATTGTGGGACTCTCAACAAGTGGCTCATTTAGCCGCCGCTCGGCATGTTGAAACATACATCCTGCTCTAGATGGAGGCTCATTGTGAATAGGGTGACTGGATGGTTAGGATTGTTTTAAAATGTAATTAGTCATATTGCCCGTTGCCATAACTTTGGAGAAATGAGATTCAAGCCAATACTGGATGTTCAATTTCAATAATCATGTCTCCCTCAGAGGCAGATCTTATCTAGAGCAGATGAAAACTCTTCTCTCGTCACATAGCCGAGAGCATTCACGCTACTACGGCTTCATTCCATATGGCTGCAGACGTCTGGCAAGTCAGGTTATATACTATGTGTGTTTTGCCCGGTTTCCATGCAAGTAGGTTTCGGGTGTGGCGGCAGAGAAGATGGGGCGATCATTGAACGAAGGAGAAATCAAAAGAGGTGAAAAGGAAAAGAAGAGATGCAAAGGGGAGGAAAGGAGGTGAGGGTGAGACGGAGGGAAAGAGAGAAGGAGACGAAATGGAGAAAAGAGGAGGAAGGAAGCCAGTTAATTTAAAACCAATATGAGTCAGGAATGCGCCGCCAAAACCTCTAAAAGTATTAATTCCTTCTTTTTAATGAAACTTTTCAAGGGTAAAGTGTACTTTCCATTTTACTTCTCCTTTTCCTTCCTGTCTCGTCTCAAGGCGACGCTCATTTCTTTTAAAAAGGAAAAGTAAAGGCTTTCAAGCGTCCGTGGCGATAATGTAAAGATGATAAAGTTTTTCTCGGAGCGCCTCGTTGTTGATTTCTGCTCATGCAAACGTTTCAACCTGATTAAGATCAGCAGCTGCAGCTCATAACGTCGCCTCTCACTTCCCCCATTTTCAATCTTGGAAGACGTGATTAGAGTGTTTTGCACTCAAAGAGAAATATTAAATATAAACGGTTTTATATTATTGCTCAAAAACAAAAGATCCAGCCACACCAGTGATTCATTTCATCTGATTGGACATGAGTCAACACATTCTATTTCACCTTACTTCACACGTTTAGGGTTCAAATAGGCGTCGTGTGTGTTTTAGTGGACATGTTGGATTCGGTTACACACTGACGGTGAAGGAGATTTTTGTTGGAGAGGCAAATATCCGTTGGAAAAGAGCGATCTCCCCACAGAGGAAGCTCATGACTCATTCACCTTGAAGAAGAACATAGCTGACGACTGAGTCACCCGAGTCACACCCCTACACACACCCATCAGTCACTCAACCGGTTCATGCTCAGTCTCTCACACACACACATGCATGCACGCACGCACGCACGCACGCGCACGCACGCACACAGCATGCGCTTACAATACAAACACACATGTACAAGCATGTGGTTCACGCTATGCAGGAATACACACTCGGATGATCTTCACACGTTAAAAGTGTGCCATATTCTGATTCGTTTACCTACATGTTACGCTTGCAAAGACACGGATCACACAACGTCGTACTGCGGGAGTAAATCAAAAAGTACTTCCCTTTACAGAAAGAACGACTCAGCTCCTACATACTATTAACTCCGCGTTTCAAGACTGCAAAGAAAGCATGAATTATTGAGAAGGCAGCATGTGCACTCTACTTCGTCCCCACAACGGGAGGCCAAACAAGTCAAAAGCAGTTGAGCGAGATAGCGAGAAGTAAAGACACCATATCCAAAGAACAGCGCGCCCTCTCCAATATACAGAGCTATCCCGTGTGTTTGTATATGCAATCTTTATAATTAGTTTTTTCTAGATCCATTATGTGCTCTTTGTTATTTATCATAGCAGGAACAGATAGACGTTGGTATGATCATTATATATGACGTAAAGACCTGAACAACTGTGGCATGAAAGGAGTTTATGCGACTGAATCCTAAAGATCACTTATTTTATCGCCATTACCTCTTCAAAAGCCGCGTCTTTACAGGAGGGAATAACAGGTACTTCACACAGGTACTTCACATATGAATAGATGGGGAACAAACAAACAAACACACAGTACAATACCCATTATTTCAAGTGCATCTGTGACACCAGAATGTCAAGTTGTAACAGCGCGACTGTGGCGGAATAATAATGGGCATAGAGACGATCAGTCCTCATTTGCAGCAGCACTTTCCACGAAGTGCTTGGATACACACTGGAATTAAGTCCTTTCTAGCTGCACAGTCTGCTATTAGTAGTGCGCAATGTAAGAGTGAAAGATGTGAGAAAAAGAGAGCAGCATAAAAGCTCAATTGATTACACGGCGCCTGTCAAACACATATAAGCGAGGGGGGAAAAAAAGGTTGAGATGAACTGAATTCATCAGCTGTAATGTGTTTAAAGTGACGCAGTCTTTGGGTTGAGCCGCAGCTCTGCCCTTGCTGCTCGCTGTGAGCCCACATAGAAGATTTGAATGTATGATCGCTCTCCGAAACTATGAATGGATGCGGGTTTTTTGCATTTGAAAGCAAACTGTCGACATTGTTCGTCATTGGCATGAATGCAGCCGTGATGAGAGTCACGTCGACCTTGAATGACGGATTTTCACTGAACGGTGATAACCTGACTGAAAAAAAGAGACAGTCTCGTGAAATCACAAGCCAGTTGCTCACTATTCAAATGAGAACCAGGTTGAAGACAAGCCAACTGACGCACAAGCAAAACTGATTTTCCTCTCTGACAACATGTCAAACACACATTTAATATATATCTGATACATAGAAACAAAATGTACCCTATATATGATAAACTATCCTGACCTTATCCATTATTAACAATATTTGAATAATTTAAATCAATATTTGACTTAAATTGGCAAATTGGCAAAACAAATTCACATTTTTTGGCAGCAGTTTGGACTCAGCATAGCTGCAAAAGGAAAGTGTTAGCACCTCTAATTGAGTGTACAGTACTCAACTAACAGCCTACGATCGACTCTGAACGATCTCATTTAACACAAAAACACGTGTAAGACTGATTCAGTTGGTGTGATATTTCCTCGCTGATATTTAAACAGGTGCAGTGGGAAAGGTCTTTCTTAAATGGCGTCCCATCTGAGATAATACCTACTGGATTCAGACCCTGAAGTGAGTCAAATAATGGACCAACACCCACACACACACTACAGAACGTGTATGCAACGCCCATGACTTTTGACAGAAAGCCACACTGAAGCAGACTTTCCACATGGTCGGCTGGCTATTCCAGTAACGGGCTGGCATGCGCCTCCCTTTTCCACAGAGGAAGAGAAATAGAAAAGAGAGCATCCAAGGGTGTGGACACGAGAAATTAAACTGGCACTTCTTCCACCACATAACCATTTGAAAAAACGATTAATCTGTCCCTCGTTAGTGTTAACAGACATTGCTAGTGAACAAAATTAACATTGGTGTTAAATAGTATGTACGATTCCAACTCCTGTGTACACTTACTCGTAAAAGACTTTTCATACATGCGACAAATTAAATATAATGCTGTCATTTAAAGCCACAAGTAGGTTCCAGCCAATCCCATTTTTAAAACTAAGCTCAAACCCAAACTTCTCCTTAAGCCAGTGTTAAACCATCAAACCATTACACGTGCAACGAGTGCATCAAATAACCAAGAATAAAATGTTACATATACGTATAACCCGCAAGGAGTGGAGTCAGAAAGCTGTCATAAAAACAAATTCTCTGCCGTTGTATTCAAGCGTTGCCACGACAAACACAAGATTAGGATTTAATTGCAGAGATTAGCTGGCAATTACAAAAGGGCAGGAAGGCAAACAGTGGTCAAAGGTCATGGGTCAAACATATTATTACAGCGTGTAACCCACAAATAAAACAGGAACAATAATTTCAAATCTGCGTTTATGTCCCAGCACATTGTTTGTATTAAAAGCTAATTAGTATCGTTAGAGCTTCCATCTGGAAATACAAAAGAATTCTTGAAATAGAAATTAAAGGTCAGGAACATTTGTAGGTAATCACAAGTCTGTGAATCATCAGCTGGGCAGACCAGTTTACAACTGAAAAACTCAACCAATTATTTTCCGACAGGATGCTGGGGACTCTACTACTGGTGTAATTACAGAAAGTGTGTATAACTTTGCCCTGCTCCTCTCCTTACTGCGAGCTAACAACATGGATACCACCACACACGGTATGCTGTGATGAATACAGCCCACTCATAGATGGATACGGTGCTTTATGACGCATTTTGAGTTTTGGCTGGATTTGATTTTAAGTGTTTTGCCGTGACTCCATGCTGGAGTTTAACAGCAAGATGATGAAACTTTAATGTACAGAAGCAAATTGGACACAGCAGCTAAGAGAATGTCAGTATTTGACATGACATGCGTTCGTGTTTTGGGTTCTTCTGCCATCATATATGGGAAATGTTTGTCATACGAAAAAGAATTAAAGAGAGAACTATTCATATATAGGGAGAAAGCCAACACTAAAACAAAGGTTCTCTGTGCAATGTTGCAATTTCAACTCTAACAATATATGTCCTTGTCAGTACCAATGTTCCCACATCAAGCATATGCAGATGACAGGGCTACAATTTGGGGCTTGGGTCTGCAGCATCTCTCCCCTCCAGCGCCATAATGAGGACTGACTAGAGCAGAGATTAACCGAGATCTGGTTTACGTTACCCCCAGCAGCTTGGTGAGCTTTAGATACAGATTAAATATTTTAACATGGGGCTATACGGTGGGTGGTTATCTGACTCACCCACTTTGTCAAAAAAGAAAATGAAACATACGTCGGTTTATGCGGAACCAAATAACCGCGGGGTCATGTTTTAGAAAAACAATTTACATTAAAGGGAGCTCAACATAATTAGTGTAAAATAGAATAGAAATCTGGGGAGGCTGACTCAAAGATTCATTAAATTACTGAAGAAAATATAGTACATTTAATTCCACAATATGTTAGTCATAGTTACGCTGCAGGTTTAAGATTCAAAACCGAATTTATCTGTAAGCAGGTCGTAAACTTGGACACACTGTATATTACATTTTCATTGATTTTGCACAAAAGGAAGCTGGTAAGGGAATAACTTTTAAAATAATTCTCTTTAATGTCTTCACTAACCGTTTCCTAAGTGCGCCTTCAGCAGACATGGAGCAACATTAGTAACCCACTGGAGTCTGTTTCTGTCTAATGAAAATTAAGTATTCACTCTCCTTAATACTCTGTTTTGCTACCCTGTCTGTTGTTTGGTTCCCCAGGTAGAGTTCAGTCTGCTTATTACAGTTTTAATAGAAACAAATGCCTTCTACCACTGCAAATAAGTTTGATGAGAAACTTAGAAGTTGTTTTCAAACCTGCAGTCCATTTTCTCTGCTGTTCTCCAACGGTGAACAAGTTGTGACTTTTGTTGTAAATTTGGTTCAGTTTGATTTAACACAGACACAATGCCATGAAACTAAATAACATGGAACCATGACTGAACTGGCATATGTTCCTAGTCATAATTTAGGCCATAAACCAAGCAAATCTACTGTATGCCAATGTTGTATCCACTTCAGGAACACTGCATATTGCTTCCCAGACGAGTTGCCTTCAGTCGGCTTAACAGGAGAATGAAGAACATGCCAACGTCTTGCTGCACGCAAACATCCAACATGTTAAATACAATAATTGGATACGCATGTTTGATGTGCTTGAGCAAATCAAAGGTGTTAACGACGCACAAATACTCGTCTATGGTTCTGCATCAATCAGTATGTCAACATTTCACCCTGTAGTGAATTCACAACTAGTTCGGATTATGGGAGGACGAATGAGGAAAGGGAGAAAACAAACCTTGTCTTGCTGAACTAAATGTAAAATGGAGGATAGATTCTCCATAGCGCTTGCAGGACTTTTACATGAGGGTTTCTGCAATGCGGATTCAAACTTCCTTCCACTTCAAGACTAATGGCGTTGACCCAGCGTCTTTGCCGAGGCCACCCAGAGTGGAATCAGCAATTACAATAAATACAGATGAGGCAAACCCCGCTAATTATGAGGAATTTGGCCACTTGTGACTTGTAAATGCAACTTTTAAATTTGCCCCCTGGACTTAATCTCAATAAATTTAGAAGCTCAAACCCCCTAAATCTGGTTGCTCCAACACAACACACCAGCATCATTAGATTTTCTCAACTCAGGAAGGCTTAACACGCACAAGTGATGAGCTGAGCCACGTATCCACACAAATCTAACTAAATATGGATTCATTGCTGTTGCCTTTCTTTAAATAGCTCTCTCTTGGCATTGCTCATAGATCATTTGACTCGTTGTGATTCAAAATCAAAATGTCAATCTTTGCGGGTGGTGTCACTGGTGTATAGAGGTTCAGCTCACAATGATTGATGCAGGAAACAGTCAGAAATAATATAACAGATGAAAAGAAAAAAACCCAACAGACTCAGCGTGCCTTTGTCAAATTCGATAAAGGAGATGGACTATTCCTTCTAAGTAATATTCAATATTGCTCCGAAAGACATGAAATGCTGATGTAAGGGGAGGTGTAAATATGAAACGTTGGTCCCACTGTGGGAGAAAAACTCCACATCCTCTTTAAACCTCCCTCTGAATTCAAACGCTTTCAGCACTGAGCTGAAATCAGATATTGAGTTTCTCTCCTCTACAATGAGCCTCGCATCTTAACCTCTCCTCTCAGGGTGGATTCACATAGATGATGGATTTAGCCCCAGATGGGCCGCCCCTCTCACATTAAAAAATTGTAGTCCTGGTTTTTCACTTTCTCCTCCACCACAATCTAAAAAAAATGGCTGGATGGCAACTTTGGCACATAATTAAGTCATGAAATTTTGTAGCGGTTTGCATCCAGCCTTCCTTTAACCCTTGGATTTAACTCCATTTCTGTTTCTAGACATATCCATCCATCTGTACTCGCTTGATCCCCTGTCCAAACCACAGCGATGACTCATGGGTAAATGAGCTGCAAGAGGGAGGGGGGGCGGGCAAAGGACAGAGAGCGAACAGATGAAGTTGCGGGGAACGTTTTGTGGCGGGGAATCAGAGAGACAGATTTTGAATGAGACTGCTTGCGGGTGCTGGAGGCCTATCAGGCGGTGCAGTTGCCTGGAATAACAAACAGAGACTGTCAGCATGACGAGCACGGATGGTGGTCTCCACCGTAACGCCTTTTATAGTAGAATCCTCCTCCCGAGAAGGAGATGAATTTCACTTTAATTCTCCAAAGTTTCTCCAAAGTTTCTGGGAAGGCATCCAGCATAGGTCCAGAGAGGACAGTAAAACACTGCTGGATGAATTCTAGTGGACAAGAAAAAAAACTCCACAACTTTCAGTGACATTTATCAGACAATGACGATTGTTTATTTTACAATTTCTCTCCTCTTTGCTCAATATGAAACAGACTAAAATATTACTATAGGTAACCCGTAAGAATCTAGAACTATACTTTACATTGAAAACAAACCATCACCAAAACTAAATATGAAGAAGCTAAAATAAGAGTTAAAAGCTACCATGTGGTTCTGTTTACTTTTGTTTCTATATTCACATATTGTTTTTTATATCTTTCAGTCTATATACATAAAAACATGGGTTTAGAAAGGTAATGCCAACAAAAATACAACAGTAGAATTTGCACAGCTGCTTTCTTTGACATAAATTGTTAAATATAAATATATTTGACCTTTATGTGTACAAAAAGCAGTTGAAAACCCTAACAAATAAGGCAAAGGCATCAGTGAGAAGCAGTAAGTAGCATATAGGAGTCGAGATGTTTTTGACTACCAACGTTCAAGCATCAACACATGGTTGTAGTTGAAGAACAGGCTGTGTGCCAGTCCACTTCAGCAGAAGCACTACCATCCACAGCACAATATTCACTGTTGGTACAAGTCCAAGTGTTCAAAAAGAAATACACGTTGGTCCAGTTTCTCAGATAAACACTAGTCACACAGAAGAAAACCAAAGGAAACAACCACTGTAAGCAAAGTGAAGCTGCAGTCAGTGATTGGACTGGACGTGTCTTTATTTGAACAACAGTATTTGCACGTCTTTTAACCGTCACCTATCAGAAGGATTATTTTATATGGCATCCACAAAACACACAAACCCTGAAAAACTCTATCGCTCTTTCTCTGCTGTCCTTCAATTACACTTAAACTTTGAGCCACAGTCTCCTTACATTTATTTTCTCTTTTCTGACCACGTTTCCTCTGAGCTTCAGTGCGTTCATGGTGCTGAGGTTGGAACTGTTGTTGGGGAACAATTCATCCAGTTCAGCTGGTCAAACATCACAGTGAAAAGAGCCTGTCAGGACCTTTCATTAACATGAGTAATGACATTAAATATGAGGTGATAATAGCAGAGTTTAGACAAACATGACTCATGGCCTGTTGGGGTTACACACTTAACAATGTAACAGATGTTAGTACTGAATCGAACGTCTGTGTATTTTTCTCCATGTTTCTAAGAGATTGTACTGTACATGATGTTCTCTTGCCAGCAAAAAAGTATGCATGATTAAGCAGGTTTAAAGTATTCTGTAAAGTAATCCCATCTGTATATATATACTTTAGACTATGTACAGTATGTTTTTATTGTACGGGTGTAAATTATACACAAATAATGGAGCCAGTCAAGTTAAAGGGGAAACCTTGTTTACATTATTCTGCACATGGCCAAAAAAGAAAAAAGAAATATTTAATTTTAACAATCTGGAGAAAAGGGAGTACAGTAATTTTAACAGCTGTTTTTTGGAAATGTTTCGTATGTTTGCTGGTTGATTTATACACTAAGGACATTAAAACTGGCTTCTTTTTTTTCTTTTTCAAATAAAGAAAAATAGAAGGGAATGCCCGCAAAACAGAAATATATATGTAGGTGAGTTCAGATGAGGACATGAGGATAAACCGCCTTTATGTTGTATCATGTCATTATACTATACATATGACATCATGCTTTAAGTATTACAGTAATCATAGTTGTACAGCATGATTATTATTATTACCGTAACGATTGTGATTGCTGTCTCAGGTTTGAAGAACTATAAACAGAGAAAATGACTACAGGAGGTTGTGGGATGCTCATAACACGTCACGGCCATAATACGCAGCATACCATCCTCCCACCCAAGCTTACCGGGGATCCCACAGCTATGACGAGTGGGTCCAGTCACACAGCAGGGCTACAAATGTCCACAAAGCTGTTCTTACCAAGTCCAGATGTAGACGCACATAATCGGACAAATTCAAAGTGTCTGTTGCCATTATGTTTTGAGCGGAGGTGTTGCTTTGTGTCGTCTGTGACAGTGCTGTGCTGCTGTGACACATTCATGTAACTTCACTCCTGACCCCACAGCTCGTGTTACACTCGCTCCTGCTTGTCTCACGAGTGAAGGCGGCGTGTTGCGAGGTCGGCTGAGGTAGCTACAGGTCCTATTGGAGCGGAGAGAGTTTCTGTGCTATTCGCCCATCTTTGCGTGCGTGTGTGTGTATGAGAGAGAGAGAGAGAGAGCAACAGCATCTGGTTACCATCAGCCTGACTTGTGGTCCTGCTGACTGTCAGGACCAGCTGGCTGACTGGACAACAGTACAGGCCGACCAGAAGCACAGCAGAAGGTACTGGTTGCTTCAGCTTTCTGGTTGCCTCTTACCCCGACTGTGGGAAAATAGTGGATATAAGACCTCGGTTCTAATGTTAAAATACCTTTTCCTTTAAAATTTTATTGCAACCATTCACTTTATTCATTCAATATGGTAGCATTTAGAAAGCTGCATTAAGTATGTCTCATTACCATTTTTACACTACACTTCTTTTTACTGGCATTTCAGGATGACTATACCTCTTTGTATTTTATTTGCCAGAATGAGGTCATATTGCCCAGAAACAAAACACTAATAATGATACAAGGTTATGCTGATTAAAGTGATAAATGTGTTTATATTATTAATACTGCTGCTGAGCTTTTATCTTGCCTTCCTGTGTTGCAACTTTCATTTGTTCAGTCAACCTTTTTGAATGAACAAATGTCATTATTTCTTATCTTATTGTGAAAATTAGAAAGATTAAAGCTTTATTTTGAATAGTAAAAATCATTTGAAAAGATGAAATAATAAAAGTCCAGTTTTATTCAAGCTAAATGTTTTACTTTGTGCAATACTGGCTAACCAGACAGAATGTTTTCCATAAGGGCATAAAATCTGGGTGAAAATCTCCTTACTAACCTGCACCTTGTTCAAATTTAGGTATTTCAGAGTTTAGACTGGTATAATTTGGAGAGCTTATGCTTTAGTCTTTAATAATTCATTTGTGCCCCTGTTGTTATGAGGTCTGGATGTGGCAGTCTGCTGTGTTTCCCCTGGATTTCAGTCAGCAGTTTTGAGCTGGATGCTTTACGACCAGAAGGCATCCAGACTGAGCAGCAGAAAGGGGGCAGAGGACTCCTGCACTCCTGCCAAACGCTTTGTAGCGTCTCCTTGATATCAGTCATGCAACTGGTTCCTCGGGCAAGTTTTTGTATTCCGAAGCCGCGATTCCAGGCATTTGTGACGCACATTTGGACGCATTGTGGAAATGATCGTGCAGCCTGTGTAAGTGCCTGGTGAGTCAGTGCAACATTGTTATGGCCACCTTCCTCAAAGTGGCCCCCACAGACCAGACTGACCAGACCACAGCAGAAAGAGAACAAAGCATGGCCTCTGGCCACTGTGCTGTTCCCACACTTCCACTGCTAATCACAGAGAGAGCAAAACACGGCACAAAGAACCAAAGCATACGTGTCCCTGTAGGCATCAGTATCACAGCAATATTTCTGGAGGAATCGCTTTGCAAAATAAAGAACATTTCATGAATGCAAACGGGAATTTTTCTAGACTCGGGAATTGAAAGGAATGTTGCATTTTGTTTTGTTTACTCTGGTGATGAGCAGTTATGTCTTATCTTTGCCTTTTGGCCATATCAACTGATTCACATGAAAGCCAGGTCTGTGTGGTCTGTCTGATACAGCGTGCAGAGCCGTACTGTGTTTGATGTGTCAGTTTTCCTTGGAATACCGCATGTGTTTGTTGTCTTTTTTACATATATATGACTTGTCTTGAGAAATGAGCCATGAAATGAAATGCAAAGAACTTGTGTGCAGAATTAAACCATAAAGTTGAGCTATAAAACAACAAGGCATTGGTGATATTCCTTGTAAAGTAAGAGATTAGAAATTAGTATGGTAAGAATACATGAAATCCAGTCTGAGTTATCGTAAACCTGATCCTAACTCTGACTTAAAATTCCAGCGGTGTTAAAACATTACTTAAAGGTTGCCTTTGATTCTATTATTCTCCATACTGTTCGTGACATTTTCACTGATGGTGTATTGTGTCTTTAGAGGCGAGTCTGATGCCCCGGAGGTCTGAGGGCTGTGACTCATGCTCAAAGCCTTTGCGCCTGTGACATGGAGAAAGGAAATAAGAGCCAGATGCCAACAGATATCCACAAGCACATGGCTCACGAGACAAAACCCTGCCTTGGCTTGTTGCGTGTGTGTCTTACTGTGTGTGTTTGTTTGTGTGTGTGTGTACGTGTCTTCCTAGCAATCTTACACAAGGGATTCAGGTTTATGTCAAGTGATTTTCCAGTGGCGATTTTACTTCACGTCCTCACTAATTCTCAATAATTCCCCTTAAGGGCCAAAGCAAGACAGAAATACACATCAAAGTCAAACCAGCGGCTATTTACAGTATAACGTATTATGAGTTTTAATTGTTTATTTAATAACGTATGATTTTGTCAAGGCTTTTATAAAATATTTTCCAGTATTGCAATGTTTAAATATGTTTCAGCTTATGCACATTTTACCAGCTGAGGTTTAAATTAGTCGAAATTGAGAACTGGCACAAATGTGGGTTTCCATGAGAAATGTCTTCATATAGTGCGGTGTGCTGCCAGTAAATGACTTCAAACCAACCAAACAGTGGATCTTTCACACCACATGCTTACACGAGTGACTCAAGGAATGGTCTGTGGCTTAAAGACGAGCTAAAGATGAGTCAAGGCAAGATTGACTGCATTGCTTACATTTTAATTCAGATTTTTGCAGAGAATCTTTCAGTTGTTTGGAGCTGGTTTGTTAAAGTTTAAAGAGGATTCAAGTATAATATTAAATCACCCATCACCTGTCATATTAAACTCAGGTGACATGCTTTCATCCTACCTCACTCAGGGACGCTGCATTATACTACAGACAGTGAAGTAAACAATAGATAATAATTTCCTCTTGGGTATGAATGGTTAGCGTCAAATTAAAAGGAATATTAAAACAAAAAGCCCTGAGTGATGGATCCTGGCAAGTCATCTCTAGAGACCGTTCCATACATCTGGAGAACATGGCAAGCAGGATATTATCGGAAATCTGCATCTGCCACCAGACCGAGCCGTCATTTATTATTCATCAGAAAGGGGAAGCAATCCATCATCATACTTGAAGAGGCAATTAGCTTTCTGTCTTTCAGTGGTTGACATATAATCACACAAGCACCAAAGCTGAAAGAAATATATAATAATTATAGGATGGGACATGTTGGGTACAGTTGGGGAGTCTGTTTTAATTTATGAGAGCGAATACAGAAAGTATGTTTTCATTATCTCATATACTGCAAACTGTCTACGATGACTGATGCAGAATTATCTTAGTCATTCACTCCTTAGTGATGAAAATGCGGATCACCCCAACGCATATATTTATTTTCCCAAAGACACAGTGACAAGTAATGGCCAGGAAAAACATGACATCATTCAAACCCGTGGTCTAGTTTAAGTTTAACGTGTAAGAAAATTGGTCACCTGGACATTAGTAACCTGATCCTCATCCATCAGCGAATAACAAACGCTACAATGGAGGTATTATGAGCCATAGCTGAAGGTTAATGGTTCCAATTTCAGAGTCACTGACCCAAAGTACTACTGCATGTCCACATAATGCCTCTGAGTTTGACACGAGGTGAAAAACGTTTGCATTTAACGCCACATTCTTTTCTAGACTGCCGCACGCAGTGAAAGGAATCAGTCACAACAGTTGCTGGGCGTTGCTGGAGAAAAATCAGATTCATTACAAGGAGTCATCGACATATTGTTTAAACTTGTTGGATTGACTCACTAGGTTTTGTTTAAATTCCTGGTCCATAATCGGCTCCGGTTGAGCTACATCAGCATGTGAATGACTTTAGTTAATTATTCTAGACGTCACACATGTCACGTAACACACACAAACATGGGAACATGCTTACTGACTCAACGCACAAATCCCAAAACGTGAGAACAGCCTTCGCTCTGTGTCAGACTGGTTTACTAAGATCGGGTATGCACGCAAAACATGAACATCGTGCAGGACGGAAAACTTTAAATTCCTCAGTCGCTCTATGCTTACAAGTTCTACTCTTACATTTGAAAGTTATTTTGTTGTTTGCAAATGGAAAACCCATCTGAAATCTGAGCCTATGGTTAAGAAAATAAATAGGAGTTGGTCTCTTTCAGTAACTACACTGGAATCTACGGAGATCCAAATTATTCACAAAAAATGGGTTTCATTAATGAATATTGCTTTACTGTTGAATTATTATTGTTTTAAAGAGAACCACTGTTTTAACTCCTGCACATGTGTTAATTGTCGTGCACAGAATGCACTTTTAAAGCAGAAAAAGTTACGAGAACAACCACAAATGCTGGTGATGGTAAATTTGCCTGTAAATGTTTAAACAGGAAAAATGTGCTTTCTTTGTGATTAATCACATGGATCAAAGATGAATGCATTTACAATATCTTAAGACTTGTCAAGATAATTACACATCGAGAGCCAAACATGAAACTCAACCCCCGCTCCACGCTCTGCTGGTCATACATGTGAGAGCGTGTTTACATTCATACACTCCTCTGCCATTATGTTAGATATCTTGACATGTTTTATTTTATTCGATGTAATTCCACTCAGGTGACAAAGATCATTTGCTTCCTTTAAACCTGATCAATGAGAGCTGTCTCCACTCAATGATTGTATACGCAGTGCAGAACTGATGGAGCTCGCCTGCCCCTGGTTAAGTGTTTCCATATTGCTGTTTGCCTTTGAGTCTTTCATGTTACATTTCACCTCTGTGCCTTCTCAGCTCACGTGTCATTAAAATACAAGGCGAGTTTAATGTTTCCTGGCATTCAAATGAGGCTGCATTGCAATATCGCCATTGTTTTTCTGTGCCTGAATAAGAGCCTGTGTAGGAATTACAGCAAGATCAGTATGATTTATTGACTTATGTGTTCTCGCCACAGCATTGTTTATGCAATGCTAAAGATTTTTTTGCATGCATAATGTTTCACTTACCAAGATGGGTGTTGAGATATTGATGTTCTGATTCTGTATGGAGGCTGTGAAACTGGACAAACTGCAAGATAATTAGCCTGAGCGAATCTAACATAGATACTAGATGCAGGAGCTGCGAGGCAAGAAACACAACACACACTCTAAATCTCTGCTCTAACAGCAGCTATGGCAAACATTTCATTTTATTTAAATGATTTTGGCTGAGGATAAGTAATCCTGCAGGCATGAGTGAGGGATAATGGCGGGCACTGCAGAAATGTTAAGAGGCCCACATGGCCACACACTGACTTGATCTACCAGTTAGCCAGCTACTCTGGTCTTTAACCCATCAGCTAAGGATGAGACTTCAAAAGAAGACCAGCACAGATTCATCTTTAATTGGGAACAGAATGAATTGGAGTCCCACTGCTCCCACTGCAGCTTGTTTAACCCTCTGAGAATAATTTACCCTGCTCTGGGTTTTATTTGATGAAATGACACATCGGGAAGTGTTTCTCTGACAAAAACCCAATGGTGTTTTGTTGAAACATGCAGATTTCAGTTATTCACAAAGCAGCTGCCACAGTAGCAAACTATCCAGGCAAAGGAAGCCTTAAGCAACGATTATGCTATTACTACTTTTTACATAGACGTGATTATTTGGGCATTAACTGAAAAGAGGTTCTGTTTTTTTGTGGTGGATAACAGAGTGAACTCAAAGGACGTGTAGTTTCATTAAAGCAAAATTAAGCCGCACTTTGCATGGTGTCTCTCATTTCAGTGAACTGCAACCTGCTCATTTACATAGATTTCCAATTATTACGGCTTTAAAAGCTTTAAACAACTTTTGTTAAAAATATGTGTAAGGGATTAATAAAGTGCACTTCCACTACAACCTATACTGGGAATTGGTTGCACACATGCCACAGAGTTTAGTCTTGCACCTGGGGTCATGCATGTAGTATGTTATTATCATTGATTATAATGTTTTTAATTGATGAGGAATAACGTCAAATTGGTATTATTTTGTGTTTATTGAAATTATTATAATATGTAGCTATGTTATCATGCAAATACAGTTATTTGTCCATATGATAAAGTTACCTTTCAAGCTATATTTTATAGTATAGAGTGGATCAGCCTGCAACCCTGTGTGGCGAACGCAAGGTTGTTTTTGTAGTAAAAAAAAAGTTATCTTGCAGTCTGAACCCTGATGAAATAAAATGAAAGTTGACAGATTATCTTATTAAAGAGAACCAGAGCGTGTCCAAGGTTAACCTTTCTCTCATTCATGTGTCAGAGTCACAGCATGCCTATTTATAATCTGATGCTTTCTCAACACACATTGCTTCATTCACCATTAAATTAGTTTTAACAGGGGGACATGATAAGACAGGAACAGCTGTAAAACTGAGGCACGCATAAAAAAAAAGGAAAAAACTGCAACTGTAACTGAACTACAGCAGAAACTCAACAGTCCAACAAGGAATCAGCCACAGTAGCGTATTTGGAATTCAGTCCATGTTTCCCAAAGACAAATGCAAAGAAAGCACACTGATACAACTAAAACATGTTTCCTAGAAAGATAAAATGTTCATGTTATGTGCATTATTGTATATTTTTCAGAATACTGTGTGTGCGACTCGTCTTATTGCTGTCATACTGGCGGTAGTTCATGCAACCACTCTCTCCTCGTGCCATTTTAATATTCCAAAAACGTAAAAATAAACCCTCTGGTTTTCTTCGCATTTCAAATGGCTCCCTCTCTCATTCATAATTTTTTAATTTGTAATATTGTATAGTTATTCAGCTTTTCAAGGCTCGGTCTGCAGGCCTGGTCTACAACTCTCTTTATTATTGAGCCCTCTCATGCTTCAAGAATCCGTGAATCACCGCTTCGCCTTGATAAACCCATAAACTGATTCAGCGCAACTCAATGCACGCTTCAATTATGTAAATAATCTAAAGCAAACAGTATAAAGTATTTAAAAAAGCATGAAAGTGTTTCATATGCCCTATGCTCTTAACACTAAGGTACGCAACCTTGCTCTCTCTTTGTATTCAAGTAGAGCCAAGTCAGCCACTTGAAGTCAGGGCCGAGGAAATTAAGGACTCTTCAGTGCAGTCAATTGAGTAATTCAGGTTTAATAAGTGCCACTGTTTTCGGATTCACTCTACAGAGGCACTTAGCCAATCTCAAGAATCCACCGGAAAAGAACCAGCATCGGGCCTGTTTGTGTCACGGTGAAGTGGTTGGAGTTGCTCTTATCCATGTCAATGAGTGTCCATTGAAACCTGCGTAGCAAGTGGTCACACACAAAAATGTAAGTGAGTGTGTGCACTCTCTTATTATGTGGAGACAGAAATGGTAGCTGGAATAAAGCCGAAATTGAAAATGCTTTTATTTCATTTTTATTATTATTTAACAACTTGAAAAATACAACCACAAAAGTGCATTTTCAGTTTTACAACTCGAAATAATGCAAAAGGTGAGAAGAAAAGGAGGAGAGAGACGAGAGAGAGATCGTTTTGCATAAAAATACTTGAAAATTATGTTTGATTGCAGGATGACACACACTCACAAACACTGCCACTAAAGTACACAGTTATAGCTTCAATAGATAAACTGTGTGTTCACCTGCCCTGCTGGTGTGTCTCTGCTGATAGCGGAGAACAAAACGACTCCACGTTTACAAGCAGGATTTGTATTTAGTAAGACGTTGGTCATATTTGCTTCATTGTACTCATTCAACGCCCTGCACACCCTGTTTTGTTATAGCTCACTGATTACCGACAAGTGCCTCCTCATGTTCCGCACCCTCAGCAAAGTGATCAACCTGCAGGAGTTGGTTTTATGTGCGTCAGGTGAGAAACAACAACAACAAAAAGCCTATTCTTCCTCCTGTTAGCTGTTTCGCTGCAAAACTGCCTTCATCACCTATTCGTTTACTTTGCTTCTCAGTCATTTTGTGTTGATATGTTAACTGGCTTTGGCTTTATATAAGATTATGATCCAAATTCCACTTACAAGCCCACAAGAGTCTGTGTAGCATAAAAACTGAAATATGCTTACATTCATCAAAATTGTCTAGTGTAGTTCCCCAATTTCTGTGACCTTGCTGACCCGTGCTCATCCGAAAGTGACGGTGTGTGTATGTGTTAACAAAACAAAATGGACGCTGTGTTTGAGGAGAGGCTGTGCAAACTGTCATTACCTGCGCCTTCTAATCCGTCATCACGAGAGTGCAAAAGCCTTGGACTCATTGTAAACCAACAGACAAATGAACTCCTGTTGATGTTGTGAATCGCCATTTTGATTTCTAGTGCGCATGGGGTTGAATGTTTGTGCAAACACAGAGTGCAAAATGTAAGTGAAGTGTGTCTGCGTCCATTTTTCATCTGGAGGGAATGCAAAGCTTTACATGTAAGATGAGAAGCTTTAAGTAGCAACTTTCTAGCGTAACTAAGTGTTTGAATCTCTGTAGAGTTGCAGAGTTGGGTGCTAATTCTCTGCAAGTTTGTCACTATTAGTAACCTTTTCCAATACAAAGAGACATTTTGTTCAATATCAGTTTATTCAGGTTTGCATGTTAGTTCCTGATGTTTTTTCTGTAAAGCTAAATAAAACCATGACAAACCTTGAGGCTACTGTATTAAATGGAAGATTGTGTCTTTTTAAATGTGCTATTAATTTAGTTTTAACATGAGCGTAGCCTCCAATAAGACAGTGACGTAGCATTGTGTGGGAAGGGTTTGATCAAGGCAGCACAGCAAAAGACAGGAAGAAGGAGCGCAAGAGAGAGAGAGAGAGAGAGAGCAAGAAAGAGAGAGAGAGAGACAGAGAGCAAGCGAGAAAGAGCGAGATGGCGAAAGAGAGAGAGCAAGTGAGAGAGATGAGATCCTTTTCTTCTTTTGAGTGGAGTGACATTTGGAACAAAGAAGCCAGTTATGTGAGCAGTTCTTTCTGGGACAGCCAGACTGACAGAGGCCAAATACTCCCGGCCCGCCAAATCAACCGCCCACGTAGGGTGGGGTCACTCCAGGATGACTCATTCATGCTCACACACACACACACACACTACAGCTTGCCGTTCATACACAGAACTTTCTCACACACACCAGACTGTTGACACAAAACTACAAAATAACATCCCAACATAAATAAGGAAGATATTTTGCATTTTAATAACATTTTCTAGCGTCTTATAACAGAAGTAGGTGATTGATATTGACTGAATGAAAAATGATGTTGTTCTATGGAAGATTTCCTCAAATGTTGGCCCTAATAATATATTTTATTTGGGACATTATTCTGTCGACCAACCTGGCAGCTGTTCAGACACGTTCAGCTTCAAACTGTGAAGTAGATTGAATATCTCACTGAGACAAATCAAATCATTCATCTTGAAAATAGCAGAGTGCAATCTAATGCACGTGGTGCTCAGTATGATTGAAGATGACAAGAGACAACATGACTAAATGCTAAACTCAGATCGCATGTACAAATGAAATCTGTATGCAAATCTCAACTCTCCCGCCATCTTTCTCTCTCTTTCACACACGAACACAAACACACACACACATTCCTCACAGTTTCCTCTGCAGGGATACAGGTGAAAGTGTTCCTGGTAGCCCGGTCGGTGTGAATGTCTTTCTCTTGTCACTGATAGCGTTTGCGTAGGCAGCCTTTGTTCTCACTCGCCGCCTCGGCCGCCTGCCAGATCAAATAAGACTTTTTAAAATAGTTTGTTTCCAGAGCTTTCTTTTGTCAGACAGGATTTTGAACACGCTCCTTGGATGGGTATGTCAACATTTCAGCATCCGTCTAGTCTCAGTCAGCTACATTGTCTGGACAAATAAACATCATTTACGGGAGTTGGCGTGGTTCGGCTGTCATTGATTGCGCTCGGCTTCTATTCAGCAGAGGAAACTTCTCTGTATGCTCCTTAATGCGTCATGATCCCACAGCCTGCTAACACGGAAATGATGAGATTTGGCATATACGTCGCTGTCACTGGCTAAGCTGTTAATGCTAATATGATAACTTAGATAGAGCCAGCTGTTCCCTAGCAACATAATATTTGGCCGTAAATAGAAACTAATGGACAAACACGGCTTGACTTGGCTATCTTCCAAACACCACCTCTGGTTTCGATGGCAATCTGTATGAATCGCAATATTCTTGCTGTGGAAACATTGCGAGGATGAGCTTTGCCATAATGTGTCATAAACAGAAGCCAGGGGAACTGTGTAAAGGAAATAAACAAGCCCCGAATAAGAGTTTGTTTGTTTTCTCACCTTGGTCACAGTAATCAGTCTTTCCTGTTTGCTTTGGAGTAAACCTGAGAATAGACGGGTTTCTAAAAAATATATATATTTATGTTTTTTTAACATAGAGTTGCCCAAATTATGAACATATTTATAGTACATGAGGGTTCAAATCTGAGCTTTACTGAGTGGTACTGACTAAATTCAGCCTTAGTTCTTTAAGTGAAGCAATTGGTGATGATCTTAGATGCAGTTTAATTAACAGCCAAGTACTGAAATCCTCTGTGTTATAAAAGTGATATCTCGATTGAAAAGTAAGTCCAGTATGTGTGTTCAAAGTTCAAACTAAAGAAGTATTAGGAAAATATACTCTCATACTCTTATGGTATGGTATGGTTTGTCTATTTTCGAAAATGTGTGAATTAGTTTAAAGTCTCAGTCTCAAAGTATCAGAACAAAATATATAGGAGTAAAAAATAAATAAATCTGAAATAGATGTACAAAGTCTCACAGAGTCCTCAAGTAGCAGTCGTGTTAACAGCAAATCATTAAAGAAAACTTTCAGAGTCTCTATAGAGTCATTTGCGCTTAGAGATAATAATGTTTTCCTTCAAACCTATTGGCTCAAACTAATTCAGAGCATGAATTATTCATAACCTTTAACTGTAATGTGGACTAATACACATATCAAAAGCTAGAACTTGGCACTAGAGGAGCGTCACGTTGCACTCATGCTATACTATAAAAGCCCCTCTGATGAAAGCAGCCAGCAAAGGGCTTATGTTATGTTATAATAAGTGAGATCAAATAGGCAGAAGAAATGCTCTGGGACTGCACGTGTGTACTTAACAGCAAACACATGTGGGCACACTGTATGATTACTGCATTATGGCACGGATTGTATACCCACTCAGACAGGAAAGAGATGGCAGCTGTTCGCCATCAAGCGGGAGATGCAGGGAACCCCAAACTATAGGCCCGCAATGCCCACTCAGCCTATGCACATGTTCAGAAACGTATGTGCCGGATATATACACACACACACACGCATTCGCAAGGAGCAGCGTGTGGAGGCGCGTACACATACGCAGTCTCAGACTACTCCGTTTTATCTCTGTAATCCAGTGTTTAATGTCCGGGCCCACCGTACGCCCACCGCCATTTTAAAAGTACAGAGCGCCTGCCAAGTAACATAAACATCCTGGAATGACCGCTGCTCTGCGTCATAATTTTGTTTTCATAACAGAGCCTACCGCCTGGTTATTTCAAGGCTCCGGGTGACCCTGAAACCAGAAGTTTCCTCACTCCTCCTCTGTTGTTATTTAAGGAAAACTTTAGTGTTTCCCCATCTGCTCCCTCTCCCTCTCTCTCTCTCTCTCTGTCCCTCTGTCGCTCTCTCGCTCTCTCTCTCTCTGGGTGTGGTTTTGGTGAGCCAAACTTCTGTGAGTGATGTAACCTCTCCGAGTCCACACCCTTCAAACTTAAAGAGAGGGAGGTGGAGGTGGGGCAAACTGCTGGGAGCTCAGACTTGAGCTCGGGATCTTTTGTAGGCAACATGTATGTAATAGCCGGTGCTGCGTCGTCTCTCTCTCTCTCTTTCTCTCTCTCTCTCTTGCTCTCTCTCTCTGTCTGTCTGTACTCTCTTGACTTTTGGATCCCTTCGGTCTGGAGAGGCATCAGGTTGGCGATCGGTTCTCCCTTTACAGAACCCTGAGAGTTTCTCTGGTGTGAGTATTAGAGTCATTTATTCATCCACTAAATGTGCTGAAGTTGGTGAAGTTTGCATGTGGCGGCTCTGAAGAGGGGGGAAATGAGAGAAACAGAGCCGGGGTGTTTATGTTGTGCTTTTGAAAGTTGAAAATACATTTTTGTTGAAATTTTCGCTGTGTAATTATTCCATTCAAAATGTTCTTCTGTATTGAAAATGTTGGTGTAAAATATGAATTCCCGCTTAAAGTTACACTCAGTCAGAGGTGTTTAATGTTGGACACGCTGAACACTTTGAAAAGTGCTTGTTGGGTGGTAATTTCACCAAGAAAGACCAAACGACACATGATTGACGATAAAGAGATAGAGGTTTGATTTTTGACCGTCGTGATGTACAAAACAAACCAGAACACGGAAGATAAGACGAGATAACGAGGAAAAAGTGCAAATGTTGTTTGTTTGTTTCAACCCCACCTGTGAGTCATGTTCTGTGTTAGCTCACTAATCATTCCTGGTTTTAGCTTCGGGTTGTTCTGCTATTTCCATTTTAAAGCAAATGAAGTTCTCTACTTGAGATTTTTTTATGTTTTTAGATACTGGAGTACGTAGTTAGATTGTACCTCGTGCTTTCCACGACCCAGCCGTACACGTTTAACGCTCAAACTGAAAAAGTTTCCATTGTCTGTAATGATGGCGGCCGCATCAGCTCCTCCATTCATCCTTTCTTTGGGCCCCTCTCTCCTCCTCTATGACTGATTGACTCCTTTTTCCAGAGTAACGACTCAATTCTCGTCTGAATCAACTCGGCCATCAACAAAAATCTTTCAGGATCGATCTTTAAACCGTAACTTTACCTGGAACGTTCTTTCAGAGGTGATTCGAGGTGATTACTTCAACATAAAACAGGAAATGTGCAAGAACAGCATTTTATTTTCTTAACAAATTACGACAATGACGATTAGACTCTCTCTCTTTCTGTCTCGCTCTCTCTCTCCCTCTTTCCATATGTTTAAAAGTTGGCACAGACAGACGGGGTAACCAGACTTTTCCACCTGACCTCACTTTAGGATTTTACACACATACACACACACACATACACACAATGGTGTCCCCAGTTTATTGGCAGTCCGGTTGGCTTTATTAGTCCATGCAGGGTTCCTCGGCGAGTAGTTAAAATGGAACTGATACAAAGCACACCGACGCAGACTGAAAAACACGCCTGGCTACATCTACATACGTCAGCGTGCCAGGCAGCCCGAGGTCGATCTCATTTCACTGACACCCTACAGCACTGAACCAACGCGCCGCCATGACAAATTGCTGTTGACGTGGTAACAGAGTGACTCTGATGGAGTTTTTTTTTAGTACAGTAGTCATGAATAAACATTGAATGAATAACCGTTTTAATAACCTTCATTTGTGTTTCGCTGATGTAGCGATACACAATGTTAAACACACTTTCTGTTTGTTTACTTATACAAAAATAATAAGACAATACTTCATTGCGATGTGTCCGCAGCTTGCTGTTGTGTAAATCTGCTTTGGATCAGCGTTGGATTTAATGAAATAGGACACGTCAGAAGAGGTGTATGGAGATGGTGTCCAGGCCCGGCTGATTGAATTTTACTGACCCTGGTATATTTACCGCACATAGTGGATACAGGGACAATGATCCCCCAAAGCAGTCGTGACATTGTTACAGCTCATATTGTTTAGAAACGATTTTTTTTTCAAATTAGAATCCATCTTGCCATAAATCAGCTTTACGTATCTTTAAGATGAACGCAAGGCCCCTTTTATGATAGTTTAAGTTAACCTGAGCCGAATCTAAAACAATACTTGACAGTGTAACTCAATTAAGGGCTTGATTATCAAAAACGTCAGGAGATTTCAAAACATGGCGTGAAAATTGCAAATGGCGGCACTGAACGCACTGTGGATTGGAGTGAAAAAAGAGCGTATAGTATTTCAGTGACACGAATGAAAAAGGCCTATTTACGTCAGCAAGGTGCTCTGAGGACAAGTCACGGGAGGGCGAGGGCAGCGAGTGCAAGGGGAAGAGATAGAGAAGCAGCGAGATAAAGAGGCGAGCAGGGGGACGAGTCGTGGAAAGGAGGGACGAGCCGAGGAACTAGTCTGAGGCAGAGCAAAGGGGGAAAATGGATGAAAACAAAGATGAAAGGCAGCAGAGGAGTGTCGGAGGAGTGTGAGACGATTTGTTCTCCTTCGTTCTTGTTTACAGGAAGTTCTTTTAAAGTCCCACAGATGGCTGTATTCACAGAAAGGCTTTTTATTGCATTTTTCCAAGGCCTGTAAACTCTCCCCATAGCTTCATTTATGTGTGGGAAAGTATGATAGCTGCTGCTTGGCTCAAACTTTGTCTCATGTGGAGTTTTCATCAAAGTGAATCACTCGTTGGCTGCTTGCAATCATCACCTTCTGACAAATAATTCTGTCTTTCACTGTTCTCTGTGAGCCTGTGTGTGTGTGTGTGTGTGTGTGTGTGTGTGTGTGTGTGTGTGTGTGTGTGTGTGTGTGTGTGTGTGTGTGTGTGTGTGTGTGTGTGTGTGTGAGATGAGTGGGGGGTATGGGAAGGGGCTCACCCACTGTGATTCGAGTGTGTTTTTTGAGGTCAGTGATTTTAACACCCGATAAGACTGATTCACTTCATCTCTACCTGAACAACTGACACACACACACACGCTACAGACTTCTGAGAAAACTAAATTTGACTTCTTGTCCATGTTCATTATTGTGTTTATGACTGTACCATGTGTGTGTACAATTTCATTTTAATTAAACGCGCATGTTTCTTTTCCCTTTTTCTTTAAATATTTAGTTTACTGAAATGTTCATTTCCAGCTGTTTTTACTTATCGCTCAAAATTGCGTTGTGTGTTCAAGGCAGTACCACTCAAACTAATGATAGGGTAAAATAATAAATAATACAATTAACAAAATACAAGGGATGAAAGTGATTGAAAACTCAATTTTTTTTACTTATGATTAAAATAAATGTAGAGGCCTAATTTCACACACACACACACAAATAAATAAAAAGGAACACCGTTTTTCCCTTTCATTTAATTGTAAGTGAAGATACTAAGAGTCTCAAACTGATGAAGGCCAGAAAAAGAGACACACAGGAGTGAACCCTGGTGTTTAGTATTTTCGTCCTTCCTCCTCTGCAATGTAACGTCTTTTGTAGTTAAAGACTCTTTTTGGTCTCAAAGACCCAAAGCATCAATTTGGTCTTCCAGTCCAGGCTTGATCCATCCCCAGAGGGCTCTTTAAAAGGCTATGGGGGCTTATGTTGCCCCGGTACCATGTTGAGAGGTAAATAAAGTTAAGAGCTCCTTAGGAACCGTTTTTCTTTGCTGGGACGTGGGTCTGTAAGAAATTTAGTGGGCGAGGAGTTTCTGTAGAAGTGATTTAAAAGTCGGCCAAACCTCAACAAAATTATTTTTTTGTTGATTTCTTTAACAGGCAAATCTAAACCATCCCATGGTGTGTAATTGCCCCTCTTTAGGTCCTTTTAATTCTAAGTTACACATGTGGATGATGAAGGCCTAAGTTGGAAAAAGATACAATCCAGCTTATGTTTGACAATTTTCAGGCTGAAAATCTGCAAAACCGTTCCAGGACAGCTGTTAAACATGCATTTAATTATGAAATCAGTATGTTGGAGCGTAGAAATAATGAAATATCCGGGACCATGCTTTTAACTTTTGATTTATGTGACCGACAATGAGCACGGAAAAGAAAATTATGCTTTTTCCTACTAAACATGAAGTTCAAAAGTTTTGCTCCACTGAAACCTTCACGTTATTGCCAGATTTATTGTTTTGTCTGTGACTCTCAGATGGTTCACATTGGGGATAAATGTGCTCTTGTCAATGGACATGCAACATTCCTGTGCGATGGCTGAATGAATAACAGTCTGGGGGGTGGAAGCAGAACAGTTGGATCTTTATGTCATTGTGATAACTGGACCTGATCACGTCTGTAGCCAAATACAATGACATAATGTAGCTGCAGACTACTGGACAAACGCGGATGTAAGAGAGTCAGACTTCCGTCTGACCTCATGACTTGAGCTGATAGCTGATATGATGTGAATTTTATCTTGGATCTTGCCTGGTATCTGAATCTGCTCCAATGAGTCCAACAGGCCTACCGGGGTTCACTTCAATCTATTTGTAAGGTACAAACACTAACTTGTTCATTTTACTGACAAACTTTATTTTTCGGCAAATCGCTTGTTTGACAGAGCTGTGCGCTCTCTCACCACTTCCTGTCGCTCCATGTCGCCTTATCGCTGCTCCCCGTGGTCTTTATGTGGAAAAATGGTTGCAGGCTATCAGAAGTTAAATCTCTCTGGTCTGTGAGGCTTTTCTGTTTTCTCCTCCAGCAGTTGTCGCAGTCTGATCTTGACGTCATGTCTCCGCTCTGACTGCCCCTCCTTCCCCTCTCTCTCTCTCTCTCTCTCTCTCTCTCTCTCTCTTCCTGCTTGTCGCCCTGTCCCCTTTTCAGGCCACGGGCACAAAGCCAGCTGTGATTTCAGTTTGGGAAGCCCTCGCTCAGATCCGGCCGATATGTAATGCCTCCTTTGTCCACGCTGACATGGACACTGTGGCGTCCACACTCTCAGATCTCTTTGATGAAATGATGCCACCGCACTATGCTCACAAGTGATCATCTTCCTTATTCCAGATACAAATTATGTGTGATCAGAGCTAAGTTAAAATAGAGTAACCAAACATCTGTGCGTCTGAGACAAAGTCTGACCGATTGCGTGCACTAGCTTTAAAAAAAGGAGAGGGAAAAAAAAAAGAGTCTAGCCAAAATACAGAACAGCTGAGGCATCTGAAATCGTGTGGTAATCACACGAGAAGGGCCCGGGCTCTCAGCTCTCCAGAGAGTAAAAAGGTAAGCTTAGGGGGCTAAAACCCTGTGATTGCTTGGCAGATGGAGAAGGCTCCCATACATGAGGCCAATCTATGAGTGGAGTGCCCGATAATGCATGCCCAGATTGCCTCTTGCCTGGTGTTATGGGTGCCATCATAATGGATGCCATTTTACACCGACCACCGCAGCACACTATGTTTCAAACACACCTATTTGGCTGATTAAAGGCGGCAGGAATAAGCAATTTTCCTCAAACTTCCAGATCATGATTGTACTTGCTGATATGGAGATGTAGTTATTATTTTCTGCTGAGATAAGCCAGCAGATGAGCTTCAGGCTCTGTTGCAATGAGTTTCTTCTTTTGTGTTTTTTGACATTTAAGGTGCTGAGGCTCCAGAGAGCTTGGAGGAAACGAGCTGTGTTAGACAGATGTGGATTAAACCTTTGTCTCTCCATAAATGGTGTAGATTATGGCTTTTATTTGTCACGAGACATCTCCCTCTCTTGATTAAGCCAGAGGCAGACATACCACATTTCGCTACTGGAACTTTGCCATCCTATCATTCCTGTCACGGGATGAATGCTTAACATATGTATGTGCAATTAAGCTTGAATAGCCTTTTCTTCTAGTCTTTATTCATGTCTTTAGATGCACTGCCTTTACCCGTTCAGTCTTTGTTTCAGTGTGAAGAAAGGAAGGCGGAAAACAAGCAGAAAAAAGAAAGTGGAGTGCGAGTGGAGGGCATTAGTCATGTACTTCCTGCTGTTATTGGGTAGCTCAGGCGGTCTGGAGTTCGGCCAGTCAAATTGTTGCTCATTTAGCTGTCAAGCAGCCATAGCCAAGAGGCAGCCACAGGCGAGGAGGGAACAAGTTTTATACTTGGTGAAATGTAAGACTTTATTTTCATGTTGTCATGTAAGTGTGTTTTTAAGAGGACGTGGTCAGTCCTGCGAGGGTGAAATCAGGGCTCGGTTTCATTTTCGAAGACATTGTGCATCTCTCTGGGTCTGCACAAGATGTGGCTTCTTCGGTGGCCAAAACGAAAGAAAAATCGCTATACAATGTGTGTACATAGGGTGAGGGAGATGGAAACTAGCAGGAGAGAAGCAGACAGCAGTAGGATATTGTGTTACCGTGTCTGGCTGTGGCACAGAAACTGGCTCGGGGCTGTTACTAAGCCAGCTGTGACTGCAGATAAAAGTGACAAGAGGATGAGATCAACTCGTGAACTACTATAGCGTTAAAACTCATAAAAGAGACAAATATCGATAACAAGCTGCCCGCCGCGTGTTTCAGTCGACTAAAGCTTGAATTATGTTCGTTCTGCTACTCTGTTGGCTGCAGCGGTTTCACAAATAACAAAGAAAAGTGTCAGGAGGTCTTAACGTGGTCGCTATCATTAGATTTATGGAGTTTTTGCTTTTATAGTCAAGAGTACACTCCAAAAATTAGAAAGGTGCAAAATATTCAATTCAATTTAGAGAATTGGAATGAAAATGCCAATGTGGAACTAAAAAATAATCATTTAATAAGATTTCTTGTAATTAACATATAGAAAAAAGCACACAAATTCAGATAAATGTCCTTGATTAGGTGATGCATTCAGGTTAATGTCTTAAAAACAGGACAACAGCTTTTTGCATATTGCTCCTTAACCCCTCTCTCTCTCTCTCGCTTGAAATTACAAAGTTAAATTAAGGATATAACACACATGTTTACAGCATTGGAACCTATGGATAGCAAACAAGCCGGAGCAAACAGCAAGGACTCGATCCAAACGCTCTGGAATCGAGTTGTTTTTTCCTGTATTTGAGTCTAGTCAGTGTTGTATCGAGATAACACTGAAACATTTGATACGTATTGGAAATTAGTTTCATAATCTATAGTTCAGATGGTGATTCTATCATGTTAATAATTAATCTTGATATCCTCAGGCCACTTTGTTCCCTGTGTAGTTTAAAGTAGACACTCTGGGTGAATGAATGGGGTTCTGGGCTGAGTTCTGGGCAGCCACAGCAGAGACTGTTAAGCACATGGCTGTCAGCAGCACAGGAAGCCGGCTGTTTATGCTGGATTGCTCGTTCATATTTCCTGCTCTATCGAACGGCGTGTTGAGATAAATATTTGCAAAGGCCGGCCATGTTCTCACCATTCACTCCTGTTTTTAAAATGTCATCGTTTGCGCCTACAAGTGCAGGATTTGTTGTAATTCCCTGGTTCGTCTGGGTTTATTCATACAGGCCACGCCCATTTTCACCTCGCTGGATTGTCTGCCATTTTGAATTTGTTTCTTGTGTCCACTAAGAGCTGAACTGAACGGCTCATTGGAGTGTCAGTGGTACCGTTTGTAGAACACTGACATTAATCGTACAGTACTTTCCCCCTTTTTCTCTTCTCCTCTCCAACTTCGCTTCTCTCTCCTGAATTATGAGAGGAAACAAGTGGTTATGAATAAATGCAACTATTATTATGCTTTCAGAAGGTTAAATTTAGACTGAAACTGTGACATATTGCTAAATCCTTACTCCCACTGGGAGTCCTATATAAAAACCAGCTTTACTCACCGACAACCACAAATCGCTTCCTTTTAAGCACCTCAGACAACCAGGAGCAGCTACGGCATACGTACACACACACAGAACTACAGAGTGCTAAAAATATCTGGTCTTATAGAGTTACAATACACTGTAAAGCAGCCATACTGTAGCTCTGTCCGTGAAAACGAATCTCCCAATATTTGTACACGGGATCAAAGCCTTTTCTATGTACGGCTCTGTTCTGAATTTACACTCTCGTACCCTTTGAGTTAACATACTCTAAAAGGCACTGTTTACCTTTTTGTAATTTTTGTTGAAATTACGCTCATTCATCCAAAGAAATACATTCAAACACACCTGCACATGCACACATAAGCAAACACAGTCTAAATTCAAAATACTGTTCTGTTTGTCCAGGTGCATCGTTGAAAAAAAGAATTTCCACGACTCTGTGTGTGTGTGTGTGTGTGTGTGTGTGTGTGTGTGTGTGTGTGTGTGTGTGTGTGTGTGTGTGTGTGTGTGTGTGTGTGTGTGTGTGTGTGTGTGCGTGTGTGGCGGTGAGGTCCGTGTGTGTGCGTGTGTGGTGGTGAGGTCTGGGCGTGTGTTCTCCCCATAATTACATAGTGACGAGGGAGTAAATCACACCTACAGTCCCTCTTTCTCTGCCCTCTCTTCACATCCCACCTCCCTTATCCTCTCTTTCAGTCTGTCAGTCGTCTATCTCTCATCACAACATGCATCATTACATACGGTAATCTCTCATGGGCATGATGTCTCTGGTCTACTTGTCTGTCTGTCTGTCTGTCTGTCTGTCTGTCTGTTTGGCCATCTCTCTCTTTCTCCTCATCCTCCTCTCCGTCTTCCCCAAACAGGATACTGAACGGTTGGTTTAGCTGGAGGGATTCCTGGCAGAGTGATTTGGTTGTGATGTCATGTAAATCACATTGCCAGGGATTTCCAACCAGCTACAGCTGAAAGCCACGCCAATCTCCCGCACATGACCGCTACTCAGAACACACGCTCCATATTTTTTTACCTCCGCCAAGGAAGTTATGTTCTCCGTTGTATTATATGTACGATGCAGCTATCACTTTTACTATAACTTTCTTCAATCACACAATTTCTTTCCAAAACATTGTATTTCTTCATGCATTTTTGATGGAGTCCTAATGGAGGTCTAGGGGAAGTCCATAGAGCCGTCTAGTTCTAAATGTTTTATGACAGATTCCATGCATAATAAGCTAATTGTGATATACTTATATAATATATACTTATATAATGCATTAGAAAAGCATGTTTAGAAGGCAGAAGAGGAGAAACAGTGTCCTCTACATGCCCTCAGTGTGTGTGTTGGTTTGTTGGAGGTGCAGGACTTGGCTCGCTCAGTGAACAGTTCAGTCAAAGCCTGTGTTCACAGTGGCTAAGTTCCGCATCTCACAAGCCTTTCCAACCTTTAACTCTCATTGTGTTTACAGCTGTGGAACATTAAAATGGATTTTGCGGGGTTTTCAAAATAATATCCCGCTGCATCCTACATTTCATTGCGAATATTCAATAAATATTCTCCCGTTTCTCCATTACAAGTAGAACTAACTGCATTCAACCTAAGCAAGCATTCACAGCAAAAATAAACCCAAATATCAAAAGCGAATCTGGAAGAACTTACTTTCAGAGATCAAATATTGATGCATGAATGTAGCAGTAATCCATCCATGAGCCAGCGGATAAAAGTAATGGAGTAAAAGACTGTTGATTGTCTGAGGGGTCGCATTGGGTCAGTTTGGGTTATTGCCCAACAAGTTCAAAGCAACAATCACGGTATGCAGCGAGGGTGACGAGACGTGTGCGCACTCATATTGTTTGTCCATCCTGTACAACACACAGACGCTCGGGTACTTCTGGGACTTGTCAATTCTTATCACATAGCTGAAATCAAAAACAGTCTTAGGAATAATCAACCAAGTGTACTGTAACTCTATTGTGCTGTGATGATCAAACAATTACTTTTTGAATTTTTGTCTGACCGTCACTTTTATCTTCTCTCAACAGTAGCGGAGGAAACGCAGCCTTAAGTGGTACATTTGCAGAGAGGACAAAGAAGAGGAGGATCATGGCGAAGCACAAGCACACACACACACACAGGAAAAGAGAGAGAGAGAGAGAGAGCGAGAAAGAGAGAGAGAGAGCGAGACGGATAAAGAGTGGAGGCAGGGAAGGGAGGGTTTACTCATACAGGAAGGAAAGACAGGAAATGTCCCATCGGGAAAACAAGTAGCAATGTAATCATGAACCCTGAGCTCATTTACTGTCTGGGTGGCCATGAGGGAAAGCATAGTGTGTGTGGGTGTGTGTGTTGCAACTATTTATATGCAGGTATCTTGTTAGGGAAAGCAGAGCTGCTCGCTGTGTTATTTTCAGTGTTTTTGTTGTCAGACCTTAAGCGTAATGGATGTTTTTTATATCACCGATTAACCTTTTGAATGTTCGTTCACTTAATTGAATTTTGTTGTCTTAGTAAAAGTAATTTGTGAGATACATACTGGTGTTCTATTCTGCTCTGTCCTGTATTTGCTTTATGTACTCGAACGTTCTTACAATGAATTTAGTTAGCAGATATGACTTTAGTTATAAATGTTTTTATTTATTATTTTCCTTACCAAAAATTGAATCAGAATGATAAAAGAAGAAGCCAAATTAATTTAAGGTAAAAAAGTCTATGAGTCTATGATTCCTTTTATGGCCAGTCTTCCTGTGGTAGGATACTTGCTGATTGCTTCCCCTAGTGGTAAAGACAGGGCGGTGCAGGTACCTGGGCTCAACCTCCTGTGCCTACTGAGCTGATAACAGTTGGATGTAAAACAAGCACTGGCTCAGTTCAGCAGGAACCGGAGTTAGGCCCTCTAGAAACATCATCTTTAAGATCTCCTGCATTAAGGACATGGACATCTAACCAAGGTTTTCTCCTCTGGATCTCTCGTTATGTCTTTACAGCCCAAAAAACGCAATTACACTTTTTCCACAAAGCCTCACCGAGGCTAGTCTACATAAGTGTAATCCCCCATAAATCAGGATGGTGAAGAACACACACATATGCCAGCCCAAGTCTGCCCACATGTCTCTTAATCTGACAATGGAGGAAATCTGCTTCTGTTGGTTTGGTATTTCTGAAAGATCACCGGAGCAGAGTTTTTCCAGTTTCATTCTCTTCGATATGCTGCGGCAAGAAGATCCGGGGAGCTTCTCCAATAACGTGGGTCACAGTGTATCAAAGCAGTTAACATGTGTATTTAAATGTGATGAGAGTGCATACAGACCGAGCTGGGAGCCTTAGCAGCATCGCCACAGACGCCTTTTCCCTGGATTTATTTATTTTCATCCCCTATTTGGAGTTTTGGATATGCGCAGAGATGACACCATGCTCATCTCTTCCTGGGGGATATTATATCCATCTGTCAGTTTGCATTGGCCTTTAAGACATTCGCTACTTTTTAGCTGAAAGTTCTGCATTTATGAATAATATATGCAAATGTACATATGGGAGTTGGAGTTGGTCTATCAAACTTCTTTTCCATTCGTCTGTTGTAACAGCGGGTGCTGTTCCAACAAAGTAAACACACAACTGTCTTTCCAATATTGTGGCTTTATGAAAGATAGTTGCTGATGACAAAGTAATTGCACTTTAATTGCACCATTTACTGTCAGACCGTGCCGTATGCCTGAACGTCTCTTTTAATGTCCTATCGTGTAATCATTTGCCATTAAATTATGTATGGGATTGCGGTCATTCTTTGTGATTTGACTTGTCAGCAACAAACGGAGAAAGGAAATTAACATATTCTTACATTAGTAACTCGTAACAGTCAGATCAGGAGGAAAACCAAGTTCAGTTTGTAGCCACTTTGGCAAAACTGTAGCGGTTTAGCGATGGGTTTCAGTTCTACAGGGGCCTCACGTAAATCGAGTCCAACACAAATGCAGCTTTTGTCTGTCTGCGTTTAAAACAGGAGCAGGGTGTTTTTGGGGGGCTGACCTGCCTCTGTCGTCTTCACTTCTTTACTATGTGCCAGAGGAAAATAATCATTTTTCTTCCTGATACTCAAAAGAGCTAAGATACAAATATTCCCCAATCATTGTTCAAACATGGATGCCAAATGAGTTCTGCTTGTTACACAAAATCACAGATCATTGTAGAGGCTGTCAAACAAATAAGCTCATCAACTCTGGTTCATAATAGAGTTCATCTATTGTGAAGAGGAAGAATATAGCATCATATATAGCGTCTTTCGGTGTGAAATGTGTCGGTCTGTAATCTATGTAGACAAATTACCATCGTAATAAAGAAATCTGATGAAGCATAAAAGCTGTCATTTGATGTTTCCATGTGATTACAGCTTTTCAAACACAACAACAACACAAAAAAAAGGTTCAGCCATTTTGTCCTGTGTGCAGTTTCACTCATAAGCCATGTACCTGTTTTTGTTAATTATCTGGCAAGTCACACAATGCCGTCACATTATTACACAACTCGCCTGCATCCACACAAACAGGTCTCTCTTACATAAAGCGCGCTTATTCACAGGTACATACTGTATACACTCCCACAAGCTCCCATACTGAATACGCCAAAGCCCTGGTGTCAGTAAAGCCACGCCAGCTGTGTGGATCACATAGTTAACAATGCTGCATTGAATCCCTGATGTGAAATTAAATGTAAATCGATGTTTTAAACCTGTTTTGACACTGGAACTAGCAGAGAAAAACAATCCAAACTGTAAAACCTCCACATTCATGTAGCAACACCACGGGTTTTTCCACTTTCTTGCCTGTGAGACAGTAAAAACACAGCTGTAATGTTACACTGAAGGAGAAGCCGGTTCGCGTGACAGCAGATCGTCTTTGCCTATCAGCAAAACCACAGCAGCTGTGTGTGAGTCTGTGTTGCATAGACTTTGTGTTCAATATGAAAATAAATCTTTTATAAGAGCTGGTACAGCGTCTATTGTGACAGCCTCAAAGCCAAACCCACCATAAGCCCTCACATTTGGAGACGAGGAGTAGACACACTCTTACATTTAGAAATGATCCTTTAGACGTGATTAAACACGCCAAAACGTTCAAATATAGAGTGTTAAGGCTCTTCTTTGGTCAAATGGTTGTAACAGCTCTGACCTTTATATCTGATAAAGGCCTATACATAGATAAAGGCTAATGAAGCAGTCTTTGGATTATGATTGAGGTCTGAAATGATATCGATTGTGACAGAATAACCTGACATCAGTAGTTAAATACGCTGGCTCCTCGGTGAACTTGTCGCACATCTGAACCGAATCAATATAAACAATGAGATCTGTGTATTTCTGGGATTTGGAAATACTTTCATTTCAATAGTGTTCTCTTCTTAGTCAGCCAGGGAGATTTATGAGATAAACAACATTCAGTCTGAGGCAAGTTAAGGCTCTATAATTGGTTCCAGTGCGCAATGAGCAACTCTCAAGAAATCAGAGGATTATAGCTGTGCTCTTTGACCTGAGTGAGTACGAAAGTGAAGAGTATCGTCTTCTTAGTGCATTAACGACAGCAGGGAGCAGAACATTTGCTTTTGGCTCTATTGTCTGGGTACTGTTGCTTTAACCTTTGCACTTAAGATCTCATTCTGTTATCTGTAACGCTGAAATGAACAACTTGAAACTCGTGTTAAGGTTCAAACTGATCTGTGACGTCTCACTCGCTAGAATTGTATTTTATTACATTACATTACATTACGATCATTTGGCAGACGCTTTTATCCAAAGCGACTTACATTACATTACCACCCTTCGCAGAGGGGGGAGCAAGTGAGGGTTCGGTGCCTTACTCAGGGGCACCTCGGCAGGGGCTCGAACCGGCGACCCTCCGGTTTCCAAGCAGAAGCACTACCCACTGAGCCACTGCCTCCCAGTTTTATTTTTCTGCAGTTTTTTATATTCAGAAATTACAATTCAGCAATGAAGGAGGACTGAAAGCTTTTTGAATGTTTTGAAATATTTGGAACATACTTGAAAATAATAACATGGGGGATCCAAATTTTTGAAATAATCCTGCTAACAAACAAACACACACACAAAGGCAAAACTGAGCCTCCCCGGCAGAGACATACAACAACAACAGAAATTGAGAAAATTTGATTATAGTAATCTGCTAGAATTTAGTAACCAGCTATTCTCTGCATCTCCATCATCGATCATCATCCATCCATCCGCTGCACTCAACACCCAAACCCACAGCAAATTCAGACCATAGTTACATCGCCTCAAATGTAGGTAAGTGTGTCATCACTTTGCAATATCTGTGTACAATTAAAAAGCGTGAGCTCCAAAACCGACCGCTCATTGTGATGTCACAACTACCGCCATTCTAACTGCGAGCAGCTGGATTTCAAAATGCAAAACCCCTCCACCCTAAACATACAGTAACATGACTTATTCAAGAGCTGTGGTGCTTGGTTCCTAAAGTTTGTGCTGGAAAATAATTCTCACAACTCGATCCATCCTGCAGGCGGCTGTCTCTCGCATGGACCCAGGTGGCATCGAGTCGAACTGAGCAGATTTACCCCTGTAGTCCCGTTTCCAAAGAGAGATGACAACGGACCCGGACGCCTCAACAATACTGACTCTCTTCAGTATGACACTCTTCTAGCCATCCAGAATGACTCTGGCCACACACAGACGCTTCATCTCTGCTCCCTATATCTATCCTCTGGCTACGTGAGAATCGGATCAAAGATCAATTGGTAAATTAAGAGAAGTGCTGTGGGTTTAATGACTCTCATAACGTCTGCAGTCAGACAAATAAAGCCACATTATTGCTGCTAATACACTCCAAAGACTAAATCAGTTCCATTTAAATGCAAGTAACGAAATTCAATTTGTTTCCCACTGAGATGTAGACACAATCTGGGCATCTCTAAGCTCCTCCACAGGGCCAGACAGCCGATGACAAAGGGAAGAGGGAGAGAGAGATAGGGAGAGAGAGAGAAGGGTGGACAGAAAGAGAAGAGAGAGACAAAGACAACAGACTACCCACCAGGACGGACAGATTACTGCCCTATGCTGCTGTGCTGTCACCAAGTACACATTTAGTGTGTGTGAGAGAGAGAGACAGAGACAGAGACAGAGACAGAGACAGAGAGAGAGAGAGAGACAGAGACAGAGACAGAGACAGAGACAGAGACAGAGACAGAGACAGAGAGAGAGACAGAGACAGAGACAGAGACAGAGACAGAGACAGAGAGAGCACGAAAGGCAGAATTGATTGTGCATCCTCTCTTCCTGTCTGTCGGCATCTGTTCTGTCAGTCTTATGACTCATGCGGTCTTTCTATCTATGATCTCATAGATTTTACAAGGACACAAAATGAAAAAATCCCTTATTTATTGATCCTTGAAATCAATCCCTTGCTTTGGCTTTTTTGTAAACAAAGAAAACTTTCATTAGCTCAGATTGGACAGCTAAACATCAGCAATACAGAGATGTGGCTGTTCTTTTCTGTTTTGGTTTATTGCCCTTGTATTCTGCTCTCTAGTGATTGTCCTGGTGTATTATGAATACAATTATCATATTCTGTTGCTGCTTGTTCAGTCATCTGGTTGAAGCATCTTCTATTGAGGGGGACTATTTGATTTCAATATTTGGCATCTTTGGGAACGTTGGTCATTTGACTGGAATTGTAAATGAGGTTCTGTGTTTTGAACAGGTTTTCCCCCCCTACAGCACATCATGATGATTAGACAGAGGTTAAAAAGGTTAAGGACTCTCCCATTAGGAAAATGAGTCAAGAATGAAATGACTGAATTCTGTGTGGTTTATGAGACACTCTCCTCTCTAAATCATCATTGCAGAGCGCCCTCTAGTGAACGATGATCATCTATTGAAGCAAGTCTAAACCTTTGCACCCACGGGTTCTGCTTATGTCCACTACTCCTCATATCACCTCCCCCATTCTACCAATTCTTAAGACTGCTTGATGAAGCTCAACACAAACACACTACCCTTCTTTTCCATTTGTGTTCAAGCTTAAAAGGGGAATTTTGTTGCTGCTTCTTTTACATCTGTCAGACATTTGCAGGTTGTTCTTCCCTCTCCTGAACAAGCCTCTGTCACCATCCATAGGTGGGTGGCGAATCAACTCTCTAACCTTTCTGTACAGGCACAGGACAAGTATGGCAAAGCGGAACTTCTGTTTGAGTCACAAAAGAGCAAAGACATTTAGTCATCCATGTGACACGCACTTTATCTCTAGCAGACACTCTACACACTCACTTCACCTATAATTTCCCCCCCAGAAGCTTTTACTGAATGTGTACTTTTGTGCTCCATCTGGTCTGTAGCATGCAGTGTGTGTGTGTGCGTTTGTGTGTTCTGTTTGATGTTCCTTCGCGTAACTATGACTTGGACATAATGTTCTGCAGTGGACTTTCAGCTACTGCACAGCAACAATCACACAGATGACAATTGCCTCAATGTTTTACTTTATTTTATTCTTCTATGTAGGAAACAAATCTGTAGTATTTTACTCATACAGTGAAGAGAAGAAGAAGAAGAAGAAGAAGAGACATTTTAGATTCAGATTTCAGCCACATTCACTCGTGTTGGTGAAACAGATTCTGAGTCTGAACAGTCGTACTGTATGTGAGCAAATGTGACATGTGCCGATCAAGCAACATTATTCATGACTCTATGCTGCTGCTTGGGCAAAGATGAACAGCTTGCATTGAAGGGGTTTAGCGGAGTTACCATGAGATGAAGCAAGATGTGATAACACAAGCTACACAATGGTGCCATACACAGGGAGAGTAATTGACCTACATTTTGTTACATACTTCTGCATGAGCACCGTGGAAAGAGAGAGAGAGAGAGAGAGAGAGAGAGAGAGAGAGAGAGAGAGAGAGAGAGAGAGAGAGAGAGAGAGAGAGAGAGAGAGAGAGAGAGAGAGAGAGAGAGAGAGAGAGAGAGAGAGAGAGAGAGAGAGAGAGAGAGAGAGAGAGAGAGAGAGACTAATAGGTCATGTATAAACTATGAAATGCAGCACTCATCTAAATATTATGTTCCAGGCATTAAAGCAGATTAATTTCTTGAATTATGAACGTTAATGTTTTTCATCGGACACCTTAAGGAGTGGACGGATGGATATTGAGGATCTACTGTGGTTCTACATTGGCATATAAGTAGACACATGTCTATAGTACGAGATATATTTTATTTACATGACACATTATTTCCTATTTTAGTCTAAAATTGATTCACAAAAAATGTTCCAAGTAGTTATGTACAAAACAGCTAAATATAAAGTATGTGAAAGGGAAGTTATCATGCAAATATATCAAACAAATACCTTACAAATGAGAACTGTGTTAAAGAAGCTTACCTAAACACAGATTATTTATAGTCACAAAAATGATAAATGTTGTATTGTCCATGCTTTGCTACTTTGCTATGTGATGATAGACATCTCCTCCCGCTCTCTACTTTCTGATAATGCCTTTACAACATTCCCCAAATATATGCAAAATGCTTGCCTCACATCCTCCGGCTCCTCCTCCAGATTTGAGTGAATAAGCGGCAGTCTGGCCAAATGTGAAGCTGCATTTAAGAATGACTATATTAGCAGGTGAATGGTGACAATAATTCAACAGCAGTTACAGGTGGTGTGTAGCGAGATTACCTAAAGGCAGCCGTCCTTCCTCTTCTCCGCTTCCGGGCTTGTGGTGAGCCATCAGCAGACACTGGCCGTCCTGCAAACCCTGGGAGGAGATGAACATGGAATACCACGTCTCGATTTCTTTGAGGTGACTTGGAACATCTGGATTGAAGATTATCACCACACCGCTGGAGTCCTTCATCAGTGCTGGCCAACAGGACTCAAATCTGTATCGGAGGGGCACATATAGGTGGTAAGACACAGACTCAGGCATTCGTGAGGAAGGATAACTTCTAAACCAGAGTTAATATTTATATTTGACTTACTTGAAATCTCCTGAACTGTCCCAAAGTTGAACATCACATGTGTGTTTGCCACTGCTGCCTTCGATTTGTGATTCAAATTCAAGAATCCTTGAAACAATAGAAAACAACAGCTTTAAACGATTCCACCTGGATTGAATGGTAACATTAGCAAATAGGCAGGTTGGAGCTGATCATCTAATCCCTTGGGTTGTTAAACCCAATTGACCATCACAGTGAGTCATTTGAGATGTCACTTGTAATCTCTCAGTGATTTGAAGTAACAGTGTCTGTACCTGACTCCTTGAGTAGGTCTGTATTCTCCTCCCACATTTTCTGTTGTGTCTGAGAGGAAATTCGCAAGAACCGTTTTCCCACTCTGAAATACAACACAAGTCAATAATCAATTTCCAAAAAAAAGCTCATCCAGCGGTAGTTTGTGTTCCAAACTACGTAAAACATCAACGTGCGCTTCTGGGTCTACCTGTCGACATCTGACAGTAAATTACAAAGTCATTGCAGACCGAAATGTGTGTTTCCTCACCTCATTCGGTCCAATAAAGAGAATTTTGGCTTTCAACATTTCCAGTCAATAGAAGCCGAGCATCTAGCTACGCTAGCACTGGCGATGCTTTAACTTATTATGGATATTAAAACGGCTTCCCCACGAAACAGGCTGCGTAAAATTCGTTTTTCTAAATACGTATTCTAAGTTGGTTGCTAAAAATTGCGCAGTCACACGATAAAATGTCGAAATGTTAATGTTTGGAACTTCGCCGAGGAGTTCCTTCAAGCACCATGAGTACACTTCCTGTTTGTTTCTATGGTTTCAACGCCTATCTTACATTCCGCAGTCCCATTGGTTCTTGCTAAGTGAAATCAAATAAAGTACCGCCCAATCTGTTTGCAGACGACAAATCAGCAACGAGGAAACACGGATGTCCTCGACGTCACATCGTAAGCAACCAATCGCGTTTGATCTTACAAGAAAGTGCTCTTCAGTTCCGGAGTACCCCGAGCTGAGTAATATCGAAAGCGTAAGATAGAAATACCCTGTTTTTTAAACGTACATTTGAATTTACATGCAAAAACCGTAATTTACATATTGCTATCCATGTCTAGCAGATAGTTTCAACCACGTTATGTTCAGTGCAGGCTAAACCGCTACTTAATCTCATTACTTGCTGGTTTGTGTTGCACAGGAGCGTTTGGCTTGCTTGGCAACCGAATGTACCTTCAGGAAGATGTTTTTGTTGTAGTTATGGTACGACGCAACGTGTTATCCTCTGATCTCGCATTTTCTGACTCAAATTAAGTAAATGAAAACGTCCCTCAACTGGGAAATTTCAATTGCGAGAGTTTTCCAAGGTTTTCCATTCTTCAGTTCACCATGACGTCACTGTTTCCGTGACATGCGTTAATAGCAGACGTAGTCACAAAAATATTCCTATTATATATATATATTATATATATTACTTTTTTGTTGTTTTAAATCGTACTAAACGTTATATTTTCCCTCAAATTGCAGGCAGCACAAACGCTTCCATGTCGTTTCCCTTCTATGTGGCTTGAACATGGTACTTGACGCAATTCTCCCGACCTCATACTTGTGAGGTATAACGAATATGCTTTGTGTTGTCAGTGGGGAGAGTCATGACTGCAGATGATGCCTTTCGAGGTCGCCCCCAAGGTTTGAGCTCTATTAAAGAGGATGACACACTGAGCTGGGCTGATCTTGATGGATTCATGGAGACCAGGAAAATGAGCATGGCATGGAACACTCCACAGACCCCAGAGGGTGACTTCAAGTGGTGAGATCCACTTATAATGTTCCTCAAGGATAAATATTTACCAAATCACAGCAGGTACTGATTCAAAACATTTGGAATTGATTATGATTTGATTTGATTGACAGTTTTAAGGACACTGCAGTTGTGGGACAGAGTGCTCTGGTGAAAATACTGATTGAGGCTGAAGCAGCTGCTCACTCTGCAGCCATTCAGCTTGTTGCTTATAAAGACGCCATGGATGACGAATTTGTTGTAAGTTGGTCAAAACATTGCAAAACACAATTTGGGATCATGTATAGATGATTTACATTGGCAGCTGTTGTTTCATCATGTTGTAACTCACTGTAAATGTTTGACACCCCCGCACCAATATTGTTCCCGCTTTGTTCTTGTGATTTAAGATTTCAAGACATTTAGCTTCGGACAAACAGCACATAAGAAGACACAGAGGACTTTTGCTGGAGAAGCTTGAGGACTTTAAACGAATAAATAAGTCTGTCCGACAGAAACTGAAACTCCTCCGAGAAATAGAGGCAGGTACCACGCAGGAGTTGATTGTATTACCCAGACCTTGAAAAAATAAAGGGGAGAGATGCTTCAACATGAAGGGAAGTCGGAGATTCTCTGAGAAGATGGTCTTTTCTTTTAATTTGTTTTATATCCTCTTTCTCTGTTTCAATTTAGTCTCAACAAATTGACCCCAGCCAGCAAATTGACATCTTAATGAAAAGGATTGAGGGGGCTGAAAGTGAAAATGAGGTGAGTGTTATGGAGAATTGGAAAGAACTTTATGAAGGAGTTTAAGGCTTAAGTAGTAGAACCCTTTGAGAGTATTTATCATTATTAACATATAAATGATTAATATGTTGGTGTGAGTTTGATATCTTATATGTACATTTAGTTTTTAGCCAAAATTGACACACAAAAGATTCAATCAATAATGTATGTAGAGGTAAATAAAAAAGGACTATTTTAATGCATGAAACCTTCAAGAAGTTTGATTTCTAATGTCTAATTCCTTGATTACTCCATTTCTTCTCCTGAAGCTCTTAAAAAGAGATCTGTATGCGAGCAAGATAACAGAGGAAGAGCTGATGGACGTACGGAGACATCACCAGGTGAGCATAGCAGGGGTTTGATGTGAATGTTGCTATGGTGAAATGTACAGCTGATTAATATACTATACATAACTCCCCTGATCAAAACTTTCACGCTCAAAACCTGAAAGATTTTTACTTTTTCTTCTCTTTCTGACGCACTGGTGGTATTGGACAGTGGTCCCGCTGGCCGGAAATAATGTCAAAGCAAAAACGTGTTGTCTGTTGCCTAAAAGATTTTTCTTTTTTCTTCTCTTTCTGTCCACGCTGACCTTCACAGGAAAAGGTTAAGACTGCAGTTCACATAACCAAGTCTGTGGAGGCCACTCGTGCTCACCTGCAGGCACAGCTACGCAGCAAGGAAGCTGAGAAGAATCGGTTGACTATGCAGCTACGGGTATGAAAGCCCGAGTTATGAGTTATCTCAAGGCAGACCGCGTTTAATAAGAGAATGTGATTGTGATTTATCTACGTGGGCTTGTGCTCTCTTTTCAGAAACTGGAGCTCAAGAACATCAAACAGAGGACAGACATCGGTGTTCTTAAAGGGTCCGTCGTGTCCGTTACTGCGAAAGCCGCACAGGACAAAGAATCGTTCAAGAGAGCGTCTCAAGCTCACAAACGGAGAGCTGAGAAGTTTGAAGCTGCTATTGAGAAGTGTTACACACAGATGAGAGAAAAGGTCTGCGTTTGTCATGGTCAGGGTCATGGTTTTAAAAGTGGCCTCTCATTCTTGTAGATAGATGAACACATCTCACTGTGGTTGTCAAATCTTTGTGGACATACAGGATGTTGAGCTGGCCAAGGCCCTTTCAGAATGGGACTTGTGGAAAAGCCGAACAGAGCGAATGATGGAGGAGAAGGGCAGACTAGCAGCTCATATTAAGCAACTGAAAGGGTGAGTTGATTTTACTTTACACTTCCTTCACCTTCTTGCTCAAGTTTTACAGATAAGCCATGCATTACATGCATGCATGTAATGCATGTGTTTGTGTGATATGAGGGGGTGCAAGATAAATTGTGAATTGCATGCAAAATGACGATTAATAAAGTATCTTAAATCTTAACGTATCTCCAATGCAGTCAAATTACAGACTTGACAGCGAGGCTGAAGAAGGAGGATGATGACATCACAGTGGCTAATGCGAGTTCGACTCTGCGGATTGAAATGCTCAAATCTGAAAACTGTGAACTTGGCATCAAGAACGTAGCACTGAAGGTATACATGCAAAACAGCCAACAGTTTAACAACAATAACAACAACAATAAGAAGAAGCTGCAGAAAGATGTCCAGAATTCAGTGATTTTCATGGGACATTTCAGGCCAAAGGGCTTTTCGGCAGTGCAGGCCAGTGTCTCTGTTTCAATACTTGTTAGAATGGAAGCATTTTGTTTCTGATGGTTGTGTGATCACAGACATCTGTTGCTGGGCTGGAGAAGCAAGTAGCCGATACCGAAGCCGCCCTGAGAGAGGAGAAGGTCGTATCCCAGGAGAGGGAACACCAAGCCGAGCAGTGCCAGAGTCAGGTTGATACTCTAATCATTGTTTATTTTGGAAAGAGATTTCAATGGTGTTTCGGGGAAAAGAAATGGATGTTTACAGCTTATTCAGCTTATCATCCACAGCCTTTTATGTTAAACATCTTCCTGTGTTTCCTAGATTGCAGAGCTTCAAGCTGAGGTGAGCGACCTAAGGATAAAATGCACAAGTCTCGTAAGTGGGATAGAGGAGATGCGAGCTAGAAGAGACTCAGAGGTCGATAAGGTAAAGCCCCAAATGTTTGTGTTCATACAGACCTTCTGCACAAATCCTGTTAACATTTTTCCCAACAGTATTATTGCTTTGATCTGCACATTTTTATCTTCCTGCCAAAGTGCCTCTTGGCAAACAACAAACATTTTAAAGAGCATGTTCACTCCTCAGAAACATGTGCTTTACTGGATGGATGAATGCGTGTTTGAGTAGTCAGGGTTTCTTGCAAGAGGTGTATTAAGTGTCCAGGCTAACATGTTGTCTGTCCCCAACACGCCACGCCTGCCTTCATCCTCCTCTGGATCTCAGGTCAGGCATGAGCTGCAGGGGCGTGTGGAGGAACTGAAACTTTACACAGAGTTACTGAACGCAACCGAGCAGAATCTCCTCGAGTGCCAGCAGAGCCTGCGCCGCTTGGAGGGGAACTGCTCAGAAAAGTCCGAGTCCATTAAGCAGCTGCAGGTTCAGGTGTGCAAACTTGACCTGCGCTGATCAGACTGTGTCTCGTGTCTCCCCCTGTCCACTAGGTGGCGATACAATCCCACATGTCCTGCTCAGACAGAGTGTCTTGTTTTCTGGTGGTGTTGTTGTGTGTTAGTTTGTGGGATATTCTGTTCCCTGATTGCAGTGCAAAAGCATTAGGTTGCAACCCTCTGTGTGTTTACATATCCACCTGTGAGTGTTTGGTGCTTGTGAGTTCTTTTTACTTGTGCACAGGTTTTTGTTATCAATCGTGTTAATTTGGTGAACCTAAATTTGCCCATTCAGTGTTTGCAGTGCTGTGGGAAAGCGTGTTAAATGGGCTGTTATTGCCTCCAATCATGAATTTGCATGTGGCATGGAACATTATTTTATGCTACATTTATTTTTGTCCCAGCAGCAAATTGAAGATTTAATTTTGATATGCACAGATGGAAAGTCAAAGCAAACTGCTGAGGTCCACTGGCGAGATGAAAGAGTCCATACAAGAAGCCAATTTGCAGCTACAAGAGAAAGTGAATTCACTTCAAAAGTAAGTTCTCCTCTCGTGTGAATGACCTAAATATCAGTATTTCAAACTTCACTCTTGACATTTTGATGTGTTTATAGGAAGATGGACAGTGTGCAGCAGGAGAACCTTGGGCTGGTACAGAGGCTGGCGGCACAAGACCAAATCCTCAGCTACAGTAAAGGGCAGCTGGAACAGTACCCGTCAGAGTGTCAGGCCCTCACCCAACAGCTGGAGACAGCTTTATCAGACATCAATCAGCAGGTACGCAGCTGTGACCTTTACGTGACCCCGGGTGATCAAATAAAGATGTTTGAGTTCCAGATAAAACAGTCAGAGGTTGCAGAGCATTTTGTGTCATGCTGTAAACCCTGAGCTTGTTGCAAATACTTTAGCATCATCAACCAATCCAATCAACATTCCTGAGAGATACATTAATGATGTTTATTATATACATTCAACTTATTGCTTATCAAATCAATACATTTTGGATCATTTACTATTTTCACATGCGCAGCTCAACAAGGTCAAAGACCAGGCTTCTTCCAGGGAAGAGGCACTAAAGACCCAAGTCACGTCACTGGAAGCAGAGAAGAGCAGACGGGAAACAGAGTTGAAGCTTCTTCATCAGAGCAAGCTGATGGTGAGTATTACGCTTTTCTTCACACAAAGCAATTCATTAATGCGTAACAAGACACATTCTGACTCGTGCAACTGAATTCAAGTTTAAGGCAAACACGGATGCTGTTATTACGCAAATGCCTGATGGAACTCAGAGTTAAATCCCTGTTTGTATCTTCATCTGTAGGCAGACAAACAGTTCAAGGTGCGTCTGAAAGACCTGCAGGTCAGCCTGGACCAATCGGAGAGCCACAAGCAAAGTATTCAGAACTATGTGGATTTCCTCAAAAACACATACAAGACCATGTTTGATGACGGAGTGCACACTTCCACGGCATTTTCAGCAGCATATTTTCTAAAGTGACAAAGCATTTATGATTTCCGAGGTTTGCAATGTCTCAATATCTCTATACAACCTAGTATAGAAACCTAGAATAGTGTAATACTAGGTTTATCCAGCAGGGAGCCATCTAATAACACCAATTTCTCCACTCTTTTAAAGTGCTGTGCGGGGATAAATTGGAAAAAAAACACATACACCTCTTTTATTATTGTGCTCCTCAATAATCAAGAGTTAATGAAAATGAAATGAAAAGTTCCTACGTCAACACCGGACCCCTGAACTCATTTCTTGGGCAAGTTTGCACTGCAGCCACATTGGCACATTCTTCCACTGTGTATGTGATGTCATTCACGATGGGGAGTTGCTGGGGTGGTTACAACTGTGACATCATTCATGTTGTCATTATGGGGGTTGCTAGGGTGGTTCCGTTCATGTCTCCCAGAAGTATAATTTGGTAATGCACATAAAAAGTAAAACTGCAGATTGTATGTAAATGAAATGAAATGAAAAGCACCTTATACAAATGCTGGACCTCTCAACTAATGTGTTGGGCAAGTTTGGAGTAGAATGTGAATATGAATGGTTTCAGATCTCTTCGTGATCAGTGTGTACATTTTGTACTGGAAACTCTTGGTTCTACTGTGTATCGTCCCCATACGTGTGGATCAAAGCCATTGAAAGGAAATATTTGTACTCATTCGTAAAACTGATGGGTTGTCTTACTGTATGTCCCGCCTTGTTTACAGTACGTGTGGTGGAACAAACCAGGGTTTACACACAGCTTACGTTCAAACAGACTGTTTCAGCTATGCGCCCCAAACCGCTGTGATTCCCTCTTGGAACCGTGATTGACATGTGTGATGACGTGTGTATTCCTGAGCTCTGACACACTTGAAACCCACCCCTCTTCGCTGTAATCCCGCTGGTCTTGAAAACCAGCTTGTGATTTTTCTGTTGGCATCTGTAATGATTATAGAATAGCTGCAGCGAGTGTGTGAGTGTGTGTGTGTGTGTGTGTGTGTGTGTGTGTGTGTTCAGTTCCAACCAGGCTGTAAGTAAATTTGAGCTACATTGTGACAGGAAGGAAAAATGATTCCTTATAAACAGAACTGTGCTCGATTCCTCTTGTTTGGCTGTTTTTGTTGTAAGATTTGAAGTCTCGTACGGTATCTGTGGTAAGAAACCACCAAAGGTCCGGACCTCTGTGCTGCTGCTCTGATATGTTCCTGCAGTGGACCGGTTCCCCTGAGTAAGCAGAGCTCCTCTCAAGTTCTCAGAGACAAAGCTCTATTGTGCTCTGCGTCTGCGGATGGAACCATTTCATCTCTGCGTGCGTCAGTGCCTGTTTTTTTCCCCTCACTCACTCTTGTTCTTGGTGTTTTGGTCTTGCCTGTTTACGTAATTCTGCTGATCATACTTGGGGAATTTGTTTTCTCTGCTGTTTGCTGGAAAATAAGCTTACATCTGACTTGGCAATTTAGTGGGTATCAAACTTCAGCACCACGATGGACACACCCAGAGCTTATGTGCTTATTAGGCTCCAGTAAGTGGGATGAGCAATTTGTCTTTATTTAATGAGCTGAGCCAATTATCAAAAACAAAGAAACACTGTTGCATTTATTGAGAACATTTAGTTAAACTCAGATTCACAGCTTGTTTGCTTGGGACACTTTCATTTGGCAGAGTGAAGATAAAGCCTCAGAGCTGCATTCACCATACAGATCAGAATGTAATAGGTCAGATTTCATGATGTTTTCAATTTCTTTGGGGGGAATGTGATAAAAATCTTTAGCATTTTATTATCAACACTGGCAGCACATTACAGTCATCTCAGTTGGAGTCTGTGGTCTAAGAGCCAAAGAATTCAGATTCAGGCTTCCATACTGTGATAATGTGGCCTTTTTGTGATGAATAAGAGGTTAATCTTGATCAATTGATCTTTAAAGTCTCACTTTTCTACTAAACAACTACCAATTCTGAGAATTACAATGGTTCCCTGAACTATTCAGTGAATGTAGGTCATCCAGCTGCAGTAGAGAGAATGTAGCTTGTATCCATATACACACAAAGAAAAACAACACAACTTTTCCGTTTTTCTTATTTTCCTAGAAATAAAAATGACTTGAAATTGCATGTTTTTGTTTTTTTTATTTGTGAAATATGAAAACCTAAAAATTAGTACCATTACTAATGCACAATATCCTGCATCTAAATATAATAATTCATAAATAAATTGAATACAATAAACAAAGAAACATTGACATAACAATTGATGAATTAGTAGCTGCCATAGTTTATTTTTTCATTTTGATGTTGTCCTGTGATGCGTCTTGTCAAGAGAACCTTGAATTAAATAAAATCAATGCATTTAATGTACAACTGGAAATATATGTTATAATATATGGTTTAATTAAAGAAAGAAGCTTCAGAAAGAAGCAAAAAAAATTCAGCTCCAATATTATGAAGCAAAAGCGCAAACCATGAATTCATTTGACAGATGGTTGTAACTTAAATTGCAGAAATTTCCATCAATCCACAATCATAATATTTCTTTTTTTCCACTCAAACCCGGAATTTTTCAGCCTTCTCCTTAGATGTCATTCCAAAGTGGAGCACTCTTGTAGTGTGAGCAGTTGAAGTCACACTTGCAGGACTGGATCATCATCACCTTTCTGCTGAGCGTTTCTCCGTCTTTGCAGCGGAAACGGACAGGCAGCGTTTGGGTCCGGTGAGGACTGCAGCACCTCCCGTCCGCACAGGATCCACAGTACTTTGGCCGGAACTTCTTCAGGCTGCTGCAGCCGGCGTAGGATAGTTTAAGTGGGCGTCTGGCCTTTTCTGTGTGCTTACACTTCTGACCATTCTGTTTGAGAGAGGAGATTGGTGTTAAGAGGGCTCATAGTTGTATTTCATGAAAGAAAATGGGAGTAAAGGTGAACATGACATGAAATAATGGAGTTTGGAATCTACCCTCAGCCTTGCAGAGTCTATTTTGCCGCATGGGCGGACCTCGCAGATCCGAGACTCTTTCTCCAGATTGCAATGGATATTGCTGTTGGTCATTCTGGTAGACACGCCAGCACCACAGGATTTGGAGCAAGGTGACCAATCTGTGGTCTGAGGCAAACACATGTCTCCACTGGCCATCAGGTGGCTTACTTGGTCATTTGCGAAAGCTTTTGAGAGAAAGAAGTGAGGAAGAGTTAGAGGAAGAGAAGCCAATCAATGAATGAATCAAATTGCAAAATCAGGAAGGGAAGCCTGGACTTATAAAACTGCTCACCAGGTAATAACTTCATCCGTTGACTCCACGCAGGGGCCAACTCGTTCTCTCTAGTGAGGTCATCTTCAGACTGTCGGCCCCTCTTGTGTGTTTTACTGTGGTGTTCCTTCATGAAGCTTTTTGCCTCTGCTTCCTCTGGGCACACCAACCGACCACAGCAACTGCCTGGCACCTTGACCAACCTGGGCTTGGCACAATCCACTCCAGGCACTGCGAGCTTGTGTGGGCAAAGGGAGACACATCCAACTGCACCATCCAAACAAGTGCACTGGTGTTTGCAGTTTGGACGGAAGCTTTCCCCGTTCTGGTAAATCTTGTTGTTGTACTCACAGGATCTTCCCTCTGATTTGGCTGTTTGGAGGAGAAAGAAGTTAGTTAAGAAAGAAGAAGAGGAGAGGAGAGGAGAGATTTGCTGTGTGGCTTCCTTGTACCTCGACAGATGCCCTTAGTTGAGTGATATCCACCTCCATAGTTGCACTCCAGTCCCGTTACATGGTCACACGGCTCTGTCTCGCTGCAGTCGTCATTGAGCTGCTTCGCACAAACCTCACAGCAGCCACATCTGTCCATCACCAGACTGACTCCTGGTACACATGTGGGGATGTCAGGGGCACACCGACAGTCCTTAGGACATGAGGCTGACACCTACATGATCAGAGAACAAGACATGATGTTAAACAATGTTTATAACATGGAAACACACTCAGACAACAACTAGAAGAGATTATTTACTTACCAATATAAGAGTCCCACAGAGGATGGCAACAGAGAGGATTGTCCACATCGTCAGACACTGAGAAAGAGATTCTGTATCACAGGAGACGTCCTCACTGAACGCAGGGGTGCTCACTCTCTGCCTCTGTCTCTCCTGTGTGTCCACTTCTCCTTTTATACACTCGAAACAAAATCTGACGTATGCGCAGACTGACGAGGTGTCCCGAAACTATGAGAGGAATGTTTCACAGCGCGTCCTCCCATAAGCCAAGTCCCCCCCACTCCTCCTCCTCCTCTCCTCTCACTCCGTGTGCCAAGAACCTCCCTGTCTATCGTCCATTCTTCCACCACTTTCTTTCCATTTCAAACATGTAATTTTCAGTTTTTACGTGTTTTAATCCTTTGGAGTGAAGCCACAACTAATTCGACAATGAAGAATACATTTTTGAATAAAATATGGCACACACAAGATAATGTGTTATGGAGCTATGGGTAAAGCTATTTCTATTCTATTCTATGAGAAACTGTAGACCTTATTAAATTGTTGCTTTGACAAATGTTGTTTCCAAAACTAGTGACATAGAACAGAATGAAGCACATTTATAAGTAATATTTCATCAGGCCTGTGCATGTGATGGCAGTCCCATATAGGGATTTAACACCAGGCCACTACAAGCTCTGACAGAAATACTGAAGATAAGCTACATAGTTCTATGACCAACTTAATTTATCTTGTAAATTAAGTCTGAAATGGTATTTAGACTGCTGCACTCTGTCTGAGGTCAGTGTCAAAAGTCCATAGTCAGGTTGAAATTCCTGTCAGTCATTTATTAGGGCGTGGATGGATTAGAGTGTGTTTGACTTCAATATCTCAAAAAGGGACAAGTGCCTCCTGGAATGTTTGAACCCTCGGATGCCTTTGTTCAGGTCTGAATGAGAGCGTCCAGACTGAGAAACACACCAACAAAAAAAAAGAAAGAAGAAAACTTGAGCAGCGCCTGAAGCAACATTCCACTCAGGATGAACATTGCAGGTTCTTTTGAAAGACCGCAAGGATAAAAAGCATCCTCTTGTCTCCACATCAAAGAACAATGGAAACTATCGGGGGAAGAATGCCTCTGCTCTCATTATGGCCTGTGAGAACAAGAGGATGATGATGGCCGACTGGCACAGCTTCCTTTTTTGATCTAGCTGAGGTTACGAGGGCCGTTTCATATCGGTGCCAGCTCAGTCAGATGATGCTTGGAACTTGCTGACTGTTGGCGTTTTAGTGAAGAAACGTTTCCCTCAAAGCTGTTAGTTAGAGCATAAGCGACGTGCTTAAGACTGCTGCTCTCAACAAGCTCCGTCCTGATGTGATACTGATCGGTCCATTCCACAAAATTAATTGACTTTTTTTCCTGCTGTAGTCTCGCGGTGAGCTGGCAGAGAAATTGTGTCTTGCTCAAGGGCACTTCAACATGGTACAAGCCTCCTATTAAACATTCCTGAGCGGGAGAAAGGGAGGGTTTTTATTGTTGTTAGGCAAGGCAAAAGTAAACTGTGCACGCTGCGTTTTGCACCAGTAATTCAATTTAATATGCATGTTACCTTTTGTTTGTTGAATGTTTTTTATGAGAGCAGAATCAAATACATGGGAAATTTGATTTACTTTCTACATTGATTGCTTATTTATTCTATTAACCCTAAAGTAGAGTTAGAGTGTTTCAGGGATTGGGTATGAAAAGGAAAATAGAATATGCAGGCCACCCACACATGAGCTGATGCTAATCCCCAGGAAGGGAAAGATGTCTGGCATCCCTAGAATTCAGGCTTGACCTTTGAACACCTGATATTTCAACAGACTTTTTCAGGAACAGCTTTGTAACAAACAGCAGGCACTCTGTTTTTATTGGAGTCTGTATTTCCCCTTTATTTCAAATCATTATAGTTACATGTTCAGAAACGTTCCGGGGAGCCAGAAGTGGTGTTGGATGGTGTTTTTAGCTTTGCATAGTAGGTATTACACTGAAGGACATGACAAAACAAGCCTGACAACAATCTCCCCAGGGAGCACATGTCCTCAGAGAGTGTGTGGCGCATCATGATTAGAGGGAAGTGAAATACTGTCTGATGCTATTTTGAAATTTATTTTGTGTATACCGGTCTGACAATTTGGTTCTTTCCTGTCAGATCACATGTTGACTCCTTGTCCTCCTCTTTCACCTCGGTGGTTCTCAGTTTTTCCCCTTAAACCCTATAATCCAACTTATGGACATTGTTATTTGCGTCAAACACGCAAAAAATATTTATGTGTTGTATTTGTGCTGCAAATATTCTGTGTGCACTCGCCCGCATGTTTTGACCTAGTAGGCGTTTCTCTGGTGTGCATCTGACATCTAACATCTTAATACAAACAAATGCAAATGTATCAGCTTCAATGCAAACCATTCAGCTGTCATGTTATATACAAATTACAAGCCAGGCACATATGTATACAATATGAACTGAACCTCTAAACTGTCAGTGGAAAGTCAATACAAGTACTGCAGTATATAAAGATTTTAAATGATTTCTTCTTTACTTTGGTATACATTGAACATTTCATGCTACTTCCTAATACTTAACATTGAGTTTTTACCACAACTACTACAAGGTTGTTCAAACTGTCAGATGATAAACTTGTAGCACCAGTTTGGGGGATTTCCTTAAGTGATGCATGATGATTCGTGTGGTATTTATTTTCATTATGATTAAGCTTCCTGTAGGTATTTGAGTACATAAAAGGTTACCTCTATATGGATTTGAGTCGGATTTTTACTTGTTTCCAACAGTTTTGCTGAAATTAAGATTTTGATTTCCACTACAGCTGTTAGTGTGGTAAACTATACATTATACTGTGGGTTTACACAACACCACCATCTAGCGGCGCTGTATGGCATAGCAGCTCACCTGCATCACAAACATTGCTTGGAGATTAAATGCAACCAAGACGAATCATTAACATAATAATTGAGCATGAGTCGTTATGGGAAAGCTTTCAGCATTAATACAAATCTTTTGTGAGCGAATAACCTTGTAAAAATTGACGTTTGAGTGTACAAACAGACAGGCTCTCTGTACTTCTCCTCTCGTCTACGTAAACCGCCTCTGAATCAGGAAGTCCGGGGGATTTTACGGCTCTTGCCACACAAAAGTTGAATGGCTCTCGATACGAACGATTTAACGACAAATAATGCAGAGTCTCGCCTCGCAAAGCGTGTAACGAATGTGTCGCTGTAGTTTATTTAACTGTAACTAGCGCGTTATCCTGAGAAACACCCGGAACACCTAAATTTAATCTGTACGGGTGAGTGGGATGGATGTTCCTCAACTCACTGAAGAGGAGATGGCAGAGATTAAAAAAGACGTGAGTATTCTGTCAATTTTCTGTCGAATCTGCCTGTCAAAACGGATTATACGTCTTTTTTTAATCAAGTCAAAGGAAAATGTGTACAGAAAGTAAACTACATTAGCTTGTTTGGCTTTAAAGGCCTGCTGAAGAAGGAAATATCCCACCACACCCTCACTGAGCCCACATCAGGGTCGTGCACTCGTTTCACACGCTTCCTATGCACTCTAAAGGCTTTATTACGCTGCTTTTGTTCCTATTTCCACCTAGTTTATCTTTCATTTGAGACACAATAGCGACACTATAAGGGTATTTAGTTTGGTTTGTGAAAATCTGGACATTTTTGCCATGGTAGTCAATTATTAAAATGTTTTTCGGAAAATGTTAGTAATTGAAAATATAAATGTAAGTAATTTTCAAAATGTGTTCCTGTAAAAATTGACTAAAATAAGTTTGAAATAATTATTCAATTCTGGAAGCTTCTTTTTTAGTAATACATCTGGAAAATTGAAGAATATCTGTAAATTCTTGGGGAAACACTCCAACATCATGTGAGCCATTGAGAAGTTTGTTGGGGATCTGGACAACCATTCAAAAAACAGAAATAGATTTCCAGTAATACACTTACATCATGCCTAACAAAAGTCACATGTTGTTTTAATGCCAAATCATCAATTTCTCTGCAACAAATCCGAGCTCATAGCTGCATTGTCGCAGAGTCGTCCCTTCTGACAGGGGCCCAAATCTCACTCTGTTCTTTCCCTTCCTTTGCTGCTGACTGCATCCTCCCAGGTGCTGATTAAATTGCGTCCCTACCTCTGCGAAAAAATCCGAGCCGAGCGCCATCTGGACTACCTACGCTCACGCAGGATCCTGACACGGGACGACGCGGAGGAAATCACCTGCAGGACAACACAAACCAAGAGGACGGGCATAATGCTGGACATGCTGTCTGAGAACCCGCGGGGCCTGGATGCCCTCATCGACTCCATCCAGCTGTCCCGCTCGCAAAATTTCATCATTGCCAAGATCACAGACGAGGTGCAAAGGGCCAAAAGTGACAAGATCGAGTCTCTTAGAGGTTGGTATATGAAATCATACTTACCAGATGTTCTTGATGGCTTTCCTCCCACTATCCTAATCTTATGTCTTCTCAATCTTGTCTTCATCTCTCTCACTCCACAGCAGGGGCTTCCAGTTCCTCAACTGACTACAGCCTGAGCACTCCAGGAACAACCAGCAGCGACCTCTCCAGGACATTTTCTAACGAGTCCACCATGCTGGTCCACCCAGATGGTGAAAAAAGTCCCGCTATTTCAGATGTAGGAAGCTCACTCCAGCTGCCATCGTTACTGAGAGGCGGGGACTTGACCTCTGTGGGCCGAGCTAGCATGGTCACGCCTTCCTCCGTGAGCTCCTCGTCTCTTCCCAAGCCCGGGGACCCCGGTGCACCACCGCTGCCGGAGGAGATACAAGTTGAATCTACCTCCAACATAGATCCTGGAGCCCAAGGGTGCACCAGCAGTGGAGGGGACCCGAACTTCCAGCCCCTCCGATCACGCTCTCTCACTCCCACATCAAACAGGAACGTCTTTTAACTTTCCACAAACCTCAAAGAGGCACTTCTAATGCAATTAAAGGGACAAGCTAAAGCCGTACAAACACATCTCTCACTCCCATTTAGTCCTTTCTGTCCCGTCTCCTTGGTGCCTGTTTGATTAGGCAATTACTTACTCATGGTTTGCATTTTACCACACCAATCAGTTTTTGCTTTCGGAAAGCGAATAGGTACTTAATCACAAGCCCCCCCCAAAAAACCTCAACCTCTCATCATCCTTTTTTTTGATCTCCTGTTTTTTCTAAACAACTATAGTGTGAAAACACGGCAGCTATGACGTGGGGTGCAGAGGGAGAAACAAACTGTATTCATCACTGGATATAATAACTTAAGTATATGTGTGTAAAGAACCATTCTGATCTTTTAATACACTGCTTTTGAACAAAGTAACATAGGTCCAGATAATGATATGAGTTCTGTCTGTGCAGCATTAAGCACAAACAAAGTTGCTTTACATTTTCATCACTACAGAAGTTTCCAATAATAATACAAACTACTTTGTCAAACTGTGTTCACATGAAACTATCATTTGCATACTACAGTTTGTTTATATAAATTAAAATCTTGTTTGCCAAACCTTGTCTTTGATTTCAGGACTGTAATTAGAAGCTGTAAGTGAAACCGTTCAACTGAGATGACATCAGATTCTGATGATTTGTCTGTGACCGTGGTTACAGCCATACTTTCATATTAGTTACATAAATATGTATAGAAAAGGAAATTATTTGCAGATTCTAGATACCTGTATATCCACTCCTCTGTGTACAATCATGCTCCAGCCCGGTAGCTCTATTTTTGTTAAGGAAAAACTGGACAAGCTTGCGTGACACAGAGGAATGATAGTCATTGCGGTGAAGTCTGGAATGGTGACAGCACTGTCTGCTCTTCACAGTCTGCAGAGACGCACAAGTGTTGGAGTTCACTAGGCAGCAGCTCCTTGTGTTGCAGGTGTCGGCAGGTAATTCATTTATTATTAGTAGTATTATTATTCCTTTTAGTAAATGTACTTTTACCCTTAAATTAGAAGCCTTTACTGACCTTATTATACACACTAACACTAAATCTAGGGCTATTATAACAATAATGTAAGTAACTTTTGCGTGTTTGCTGGAATGATTTCACTGCAGTAGTTTACTTAATAATCTTTGTTAACTTAAGAAGTGATTCATAAATATGATTAGTCAAATAGTAGTATTTGTTTTGAGAAGTTGTGGCTTCTCTCAAGCTTTGTTGCTTATTTTAATGAAATCTTTCGAAACACGTACATTTTAAAGAGAGTAGAGCATCACAGCAGTGCATGTACATGTGGGAGAACCAGTTGGATAATCATCAGAATGACTGGAATGGTGGAGACTCTTGAGACGTCTTATCTACTTTGAAAAGTAACTTTTTCATGAATGTTGAACTTGAAGTGAAACATTACACAAATAAGTCATTGTTAAAAGAACTTTAAATTTAGAAAATATTCAACAAAATGCTACACTTTACACAGTCTATCACAAAATCTGAGTAAGGACAGACTTACAGACTTGTGACGTTTGGGACAGACTTACAGACTTGTGACGTTTGGGACAGACTTACAGACTTGTGACGTTTGTCCAGACTGGACAAACGTCTCTTTGCTTTCTATTGCAGATGGAGGACGTTGACTGCCTGTTGGCTGTGAGATCAGAGGAGAGGATGGCCAATGGTTGCTGCAGATGGAGCACCAACACACAGCAGGGACCAGACTCCAATGTGGTGGAGGACTTAAGGCGGAGGCTGAAATACTTCTTTATGAACCCCTGTGAGAAGTACAAGGCCCGGGGTCGCAAACCATGGAAACTGATGTTACAAATATTGAAAATTGCAATCATCACAGCCCAGGTCAATGTTGGTTCATATAGCACATGTCTAGATGGTCAATTTGTGTGTCTTATTTAGCATTTAAGTATGTTATTTTGCTCTTCTTGCCCTTTCAGTTAGTCTCTTTTGGCCTGAGCAATGAGATGATGGTCACCTTCAAGGATGAAAATCTGATGACGTTCAAACATCTGTTGCTGAAAGGATACCAGCAACGAAAGCAGGGAAGCTACGCTCTGTATACAAAGACGGAGGTGTACGATCACATCTTTTATGTTATCAACAGGGTAAGTAAAATGAAAGGGCCTCTGCTGATGTACTCTCTTATCCTAATTATATTTATAATCTTATTCATTTTCTATATTGTTTTCAGTATATAAACCTCCAACGCCTGACAGTAGGAAATCATGCATATGAGAGGATAGATGGCAAATACACCCCTCTGTCTGTCTGTCAAGAGTTCTACAGGAATGGCAGCATCAATCCGGGCAATGAGACCTTTGACATTGATCCACATATTGATAAAGGTACACAGACACAGAGGAAATAGATATGAATACAAAATGTATTGTTTTATCTAACTGGAGTTGATTGCATCTACATTGTTTGATGTTTTGTGTTTTGATCTTTGGTATGTAGGAAAACTGATTTGTGGCACAAATGGAAAATAATGTGCAATTACTTGTGACCATGAAAAGAGGAAGCTCAGACGTTTTCACACAATTTCCCTGTTGAAGTGATTTCTTGGCTCTTTTTTCTGTTTTTCCATCGGACAGAGTGTTTTTCCATTTACCCTTTGCAGTCATTTGACAACAGCAGCTTGGCAAAACACTTGAACTTCTCTCTAGATTTTAAAAGGTAACCTACTAATAATACTGGTTTCAATCAGGTGATAAGCGTTCTGCCCTACTAATAAGTGTTTGTCTGTTCAAGGCTGCTATCAGTGAACATCTACCTTACGCTGAAAACCATCAATCTGCAGACTGTGCGGCACCACGAGCTACCAGACTGTTATGACTTCCATATAGTGGTTTGTGACTGGAAACTATGCATTCTGCTTTCTCATATTGTGGAATTAAAGGATTTTTGTTGTGACTTTGACCAATGTGACAAAGATCTTCCTTTGTTTTTCACACAGATAATGTTTGACAATCGTGCACATAGCGGAAAGATAAAGATTGAAGTTGAAAATGACGCCACAATTTATGAATGTAGAGACTGGAACGTCGAAGGCTCTTGTAAGTTTAGTTCATTTTTATTTTTGTAACCCTTCCAAATGTGTCAAGAAGTCTGAAATCTGTATTTCTGATTTCTAGCTGGGAAGAACGATTATCTCCTCTTGTTCTTTGATTCTCTGGTGATCCTTGCCTGCTTCGCCTCTCTGGTCCTTTGCACGCGATCTGTCATCAACGGCATCAAACTGCAGTTTGTACGTTTTAAGAAACAAGTTATTAATCATTGTCATTAGCAGTTGTAAGTATAGATGAGACAAAGTAAGTTAAGAACTGGTGGAACAGAGATTGACACTGTTGTCTAACCTGACCTAACCTAGGTTTGACCCCAGTCACAGACACTCCTGTAATGAGTTATGTCTTTGTACAATTTTAAATGTAAACGTAAAACATTCACATTGTATGGATTTCTCTCATGCAGGAGTACAGTGTATACTTCCATGCCTACTACAGTAAAACTGTGACCTGGTCAGACCGCATGGAGTTTGTGAATGGCTGGTATATCCTCATTATTGTCAGTGACACACTGACCATTGCTGGGTCGGCACTTAAAATTGGAATACAAACAAAGGTTTGTACACATCTCACTTACTCGCTGCATGAACAACATACAACATGTAGTTGTATCTGTTTTGCCTCAGTCATGATTATGGGAAGCATACTGTATACCATGTGGCATGTATTTAGAATCTAGTATCTACAGTTGTGTGTGTTTTTTTCCTTTCACAGTACCTGACGAACTATGATGTCTGCAGTATTTTGCTGGGAACAGCCACAATGCTTGTGTGGGTCGGTGTGATTCGTTACCTTGGTTTCTTCAAGAAATACAATGTAAGAACTTCCCTTTTCGTATTGCATCATCCAAACTATGCAAATAAAGTTGTATGTTGAAAAAACCAAAACCTTAATTTCTTCCTAGATCCTGATCTTAACGCTGAGGGCAGCATTCCCAAATGTGATCCGATTCTCCTGTTGTGCCGCCATGATCTACTTAGGATACTGTTTCTGTGGTTGGATCGTGCTTGGGCCTTACCATGAGAAAGTAGGTCACAAACCAACAAACCAGCCATAATCATAACTAATATTCACATCATTACTGTTATTGCTCATCACATCATTCTTTGTAAAGCGTAAGATTGTATAAGTGTTTAGTATTGTGGGGTTCATATTCTGGCAACATTCCTTTCAACTATTTGCTCCCAGTTCCGGACCCTGGACAAGGTGACAGATTGCCTCTTCTCTCTTATCAACGGAGATGACATGTACTCCACCTTTCTGAAGATGAGGGACAAAAGCTACATGGTGTGGTTTTTCAGCAGAGTCTACCTCTACTCCTTTATCTCTCTCTTCATCTACATGGTGCTCAGCCTATTCATCGCTGTCATCACTGACACCTATGAGACTATTAAGGTCAGTCAGGCTAAGGATTCACAAAGAGACATACCACAGACTTTTGCCATGTTTCTATAGTCACAGATACAGTTGATAATGAATTACTTAAAGTTTATGTTATTCATGTCTACGCACAAGTGGACTTACTGTACTGTAACCTTTTTCTTTCTAGCATCACCAGCAGGACAAGGTTCCAGTGTCCCAGCTTCAGGCCTTTATAGCAGAGTGCAGGGATCAGCCGGAGTCTGGAAGATACCAGACTGATGCAGAGCCAGCCTCTTGCTGCCCCAAACCATTTTGCTGTTTTGGATGACTGGTCCCTTAAACTAGTGTGCCAGAAACTAAAGGACTAGTAGATAAGCTACATTTTACAGGTTTGGATCGAAACTACGGAATAGACTCACAGTAATAATCAAAGCATTCAATCGTCTGATTCATGACACCATTTTATTATTATACTCACCTTTGTTGAGTAAGTTAGTAAGTCAAATGTAACCTTTTTAATGTATCCATTTTGGATGTATCCTTTCTGTAATGGACTATGAGCTGCTTGAAATGTTACTGTATTATATAAATAATATTGTTAAATTACTACTTCTACTTCTACTACTACGACTACTAATAATAATCATAAAATAACATAAAACTACTGAATTGCGATAGATCATGTCATTTGATGTGTATGTATAAGAATGATGTGTTGAATGTCTATTTTGTTTGTCTACTTGTAAATGTTTTCATTGCACAACCGGTTTTGAATATAAATATTGAACGTATATGATATGTGTTAAATTATTATTCTTTCATTATGAAACAGGCCCCCTGTGGCGTCACCGCAGCGCTCGGTGACGCCTGATAGCGCCTATTATTAGCATAGTTCACCTCCAATGTACGGCTCGGATGCTGGTTGCCTAACAACGCCACGTCCAATGACAGAAGAGTTTGGTTTGACGCCTGCGAAGGAATACGCTTTAAAAAAAACAAGCAGCTCGCCCCGCTCACGTCTGTAGCTACGGTCTGTGTGTGTGTGGCACGGCGCGGAGCCTCCATACGGGAGTTATTACTTTGCTGACAGGGCGACGACTCGACCTGAGCCGCGGGGAGCGATTCACAGTCTTCAACTTGACCTATTCGTTCCAACACCTCTGAATCTCTCGGTGACTTTGCCCCCATTTCGCACCGTAAGTATGTTTATTACAGCTCGTGTCCAGGTGAGCGTGGTGACGTCACTGGGATTTAGTTTGTAAACTCACTAGCTGCTATGGCGGTAAAGTGACAACTGAACTACACAAGTCTGGTGTCATATAAGCTGCAGGTAAATACATTTGTGTTGCTGTGCGTTCAGATAGAGGCTGTGTGTGTGTTCTGGTTTTAATAGATAAGCGTGCTGGGAGGTTTTAGTTGTGTGTGTGTGTGTGTGTGTGTGTGTTTGTGAGGGAGAACATGCTCACTATTAAGTCTGCATGACTGAATACGATAAACAGCGACTCCCAAATTAGAACATTACCGTACTCAGGAGACTCGTGGGAGTGGCGAGAAACTAGTTTAGCTCGTTCAAACAACACTTGTTGAAAAGCACATTATTATCTCCAGCGGCAATTTGTTACAAAGTGCAAAAACCCTGTCAAAACTTGCCTGCCGGTAATGCAAAAGAAGAGCTTTTCTCGTCATTTTCAGTGATTCACCTTCATAATATGTGGAAATATATGGAGAAAACCTCCCACAAGGCCAGATTCTGACCTTCTAGTTTATTTGAAGTTGAAGTTTAAATTGTTTATGTTGGAATCTTGTGTTATCTATCCATAAAAGTGGATTAGCATTATATTGTGCTTCTACCTTCATGTTAAAGTTTCCCAAAAAATCAGACACCCTTGTAAAATTGATATGCTCAAGGGCCCAGCTTGTTAGGGGGAAAGGAATACTGTACCTTTCAGCTTCAAAACCGCTTTTTAGGTTGTTAACAAATGCCAAACCCAAGTGTGAAACAGACTCCACAGGGTTAAATTCCAACCCTACTAACTGCCATTGGCACACACAGCTGACTGTTTAATCCCCCGTGTGAAGCATCCACCCAGATTATCCAGTGCTATTGTATGTGATGGACTGATGCTTCATTTCAGGGCCTCTGATCCACCGTCTGACTGCAAATCCACCACCCGGCTCCTGACTGATGACATCGCATCCTCCTGTCCGGATGTGTTGGTGATATGGGAGACTGGGGGACAAATGCACCAATCGAAACCTTTCTAGGTAAAACGGCTGCTATATCTGGTAGAATATTACAAAAATAGAAATTCCCATAAGATATATTCTGGGGTTGAGCTAAAGGCGCCCTACTTATATGTTCTAGTTTCAGAGCACCAGCCTATTTTAAGGCTTTTAGTAGGGCAGATCTGATGTAATGTGTCCGCTTCTTTTGTCTCTCTCTGTCCTCTGGTTTTTTTAGGGAACCATGAGATCTCCAGCATATCACAAGTGACAATGTCTCCCTCCCGACAGAACAACCTTATGTCAATCTACTCCTCTTTGCCCCTGGCCAAAACTTCCTACAATGTCATCAGTGCCTTTTGCACAGAGGACAATATTCCTCAGTGCATCTCATACATCAATCAGGTACTTGCAGCGGTAATAATTAGACAGCATGCGTTCCACCACTGCTGCGTATTGTCAGTCCTTGGCCTTTTTTGTTTCTGCAGAGATGCACCCATCAAACACCCGCACGTTGACACCACTCTGCATTCTTTCACAGGAGCTCGCCTCTCTGGGCCTCCTCTCCACATGCATCGAGGCCGGATCACCAGGGGGAGCCTCGCTGAACACGGTGCCAGCCCTGAATGCCATGTATGAGCTGCTGCAGATTCTCCGACGCAATAGGTGCAATGTGGAGGAGCTGGAGAAAGAGCAGCTCAAGAGCTCCGGCGCTCTGGAACATATGTACACCAGTAACTCCAGACTGAAGGTATGAGAGATGGAGGTCTGTCAAGGCAGGGATTAGTTGATTAGTCTTGTGTCAGAATGATGCGTTGCTAACTTTCATTCTTGAATCACACTGTTTACCTACAGACTTTTCATATATATAACTTGTACAAGTGACTCCACATCATCTCCTTTCCTCTGTTCCAAAAATAAATGCATATGGCTGCTGATTTATTGACTATATAAGTGCAAATCTTAAAAAAGAACTGACCACTGGGCGAGGAGTTCTAAGAAAAGACCTTATAGCACAGGGATGGTTTTGGTGGCAGACAAGTGAAGGTCATTTGTCCTGGTATAAAGGATACAAAAGCAGCTTCTGTTTGAGTCAGAACCTTGCAGCCAAAGTGCTTTCGGCTCCTTTTTCATAAAGGTGATTTAAATAGCCCACAGTATTTCAATAAATCTGAGCTAACTGCTTACACAAAGCAACTGCTGACTCACTATGCTCATTAATTAGGCTTTGTTTCCTTCTTCCCAGGATCAGTTGGAACTGTCCATAAGAGAGAAATCAGGTCTACATGAGACAGAGAGGCAGCTACAACTCAAAATCAAGACGTTGCAGAGCTGCTTAAAAACAGAAAAGGATGAGGTAAACACCCCTCGTTGTCAGATAATGGGTTAACACTTACTTTGTGTGTATACGTGAACCTGACAGACTCTTCTGTCTCAATCATCCTGGACAGGTTCAGAAGCTTCAGAGTATCATCGCCAGCCGTGCCTCTCAGTACAGCCACGACGCCAAGAGAAAAGAGAGGGAATCTGCAAAGCTCAAGGAACGCCTGGGCCAGCTGCTAATCGACAGAAGGGACAAGAAATTGAGTGAGCACCCTTGTCTCTGCTTTAATTCTGAAATTCTGCAACAGGTTAACTTATTTTTCATTTCTTTTTCCCCTCCCTGTGTAGCTATTGATTTATTGAATTACCTCGGGCGGACAGATGGAAAAAGGGGCCAATGGAAGACTGCAAAAGTGGCAGCCAGGTAGAAAGCAGTTTTTACAGTTTGTATCTGTTGAGTTATAGAATGTGTAGTATTCATCAGGTGAGTGTATTTCTGAATTGCTTTCTGCAGTCATGAGGGTGAGATGTACAAGTCCTTGCTCCAGGACTATGAAGTGAACCAGAAGTCTCTGATGCTGGAGAACACCGAGCTTAAGAAAGTGCTCCAGCAGATGAAGAGGGAGATGATGCATATCCTGAGTCCACAGCAGGCATGTTCCAGAGGAGCCGCCTCCGACGACAGCCTGGAGCAGGTATTTGTTATTGCTCACTTTAGAAGAGAACACAACCCCCCCCCACACACACACACACACACACACACACACACACACACACACACACACACACACACACACACACACACACACACACACACACACACACACACACACACACACACACACACACACACCTGAATGGGTTTGAGAAAGCTCTGAATATTGACAAAAGCCTGCACAACTGAAATGTTGCACCCCCACTTGTTAAGAAAGAAGCATGAAGTTTGAAATGTGGGTCTATTTCTCTGCTATTTGCTCAGGCTGGTTCAGATGGAGAGGAGAAGGTGAGCGACTCTAGCAGGGAAACTATGGACCAATCCTGTGAGCAGGCGAGGGAGCAGCTCACCAACAGCATCCGCCAGCAATGGAGGAGACTGAAGAGCCATATGGAGAAATTAGACAGCCAAGGTGACTGTCGCACAGATTATCAGCGTGTCGGTGAAGGATGTTGAATGACATTGTGTTGTGTGTTGACAACAATGTTTTTGCTTTGCCAAGCATCTCAAGTGCAGAATCAGCTGGAGTCCAGCAAAGAGGTGATACCCAGGGAGACGCATGAGGATGAAATGGAGAGGATGAGGTGTGAAGTGCAGCAGTGCAAAGAGTTCATTCATGCACAGCAACAACTCCTCCAGGTATAAATCTGTACCAGTTCACAAGGCCAGTAGATGATCAGATGATCTCGTGCAGTACACAGTGTTTCTGTTACATTTTAGGATGTTAAATGCAGCTGGGATGAAGGATTCCTGTGCATGTGTCCCTATTTAAGATGTTGTTCTGACATTTGTTAATGACTAAACGGTGTGTATGTGTTTCTATCCACTTCTGCCTGAGCAGCAGCAGCTCAACACGTCATTTGATGATGAGACAGCAGCTCTCCTGAACGACTGCTACACGTTAGAAGAGAAAGAGCGACTCAAAGAGGAATGGAAGCTCTTTGAGGAACAGAAAAGAAACTTTGAGAGGGAGAGAAAGAACTTTACGGAGGCGGCTATACGCCTGGGCAGAGAGGTATGAAAGGTCTTGTGATGTGATGTCGTATTTTGTGTCCATTGTTCATTGCCTTCTTTTGATTTCTGTCGGTCTGTTTTTGTTACAGAAAAAGGCCTTTGAGGGAGACCGAGCTTCTTGGCTCAAAAATCAATTTTTGAACTCGACTCCTTTTGCAGACCGACGACTATGTTCCTCATCAGACGGTCAAAGTGCCTTGTCAATTAGTAAGCCACTGTAATAACAACATAAACATACAACACATAGATTATTGCTTAGAGGGGGGGTTGGAGGTGACGCATCTTCGTAATGGTTCACCTTCTCACAGACGGGGACTCTTCCTGTTATAACATGATGCTCTGTTGTAAGGAAATATCCTAATCCTTGTTTGTGTATGTATTAAATTACAGAAAGTGAGCCGGAGATGAGGATGTCTTCGTCATCGTCTCAGCTGGCCAAATCATCAAACTACTCTACCTTCTCCACTCCTAAAGTTGCACAAAGGCCTGCAGTGCCATCGACAGCCGAACTTTACCGAACTCTCCGCCTAATACCAGACAGCAGGTACATACATTCACTCTGTCGTCTCTAAATTCAGATCATTTTCCCATCAATTTCTTAAGCTATACAGGATATTACTTAATGTTGCCTCACCCTTCAGACTTGATAACATTCTGAATGCCTTGAAAGTCTTCTGAATGTACTGTATACAATGTTGGTGTATGAGTGAGGATCACAATGGTGCTGGTGCTGCGTCATACCTACAAGGTACAACTTAACACGCAATTAATACCCCTCCACCCCATTTCAATTCCAGCTCCAAGTATTCAAATCGAGGTCGCTGGCAGGAGTCCAGTGCCATTGAAGATACTGATGTGAAGTCAAAACATCGAGCTCGTTGTGGAGATTTTAGTATCTTCTCTGTGGATGAAGATGAGAATAGCCTGACTTGAAGGCCATCTGGTGCCATTGTTTTTTTTTCATGACTCCGCAGTCAGCTCACTTGACAATCCATGACTGAATCAATCCATCAACACTTCCTCAGGATGCCGCAAATTGAATAACCAAATTTTTTAAATGTCATTATTCTTTTCTCTTCTTTTGCTTTGTCATAGCTGTTCATCGTGTACCATTCCCCGAAGCTGATCGAACAAGAAAGCACTTTGATTAATCTGCAAATTTACATTTCTTTCATTTTCAAGCAGATTATGAGTAGTAGCTATTCAAATAATTAAATAAACTCAGATCACGAAGGACGCCTACAAAGTGGATATATTTTAGTTCAAAAACACACTTTTTTCTGTATTTTGGTGAGGTATCAAATGCTTGTTATGTAAGATGATGTTTACAAGTTGTAGGTGTATGGATGGATAATTACTACCATTTTTAATAGAATAATATATTGGTTATACTATTTATGATCTAATTTACTTTTAATGTATCAACAGAATAAAGGTATTTTAAATGAACTGTTCTTCTTTACTTTGATTTGCTGCCCCCTAGTGTATTGACGGGGAACTGTTCCAAGCGCGAGGAACCGGAATCCGGATGTCATCATCTTTGCTTTTTGTCTCAGTCCACATCCAACAGCCCCGATCCTGCCCAAACTCTACCGCCGGCCAGCGTCTATTTCACTGACAAAACGCAGCCAAAATGTCGTCTTCATCCAGTCTTGTGGCGATGAAAAAAGTCGTGCAGCAGCTCCGCTTCGAGGCGAGCATAAACAGAGTGAAGGTAACGCGGTTATGTTTGTTCTTTTCTTCCCTAAAAGAGCGGAGGGCGGACTTGTTGGGCTGCCCGCTAACGGCGCTAGCAGCTAGCCATTGGCTAGCAGCGGTCCGTTAGCCCCCGCAACGTCGTCAGACATAATAGGGAAGTATTGAAATAGCAGATTGTTGCACTGCTACGGTTAATTTGATCAATCTGTATCGCGACGATGATTTGGAGGTGGTCTTTGACCGGGAGCCAGCATCTGTGGAAGTTAAGCACCGGCGTTGGGCGTGTCACATGACTGTTAAACACATTAGCTGAAGTTGCTCGTATGATTCTAGCTGTCACTTGATGGAAGGCAGTTATTCCTCTTCAGTTCAGTGTTCATTACAGGCTCATTGGTTTATAGAGAATAAAAACAAATGCAGGTAAATGTACGGAGTACACAAAAGAAGGGTAATATGTACAAAAGAAATGTGGAAATTGATCAGATTACTAATAACAAACAATATTCACACAGATTCCCAATGCTTCATCTGACGTTAACACGTAGGGAGAACAAACTTAAATAATGCTGATCTCATCTAGGCGTTCCATAGACTTCCCCAAGAGAAAGAACCGTAAAAAACAACTTATTATTTAAGCCGTTAAGCCTCTGCATGCAGCTTTTTCTGCAATTACTCCACAAGTGATGGTTTACTCCCTCTTTGTTCAATCCAGGTCTCCCAGGCTGCTGCAGACCTTCAGCAGTTTTGCATGCAGAACGCCCTGCAGGACCCTCTGCTCACCGGCGTGTCCTCCAGCACCAACCCTTTCAGGCCGCAGAAGGTCTGCTCCTTCTTGTAAAACAACAAACAGCATTCATTGGTGAGTGCATCATTCTGTTTTTGTTCACAACTCTTTCTACTCATAGATATTGACTTATAGAAAGAGATTCTACAAATGGACAGTCAGTACTTTTCAATATGACTTAGGACATCTACAGGTATAATTACAGTGGAATGCAATAAGGTCGATAAAGCTGCAATTAAAGGGGTCATTTAATTGTATCTGTGCATCTATCAAGTATTGTTAAAGCCATATTTCAATTCTATTTTCCATTTTTGTTTCTGCTTTAATCCAGGCCTTCATTTTGATGCTACAGGGAAACATTGACCTCAACACTGCTCCTCATGCCAAGCCATTATACTGCCATGGGACGTCTGAGTAAAGAACACGTCTGGAAGATACACCATCTATTTTCAACCACAGTAGAACACAGGAGACTGTTTTATTTTCCATGGCACAGTGTAATTTTCAAGTAAATAAGCGTGCCTTTTCTATTGTTCTATTTTAGTCATCACTGTTCTTGGTGTTTTTGTATTTAATGATTAAAAACATTCTTTACTACTACAAAGTTTTGATTCGCATTATATTCTTTGTGGTCAGACGGATTCATTTGTTTGATGCAGCATTTATGGGATGATTTTACTGGGTTGCAATGATTTGAAATGGATCGATGCTGCTCTAGTGACACCAAAGAGTATATATCCCCATAATTACCTCACTATATCCTACTTAGATGACATCATTTTAAGTTGGTCCACAGTTTACTTTAAATTGAGTGTTACTCAGTATATTATGTATTATAAATCAAAATAAGACTGCTGCAGTTATCTAGAAACGACCACATTTGGTGAGTAAAGTGTTTTTTTCTTTATGGGAATATAAACCAAGACAAAAAAACTTAAACAATCCGAAATTTATTACAGAAACTGATTGAAAATGTCTCAGTTTAGAGGCATTATTACACAAACAGTATGTGTATGAGTGATAAAACAGCGCCATCTGTTGGTCTGATCACATCATCCCAAACGATACTATCGCGAGATTTGAAGTACGGGACAGAACCAGTGTAAGAAAATGGCTGATTCCAGATCGGTCTTTTCACTCAGCTTCTCTGTGGTTTTATGATTTAGAATGGCGAAAACGGATGTCAGACCAGCTCTTAAAAACACACCCTCAGCCGGAAGGAATCGTGGAAGCGTTGCTGTGGAAACGACGGTAACTCCAGTCGGGGTAAGCTCAGTCAGTAGTTTCAAAGTTAAACTTACTTGCAAGGTAGCCAACAAGGCGACAAATGCTGCGTCATCCAGCGCGGCTCGTTGGAAATGTCGTCGCTGCACAATTGACATAATATACTTGTGTCTTCGTTCGAACAATACTCATGTAGTTGCGCATAACCGGGTTAGCGTGTGGCTAATAGCTGAGCACGGTGCTACCAGAGCGACCGGCTTATTGACTACTGGTTGACTATCAATGTAACAGGTCGTCCAGTAAATCTGCTAGATGAAGACATTAGCACAAGATTTAAGTAAATTGAACCCGGGATGATGCTCCAGGATGGTTCAACGCAGTTGCTCTGCCTCACAGCCAGCAGCGGGGTCCCTCTGTTTACTAGAGGAGCCTCCAAACAGCTCCCGTTCTCCGTCATCGGCTCCCTGAACGGCGTCCACATGTTCGGAGGAGGCCAGGGAGCGGTGCTGTCCTACTGCGAGACTGACACCGGCGGGAAGGTGGTGTGGAGAGTGTTCCAGGACAGCATGATGCTCATCGCTGTGAATGGAGGAGGGCAGCAGGTGACAAATGGACCAGCAGGTGGAGGCAAAGAGGAGGAGGTCCGATTACGGCGCCTGTTGGAAAATGTGTGGAATTGTATGGTGCTGGTGCTGGGACAAGACGAGCTGTCCAATATCAGGAATGTGGAGAGATTGAAGAGGGATCTGCGCTCCTGCTTCAGCCTCATCGATCAGCTGTTGGAGGACAGACATGAGGGCATCCTGGGGAACCTGACGCACTGCGCCGACTCACTGGTGCCTCCAAACCCTGCTCTACTCCAGGAGGCCTTGGACGGGTTCACGCAGGCCGCAGAGAGTGAATTCGGTTGCCTCATGGTTCACGGGCGAATAGCTGTGGCGACTGAGAAGTGGTGGCGCCTGGCACCGCAGGAGGTGGTGCTGCTCTCCGCCTTGGTACGGTCCGTCTCATCCTCTGGACCGACCTCTTGCGACTACCCTGTGTTCCTTCCCCAGGGCAGCCCCACTGTGGCTCACCGCCTACTCCGCTTCCAGCTACTGCCAGGTGCAGATGTATGCATTTTGTGCGGCCCCTCCCCTTCCCTACAAAAAGCTGAGAGTGAGCTGGTGGGCTGGTTCTGGTCCCCGCTGGTAGAGACTCTGAAAGACTGCCTGGATGTTGGGGATCGCTGCTTACCCGCATCTGTATCCCTGCGCCCTGATGTGCTGGCACTACTGCTCATCAACCGGGAAACACGTCGATCCGTCTCCTGTGTCAAAACGTCAACTAGTCACCCGCCCGGCGACCCCCCTTTGCCTTCCAAAACTCGTTGCAGGGAACTTCTGAAACTCTTCTACATTTTCAGCACGACACGATACTTCAGACAGGAGGAGACGTTGTGCGTCTCGCCTGAAGAGAAAGCTCAGAGAGGGGACATTGAAGACTTCTCCCTCGGCTTCCCCCATCAGCCACTACAGTGCTATGTAGTTACAGAGGAGTGCAAGAGCTTCGCACTGCAGACTCCACAGCACCAGCTCTTCCTGCTAACCCCGCCGTCCGTCCCGACCTTTGCCCTGCGCACAGTGGCCACGCAAACTCTCTCTAATATAACTGCAGCCACTGGGTTTTAATGAGGCCCTTTAGATTGTTCGGTAACCTCGTAATCCATGAATTCTGTCTTTACTGATCGTTACAAACACTGGACTGGAGAATTGTAAAAACATAATACACTGGATTTGGTGGATTTAATGTTCAGTGACTATGTTTCAGTTGTTTACCGTCTTCTACAGTTCGGACTCATTGGCGTCACAAAGACACTCCACAGTTGTCATTCCCAATATCATGACATTGATCTTTGTGTCTGAGTCACAGTTGTAACCCTACAGATCTGATCATGATGTTTCTCTGTGTAGTAATGTGATACACAGGCACAGTAACCATGTGTTACTGAGTACTCCAACGTGTGATTGTTGGTTAAAATTAAAGATTCAATCCACCCTTTGCTTGCGTCTCACACATTTTTTTAGAAAACCACGAAAATGTCTTAGTGGGCGAAAAAATGTGTTTAACTGAATTAGAAATGTTTAGAAATGTCTTGACCTGTTAACCTTGCACAGAATTGTACTGTGGAGTATCTAATCATCACAGTGTGTTATCACCATCAGCTCCTGGTACTGTGTGTGTGTGTGTGTGTTCTAAGTACCCATGAGGATCAGGACAAGCTGTATGCTGTGTTCACTGCCCCCAGTTTAACTTATCTGACCCAACACAGTTCTCATTCTCTGATCTTTCAGCTGAGACTGCAAACTGACTATTAAACACACACATGTGATTTTTCACACTGAAATATCCACAATCCATGAATGCTTTTTGTACTTGTGTGGCCCCTCTGCACTGCAGGGTGTGTAAACGTATGTGGTCCAAAGAGGAGGAGCATTCTTAATTGTTGTTTTGCAAATTAGCACCTCAAGTCTCCTCCCAGGCTCCATGGAGCTCAGAGACGCTTCAGTCGCGTTGGGGTTAAGTTGGAACTCCACATCCACATCCAACATCCACATCCACGTTGGTAACCGGAGAATCGGCCCTGATTGACAGCGGCTAACGGTACGTGGGGATACGGGACTCGCCGGGATGGGGGGGTGGGGAAACCGGGGAGAGAGAGAGAGAGAAAGAGACAGAGAGAGACCAGAAGGGGGAGGGATACACTCTGTGGCGTAATTGTGTGTTGCCATGTGTACAACGAGCACAGAGGAGGAATTCAGACTGAGCGGTGTTCTCAGTCGTAAATGCAGATATCTGGAGGTTTGCGAGTATTTTCTCGAAAGCGGTTTTTGCACTTTCACCCCTTTCAGAAGTCCAAAGTTCAGGAGCGCGTAGTCAAACTCGTGCAACTTCGGTCTCTGGAGTTTGGCAATCAGTGTGCTGCAAGTTTTGGTTTGCACCGCTGAGTTTTGCAAAGTTCCCTAAAATCTGTTTGAAAGGAAGCAGTGAAATATGTCTGCCAGGCGGATTCCAATGATTTCATCCACGGGCGCCCGGCTGTTGAGCACGGGGCGAAGCGAGTTGTTTTCCGGGGCGCATCGGGCCGAGGGTCGGGCAGGTGGTCCCCCGGCCCAGCGGGTCCGATCGCTGACCTCTCCCGCGTGTCTTCTGTGCTCTTCCTCTCCCGTCAGAGCCTTGTCGGGACTCAGCGCGACGCGACAGGGGCTCCCCAAAGAGAACATGGCCGAGAACCGCGCGACTCCCCGGGCCAAAGTGCTGACGCTGGACACCATGAACCCCACCATCAAGAAGGTGGAATACGCGGTGAGGGGACCCATCGTGCTACGCGCCATGGAGCTGGAGAAAGAGCTGGCACAGGTTTGTGACATAGATGTTTAATGTGAGCCTTTATACTTCCTTTATCTCTCATCTATGGACCTTAGTGTGTGTGTGTGTGTGTGTGTGTGTGTGGGTGGGTGGGTGGTGTGTGTGTGTGTGTGTGTGTGTGTGTGTGTGTGTGTGTGTGTGTGTGTGTGTGTGTGTGTGTGTGTGTGTGTGTGTGTGTGTGTGTGTGTGTTATCTGACCTTCCCTTTAGTCATTCCTATGAGTGTGCGTGTGAAAGGCTTTTGGGAACTCATGCATGAAACTTCCGGTCAGACAAATCTGCACACTTTCTCAAATCTAAAACTGTAAACAGTAGTTTTGTAGTTGCAATACTTCAAACCACAAGATGAATCATTTCTTGTTCCTAGTTAGTTCCTAGTTAACAAGGCTGATTATGTTGGATCATGACTCTGCTGTTCAGTCCAACTCGTTCTTCCTCATTGCCTCTTTATAGTCACAGGTCAGCAAATTTCCGTTCTTGGGTCATATACTTACAATAATCATAGAAACATTTCCTTTAAAGGAATGTCTTTGTAGGCTGCCAACTGACCGTCTTATCAAAAGTCCCATTAGTTAATTAGTAATAAGTGAAATTGATCACGTGTCAGATTTGTGGACCGGCTTTTAAAAAGGCCACAGTCTGTTTCCTATTACTTACGGCAGAGATGAAGTGTCCTGCCCACACACACACATACTTGGCCATCTGTCCCACTGTTGCTTTTTGAGTTCTCTCTCTAACCCCTGTTGTGAGGTCCTCATGTTGTGTTTTCACCCTCTACCACAGCTGATCATGAGATTCTCAACACAAAAAAAAAGAAGAAGAAAGAAGTGAAAGTCCAAAGTCTGAACTTGTTGCTGTCTTTCGTCTGCTCGTCTTAGTCAGTCTGACTTTCTGTGACCTCGAAATGTGGCAGCTTCATGTTATCTCCCACAGTTCTGGTGATCCTAAAATGTCGTCAAAAACAAATAGAGCGTCTTGACTTTCACAGTAAAGCCGTATCCTGTTAACTATGGTAAATCTTTAAAATCAGGACTTTTAACTTGCAGCATAAAACGATTCAGTTAGGTCCAATCATAAGACCTTATTCCTGTCCGATCCCTTACTCTTCTGCCCTTTATGATGATGTGGTAACCAGCTGTTAGTGTACAGAGTGCAGTGTGGTGTGAAGCTGCCTGTGCTTGAGTGGTTTACTCAAGAAGGAATGAGCGTTTGAACTCCCGACCAGGTGAAAGGGGCACTCAGCAAAGACGATAACAGCAGCAGAGGGATCGTTTAACTAGACGGCTCACCGGGCAACAAATGTTTTCCGCTCCGTTTGATCTGGACCGTCCTCATCTGTAGGACAATGTTATCTCTCATCTGTTGTCTGTTACAGTAAATCCCTTCGTCTACAGCTGATGATGAAGCGAAGTCGATTCATTCGTGACAGTTTTCATGCGTCTGCGTTTTTTGTATGATCTAAAATGTTAAAAGATTCCCTTGTTCTCTTTTGATTTTTCCCCAAGAGCCTCTCCTTTTTCCACGTGAACCGTGAACGGCGTTGGATTACTCTGAGAAAACAGGCCACTGGGGTTTCTTGTTCTCCCTCCCTTTGTCTGAATAATAACAAGGCACAATCATGCAGGCTGTGATTCGTTCTTACACTCTCCTACAGTGCCTTTCTGCTGTAGAAAGGAGATCTCTACACGTCCAAAGCCACGTCGATAATATTCCCCAGGTGTTGTCTTTTCCGATTGGGGAGAATTGATACTGATACGGGATTTTGAAACAAAGAGGTGCACAGTTGAAGGCTGCACAGTTATGATGCCGGTCGGTCGGTTTGTGTTAATGAGTGGTCGAAAAATGAAAAGGGGACCTTGTGCTTTCTGAAGCTTGAAGAGTGTTTGCAGGGACGCACAAGGCCAGCTTTTGTCCAATCCTTTCGCACACACACTGCCAGTATTAAAGGCCTTATGCAGAGCTTTAAAAATGTTCCCCCTGCAAATAAGGTCTGAATATACAATCTGTGTTTAACTTTAACTTAGTGAGACGATGAGGAATCCAGAGGAGATCACGTTGGGAGGAACCGCACGGATGTGAAGGACGCAACCTAGTTAAACAATGCGGTTTTCCACTGATCATCTGGAATCCACGAGGACTTTAGCTGCGTCATTAATTAATATAATGTTTACCACTTTCAGCCTCAGGCATTGCCACATAGTTTCTTTCTTAGAGATGGAAGACATCCTGCTGATTCGCTGACCTTCAAGTTGGTTTCACCGCTTAGTTAGACTTTATGAGCTCCTCATTGTGGATGGAGGCTCCCTGTAACGTCATTGGTCCAGCCTGGGGAGACGCCTCTTCCATCTGTGTCCAATCAGAGAGCAGGAAGTTGTTTCCTAAAGTCTCTTGTGGATGGAGCAGCTGAGGGGTAGACTTGTTGTTTTGATTTCTGCCATGTCACGCTGTTCCAAACATCTGGCCTTTGTCCTCCCATCTGTTCTCTTATTTCGACACGTTTGATAGTTTTCAGCAGCAAGTTCTAGAGTTTGTTTGACACATTTAGTTTGCTGTTGCTTTATTGTAAATCCTTCTTTCTTCTTCTTTCAACCCCAGGCTAAGTGAGGTTAATGTGTGTCTCTGTGTTTGTGTGTCAGAGGCTTGTGTTATCAGCATGATAAGGTTTCCTATCGGTGTGAAGGCTGTTGCAAATGGCACAAGTTATACAATAATAAGAGGGGTTTATACTTTATACCCTTGTACGTTTGTTTGGTCCACTTCTGTATTTGTCTTGCCAACCTAATCTGAGGGGAAAGGTAAACATTTGGACTTCTATTAGGTGCCGCTGTAGGCTAGGGTGTTCAAACCGAGTCCAGTCAAGCACGATGGCGCCTTTAGGAGAGTTTGTGAAGTGAACCTCTGAGTCCACTGTCCCGTACACAGCTGCTGGACTCTGACCTTGCTTTCACCTGTATGTTATGATAAGGTTATGTGTGTAAGCCATGTGTAGGTCTAGTGTCAGTGTTGTGTAAGTGCAGTATGGGTGAGCGGGCTAATCATCACCCATCCTGGCACTGTTCCCCCTGTTTCAAATCAAATCGTCACAAAAACACAAATTGTTATCTCATCACTGCCTCATGAGAAGCGGCAATTGAAGATGCTGCTCGTTTGCGTCTTCCCTTATCTTGCCCTATGTGAGTTCTGTAACTTCATTTTGGTATGTTCCCCCCCGCAGGGAGTGAAGAAGCCCTTTGCCGAGGTCATCAAGGCTAACATCGGTGACGCACATGCCATGGGCCAGCAGCCAATCACCTTCTTCCGACAGGTCTGCACCTCCACCCTTCCCCCCTGGCTTTTTTTATCTTAAGATAGCTCCTGTCCTCTGAGACGAATGTCTATTTGAAGCTTATTCTCCTCCTCTGTGTGTGTGTACCTTATTGTGTTCCAATTGTCCCTCCTCTGGATTCTCCCCGATGCCCTCTGCACCCCCGTTAAACCTCTCCATCTCTCCCATGTGTTCAAGGTCTTGGCCCTCTGCTCTTATCCCGAACTGTTGAACGACGGCACATTCCCGGAGGACGCTAAAAGTAGAGCGCGGCGCATTCTTCAGTCCTGCGGAGGGAATAGTTTGGGTGTGTATACGGTGCGATGGCTTTTCGTGCAATGTGGTGGAAAGCACCTGTCAACGCCTGGAACCATTTGGTGCCTCAGTTCTCCTCGGTGTGCATGTGACAAAGTTACATCACAGTCTGTAATGTGAGCGGTACCATAGTTGACACAGTTGCATGTATACAGTGTGTTTGCTCTATAAATAAACTGTGCACTGATGTCATTTAGAAGGTATCTTGTGATTTTGCGTTTCAAATATGACTTCAAAGAATCGTTCTCCTCCTCTGCTTGTGAGGTGTTATCATGACCATTGCTGTCGTCGTTGTGTGATTCTCACCTCAGGGGCTTACAGTGCCAGTCAGGGCATCGACGCCGTACGCCAGGACGTGGCCCAGTACATTAAGAGAAGAGACGGCGGCATTCCCAGTAACCCAGAGGACATCTACCTCACCACAGGGGCCAGCGACGGCATTGTGGTATAAAACTACCCCCTTACATTCCCCTTTGAAACTAACTTGGCGTCTCTACTCAGACTAGTGTGAGATGTTGACGTACGATGCCTACGAGACGGTTTGTGTTGACGTTTTTTGTCCCATCCCCGTCTCAGACCATGCTGAAGCTGCTGGTGCACGGCGAGGACGCAACCCGCACCGGCGTCATGATCTCCATACCGCAGTACCCGCTCTACTCCGCCGCTCTAGCCGAGCTGGGCGCCGTGCAGGTCAACTACTACCTCAATGAGGAAAAGAGCTGGGGTTTGGACAACAGCGAGCTGCAGCGCTCCCTGGACGAAGCCAGGCGCCACTGCAACCCCCGAGCCCTGTGCATCATCAATCCTGGAAACCCCACGGGTAAAACTGCATGGATCCGCTCTGTCCGATGTTACTAAAGGGGCTTTGAGAGACGTGGAAATATTTTATTAGTCACTAATAGGAAATTAACAAAAGACAATTCAGTCTTTCTAGTCGCTCTAAATGTTTCTAATTTGCAAGTATTAAATCAAGTACTTACTTATTGCAAGGATTTGGCCAGTCAGCAATATCTATCATCTCCCTGGGAAATGTGTGTATCCTCCAGTTCCTCCCTGTTTAGTTTGACACGCTGACACCGTTTGACAGGTTTCTGATTGATGTGCCAGCAGTTTGGCACAGGAGGATTTAGCCTCTTTAGGGTTTTGAATACGCTTGTTTCTGGGGTTGCTCAACTTATATGAAAGCGTGCGGCTTCAACGGATTCTAATATAGGCCACATTCTAAGTGTGGCCACATATTGGGCCACACTTTTGTCCTCCCTTTGCGTTTGGATGAAGGGCAGCCACTAGATGGCAGCAGGCAGACACACACATTTCTTTTCTAAGCCTCCTTGTTTCTCACAGGTCAGGTCCAGAGCAGACAATGCATCGAGGATGTGATCCGCTTCGCAGCAAAGGAACGTCTCTTCCTGATGGCTGATGAGGTAACGTCTCGGCGCCTCTGTTCTCATCCGTCAGCCTGCTCTTCAATGGATCCTTCACCTCGACGTGTCTGTCATAATGTCTCCCATCACTCAGGTGTACCAGGATAACGTGTATGCTGACGGTTGCCAATTCCACTCCTTTAAGAAGGTGCTGTTTGAGATGGGACCTGAATACTCCGATAACGTGGAATTGGTATCTTTCCACTCTACCTCCAAATGTTACATGGGAGAGTAAGTCCTCTAAAACGCAGATGCTGAGATAAATCCCACTCTAATAACTCGTGTTTATAATACACAACCATGCAAGTTAGCACAAAATCTCAGAACGGTGAAGCTTCATCACTTTTGTCTCGCTCCTTTTGTCTCTCCTCAAAGGTGCGGCTTCCGCGGAGGTTACATGGAAATCATCAACTTGGACCCTGAGGTGAAGGCCCAGCTGACCAAGCTGGTGTCCGTCCGCCTGTGTCCACCTGTACCCGGACAGGCTCTGATGGACCTGGTGGTCAATCCTCCGCAGCCTGGGGAACCCTCGCACGACAGCTTCAAGAAGGTACATCGTCTACATTCAGAGTCTGGCAGGATCAACTCACAGCCACACCACAGACTACAGAAGAAGTTGTTATATTTGGTGTTTATAGTGCTGCTCGCTAGATATTGTGAATCCTGAAGTGTGTGTGTGAGATATACATGGGAAAAAAACTCCTATGTGTAGATCTGTGGTTGGCAAATTAGTTTTTATGTATTACTACACATTATAGTATCATTCCATTCCAAATGTAATGTTTTCTGTTTTGATTTTTTTTTGTCAACATTTGCCAAATGCTTGTAGGTTTGACAATTTAACAACAATTGAAAGGCATTTAGTGATGATGCAATAATGTGACAAATGCTTAAACGCGTGATTTATCTGGATTTTACTGATAAATTATGACTTTATGACTCTGTGAGGGATTTTAGCTTTCTGTGCTCGATGATAATCTCTCTTTTGAATTTGTCATCTTTACTCTTTTCTCCATTTTCTCTTCTCCTCTCCCCAGGAGCGCACGGCCACCCTGAGTGACTTAGCGGCAAAGGCCAAGCTCACTGAGCAGGTTCTCAACACTGTGCCAGGAATCAGCTGTAATCCTGTGCAGGGCGCCATGTACTCGTTCCCCCGTATCACTATCCCCGAGAAGGCCATTAAGGAGGCCACAGTGAGTTTGATCAACACTCTCGCAACTTGCTGATCGGGTGCCACATATTTACGTTTATACGAGAAATGAGCCCCCCCTGCTGTTCACCAAGCTGCAGATCCACAAATGTCACATGAGGATGAAGTTAGTCCTCCATCTCAAGCGCTGAATTATTAACTGCTTAACCTGGTTGAGCATAAATCACGGCGCTGCTGTGTTATCCACTCAGGGAACAAATGATTTCCGATATGTTGTTGTTTCAGTTCTGTGTTGCGGTTCGCCGCACAGTTGGAATTTCAGGGGAGGGAGGACGAGCAACAGTCACTGAGAATCCGATTAGCTTTCACACAGGATAAGGTCAGTGTAAAGGTGACCTGCTGACGCCTGATCAATTCTAGTGACTCCGCTCGCCCATCTTCATCTTGCTGTGTAACATTTGCAGGTGCACTCTCCCCCACAATTACGTAGAAGATGAGCAAGTTCCTTCATCAAAGATTTAGGATTATGGCTGTGACCGGTTTGTGGAAGAGTTTTGTGATCTATAGTATCAGAGTATAAAGCCATCAATCAGTGGGAATGCTCTTGTATTTACTTAAGGCGTCCCGCAAGAGTCAATAGTAGGTCCCCTTCTTCTGCAGATATATTGTAATTCTGTTTTAATTTTCCTCTTAGGACAAAGGTCAGCTTCCGGATATGTTTTACTGCATGAAGCTGTTGGAGGAGACAGGGATCTGCCTCGTGCCTGGAAGCGGCTTTGGCCAGAGGGATGGAACCTACCACTTCAGGTGCAAAACATGTGAACTCAAACTGTGGCAAAGGGTCAAAGTCAAAGAGTTTAAGAAAAGGAACGATCGCTCAGTGTGACATTTGGCATTACCTCAGCTTACTGAATTACAACACAATGAATCTTTATTCTGTAGTAATGTTTAACTTACATCACACAGGTCATGGTTCACGTTTGTCTTTCTTCTCTTCCTCCTCCTTGTAGAATGACCATTTTGCCACCGACAGATAAGCTGAAGATCCTGCTGGACAAAGTGAAGGAGTTCCACCGGGAGTTCACCGAGCAGTATTCTTAGATGTCCAGTCATAATAAATTCAACTTCAGCGAAACACAAATTATCTAGCTTATTAGTAAGTGCCTTCCTACAGCGGCTCTGGTGGTCTCTGTGACGATGCACTTCAGCTTCTGCTACGATCTCGCTTGGGCATTCATGGACGGCAAACAAGACTGAACGAAGCGAAAGAGATGAAATGATTAATTCAGGGACGTGTCACTTTGTGGCCTTAAGTCTGTGCCATTTGATATTTGAAGGATGTAAATCTGTGCATGAGAGATGTGTCTGTATGTGTGTGTGTGTGTACTGTATGTGTGTGTGACAAGCCAACAACACGGTACTGAAGATGAAGTGACTTTGTGGTGCACACCTGGTAAAATATTCCGTTCCTGCGTGCAGAGACGTCCCTTTTTATATGATGATTAATTTTGATTTTATAGAATCGCAATAAATGTGACATATTTGCATGGTGCTTGTCATTATTTTGGAAAAACTCCTATTCACTACACAATACATCAAATGATCCATGGTCCAATCTATATAACCATCAATAATAAAGTCTAATGTGTCATTATAACGGTGCAGAAATAAGATCCTAACTAATTAAATTGTGTCTGTTTTTGAGTTTCGTTATAATGCAGAATGAAGCTGATCACTGTCTGCACTAGAATATAAAGATACTGTTTGATTATAAGCAAAACAATAACAACAATACAACACTAATTACTAATTACAACACTAATAGTAAAATTAAACCATTAGTGAGATTCAAAACAGTCATATATACACACATTTTATATATTAGCTGTTTATTTGTAAAAACAGTACTTTTTATTTTTTGTACTGACCAGGTTATATCAATACCATATATAGTATTGTGTCTTATTTAACACAAGTCTGTTTCATATTAACTCAATTGCAAAATAAACTTTGAAGTTTAAAAACAAGCTTTCAGTCCGTGTGTGTGTGTGTGTGTGTTAGGAAAAGGATTTGTTGTGGGTTAAAATTAACCCTATTAAGTACAATTAAGTAATTAGCTAGATAATACAGAAGACATCTAGTCAGATCGTCTCCACTTAACTTTCACACACACACACACACTTCACCACAGACACACACACTTCACCGCTTGTAATAATGCTGTCCAGCCGCGAAAGGTTGGACCTGCAGACACCGTAACTGATTTTGTTGTCTCTTAATCTGTCATCTATTTTATTGGCTTGTGTGCAATTTCAAAGCAAGTTAGAGTGATGAATGGAGCTGTAGGCGTGTGTGTGTGTGTGTGTGTGTGTGTGTGTGTGTGTGTGTGTGTGTGTGTGTGTGTGTATGTGTCAGAGCAAGGTATAGAGAGAGAGAGAGATGAAGAGAGAAGAGAAGAGAAGAGGCCAAAGTGTAGCATGTAGTTTGAAGGGGTTTTCTGCTCTCTTCCCTTCCACTCCGCAGCTGCTGTCAGCTTTAATTATCTTTGACAAAGGGCCCCCTGAATCCTAATTACACTCTGCTTTGTCTTTCCCGGGGCCCCTCACTGCTCACTCTCGCAGCTTGACGTGCTCACACATCCCGCTCCTCTTCACCCTAAAGTAATTGGTCGCATTTGCGTTTTCTCTCTCATCTCCCTGACATCTTTTGGGAATCAAAGGTCATCATTAGTTCGAGCGAGGATGTAGGGCGACGGAGAGACAGTCGCACATCAGACATCAGCGCTGTCATGTGGCTGTCCCCGTAATGACAACGACCAGTCTTCATTCACGGTCACAGCCTGAGCTTCATTTGACTGCGACGGCACAGTCAGACTCAGCGGGGTTTGTGCATTGACAATCATATTGTATTCAGTATTCCGCGTGTGATGGGAGGAAGTACCCGATTCTTTTGCTTAAGTAGTAACAATACTGTCAGGAGTGTTAAATTCACATAATTGGAGATGAAATAATGAAATATTCAAAATCCCTGAAGCTGTTTGAGAATTTTCTCCCGCAATGTGCCTTCCTCTTCTTTTCCTGAAGGAGTTTGAAGAAGTTTTTCTGCTGTTAAACTGCTGATTAGTTGCAGCTTGTATGTGATACTGAGCTATACAAATAAACCTGATTTGGATTGATCACTTTAATATTTACTCACACTGCATGACAGACGCAGGCCTGCTTCTATCTTTATCCTGCATGTTATCTTTACATCATAATATGCAGTCCGAGGAATCATCAGCATCTCCAATCAACAACTCCATTGTTTTCTTGCAGGTATGAAGTGATGCTGAGTGTGACTGCGTGGCTGCAATCACTTTGTAGGAGACAACTTGTGTTTTGTTTCACTGTAATTGCAGACCAAAGGTGAAAGAGATTCAACATTTCCTCTCTCGCGTTTGAATGTGAGCCTGATTTCTGTCCGCAGCGGATTTCATCTTTCCTCTTCGGAGTCTTCCTCACTGCTTTTCCTCTCAGAAACTCAATCATTAAAAAAAAGAAAAGTCAAACGTGATGGAGAATGGAGGTCAGAGATTTGGAACATACAGGCTCACCTGTAGGATACTGAAGTGCATCAAAACAAAGCTAGAAAAAGCTAAAAAGTTCACGCTTTTGGTGCAAATTTTACTTTAATTTCATGTAACTATTGTAGACCCTTGTTTTATTCAAGGAATTTAAGAGAAATCGCTTCTTAGCTTCACACAACCATAGAAAAATCAATTGAATATTGATTATAATATCCATAGAGGACCTGATTGGTGCCACTGATATTCCACAGTGGGTTTCTAGTGACTTTGTGGGAGTTAAAGATCCAATAGTATCAATAAAATTCCGCATTTCAAACGGCAGCGTCTTGTTTCGTTATAGGATATTTCTTCTTCTTCTATGGAATCCTTTTCCAAAGCAGCACAAGGTTACCGTGACCTCCTTGCTTACTTCTCTTGCGTCACATGTTTGGGACTTACTCACATGCGCTCACGTTAAACACACAAGTAGATAGAAGATAAAGGGCAGATTTTTAAAAAGTAAGAAAAGAAATAACATTGAGAGAAGAGGGGTGGGGGATTGAAGGTGGGGGGCTGGGATGATACAGAGATTGGGTGATAAATCTTGTTCTGATCAGGTTTCTCTGGTGCCCTCACACCTCAGTCTCTTTCTTGGGGGTAATTAATCAATCCTAGACTGGAGGCATTGATCGGCCCCTGCGGCCTCTGCTATGTTTACACTCCTCGATTGTATTTGCCACTAAGCCCCTCGCTGCCGCTCAATCTCATCGGCGCAGAATGTGACACCCCTCCCTCCCATGCCATCAGCCAAACACCACATCGATTGGCATCTCGATGAAAATCAATCTACTTATTTTTATTTATTTTTGGTTGCGAGGAGGATTTTGATTTTGTTATAATCCTTTCGCGGTGATTATAGCCAAGGTTGAGACACACAAAGCCGGTGAGCAATCAAAACACTCAGAGGAATGTAAGAGGCAAACATTTCCGACCCTCTGTCACAACAATGACTATTTTATCCATAAGTAAGAGCTTGTTTCAATGGTGCTTCAGGTCACATATAAGGCCTTTATATGGGCCATAGACACGTGTGTACATGACACAGATCTGATTAGGACTGTCCAGTTGCTGTAATTAATGGAATCAATTTGTCAATGGCTGGAAATTGGGTCTGAATTCCTGTCATTTATCCAAGATTTACAGATTTTAGTTTCTCCAATGTGAGTTTTTGCTGTTTTCCCTGTTAAATGTCCCGGAAAATTTAATTCCTTTGAATTTTTGGACCCTGGGACCCTCAGTCACAATTATGATGTAAAAAATAGTCAAAACTGAAGATAATATTTTATCCGATGATCTTTATGTTCCTGTCTGTCTTTGTGAGCAGTCTCTTTCTCCATTTTGTCCATTTTCGTTATTCTGGAGTGTCTTCTTAAATGATTCAAGATGTCTTGCGGGCTGCTGACGTGTTACGCTGTGTTTGGTTTTGAGTCCCTGCAGGGTGACAGGAGGATGGGAAGGATGATGCAGAGGGGGAAAAAAGTGACATTAGAACTTCTGTGAGATGATAAATGGTAGAATGAGACGCCACTTACTGCACAGCAAAGCGTTTGTAATAATTTATTTCGGATTTGTTTAATCGGTGTAGAAGCAAAAGTGGGAAAGAAGAGAAATGGTTCTGACAGAACTGTACTGGGAAACCACAAGGGTCTGAAATATGTGATGAGATCCATCCCAACTTCATGGACCGCTCTCTAGGGGGCGCTGTGGAATATCTGCATCTTTTTCTTTGCTATATTACCAAAAAGAACTCTAATTGACATCTTTGTATTGGAGCAAATTACATACAAAATGAATAAAAAACGTTTGTAATGTTTAAAGAGAGAGTCTACAGTCTATTGTGATGGTTCCATTTCTCTATTCTCTATATTCTGCATGTTTTGTGCTCCTGCCTGTCCTCCCTGTGTCTGCTCTCTATAGAGAAGAAGGAGAATAAGAATCATAAAGACGATATCTGACTGCTGTATTAAACACAGTCACGCGATTTGCACTGTCATAACCTTTTCACTCGTCTGCTGGTGTGAACGCAGTCTCCAGAAGCTCTGTGTTGACCTCATGTCAACTCCTCCTGGCTCTCTTACAGCTTTCACGAGTGCCCACTGAAGTTTGTGCTTATTAAATTCTGTGCATCCAAGCATTATTCCAACCCCATAGCTTCAACTTTAAATTCTATTAAAGACCGTTCATAGGAAAGGAAAGGAAAGGAAAGGGATTGTAAGCATTGTATGGCTTCAACAAAGAAACAAATGGAAACAGAAAGGAGTTAAGGTAATTCTTCAGGATAAATTGAATGTATTTTGAGTTGACTCTACCTGCAGCCTATAATAGAGCGGAATAAGAACAATAAACATCTCAAACTCCTTCCTAAACGTGCCAAAACTGTACATAATGACACCAAAACAATCATCAAGTCACACCTTGGATGAACTTTCCTCTCCTCTTGCTGTCTAAAGTTCAACTACGCATGATGCCGTTCGCTTGTTCCTCTTAAATACCGGACAAGCTTTGAGTGGGCGGTGTGGTAACGCAACCCCCCCGCCCCCCTACTGCGACGAAAAACCATCGAGCCCAAGCTTTTCTAGACGGAAGAAAAACAGATTTCTGAAAGAGCAGAATGTGTGAACTGCGCTGCGTTGGACATGAAGCTCATCCCACTGCTGCTGTCCTGTACGCATACTGCTTCATCACTCCATAAACACTTGGCTGTCAATAGCCACATATTATTTCTGTTTATGTTCCTGCCCCTGGTAATGAGAGGTTCATTCACTTCTCCTCCATTCAACACCACAGCTTCCTTGACAAACCTCTGCTTCTAGCTTGATTGTCAGCTGAGGCCTGCTTACACACCAGGTCAGGCTACATAAATGTCATACATATTTAATATTTCACCAATCTAAACTGACAGAGGGGATTGAAATTGCGCCTTACATTTCATTAGACGATTGGAAAGCCTCTGTTCTCTGGTCAAATGGGCCCCCCGTATGTTTTATTCATGTCCTCTGAACATCTGCTTGTCCGGATGTCAGGAATCATCAGGCTCCCCCAGGACGCCGCCTGACTGCCTGTAAATGAACAGAGGCGAAGCTCAAAACAACCTGTCAGAGGAATCTTCCTACACGGCAACCGAGGTGAGAGAAATCCTTTCAAAAGTGTCGAGCGGCAGCATCAAGGTGGGAAAATACAGTTAGAGGTAATTGTTCTTTATGTCTTTAGTGAAATGGACTCAAGCATGAATAAACGTATTGACATTGTGTGTGTGTGTGTGTGTGTGTAACAGTTTATTATCTAGACTATGACTGACTCCCACTGACAAACAAGCAAACTGCCATGTCTGTTTCCAAAAAGGTATTGACAAAATTTAGCTGTCGTTGTTATAGCAACACCATCAGGTCTGATTGATGGTTCTTTTCTTCTTTTAGGCATTCACGAGATACAGCACTTTTTGCAGAACGAGCTCAACTTTGGGAGTCATTCAATAGTTTTGGAAGAAATTCATAACGGCCTTGATTTAGAGAGCTAAGACCAAACGTGGAAGTTGCGATCACGGCGCCACCATGAGGCCGACCAGTACCAAATCTGGATGGGCGCCCTAACCTGGATCGTGACCAACCAGCCCACTAGATTTCACCAAAAATCATTCAATAGCTTAAAGAGAAACACACAGACAGAGAGATCAAATGATCGATCAAAGGAGACAGAGAGGTGCTATACTTTTTAATTGAATTAGCAAAGTACTATCTGGTTTAGGGGAAATAAACAACAACAACTGGTGAAATCTAGCTTTTGCCTTCAACCCCCCCCCCCCCCCCCCCCCCAACTAAAATGGTGGTGTGATACTGTGAAAAGCTTCTAATCCACATTGTGTTTTCTTCCCACAGTTCTGGTGGGTTTTGACACGGCTGTTCACTCTGGCTTCTGCTCGACAAGATTCTCTGAGTCACTGGAGGCCCGAGCCAACTGCAGGGAAAGAGCCTGACCACTAACAAGTGCTCACTGACTCATAGCCACCACAGTATGTCCCTGCATGTGTGTGTGTGTGTGTGTGTGTGTGCGTGCCAGTGTGTGTGTGTGTGTGTGTGCACGTGTACGTCTCTGAATATTATTCTCTTCTATTCCTCACTTTGCTCCCATCCTACAGAAAACGTGTTTGTTTTTGATCTGTGCGCTGTATGTGTGTATGTGTTGTGCTTTTTTTTAATGTTGTATTCATTCTGACATGCAGTGCCCTCGAGTGTCAGAATCATAACAAAACAAATAAACAGACACGGCATAAGATAATGTGCTGTGGACTCATTATTCTATAGATGCAATTAAAGGAGTTCTATTCTTTTATTATTTGTCTCAGTTCAGTGCTGAAGTTAGATTTTGAATAATGCAAAAAATACTAGGACTGTACTGTATAGCTGTTCGTGTTAATACTTTCATTTAAAGCCTGTTGTCATGGTCACTGGTTGCCCCTCTGAAACACTGGCTTCTTTTCTCTGTTGTTCTCTGTCTGACTGAAACCTCTGAGGGTTATTTCATCATTAACTCGGGGTTTATTATCTCAGTATTTTTACTTTTGCACCACTTCATCCCCCAAAAAAAATATGGTGCATTTAGTAAAACTTCTACTGAGTAGCCTCCAGGGAGGAATTTTAAAGAAAAGTTACATCTTTAGATAAAATGGAATAAAACTCTGAGACTAAACACTTGTCTCCACTGAACAAAGACGAAATAGCCAAACTTGATGTTTACACTCCAAAAAAAGGAACATTGTGTCTCTTCAGTGACAGTATGAGGTCTTAAGTATATCTAAGCAACTAATAAAAGTCATTACTTATGCTATTAAGGCTTGACAAGCCCTTTAATTACGCATTAATAGTGCTAAAAAGGTGTGTAGGCCGCTGCAGATCAGTGTGTTTTGCGCATTGGGTCTCATTCAGGCTGCAATCACAGCTTCTCTCTCGATGGACACAATCATGGTTATCTGAGTTTCTCCCTCCTCTTCATCCATCTTTCCACCCCAGCAGTGAGGTGCGGCTGACACACAGAGGGGGGGGACAGGCTTTGCATTCATGAGCACATCATCATCATCATCCACATCTGCCCTCCACTGCAACAATTAGCCCTTCATCACTCAAACACCCGGTGGCTCCTGTGGCAAAACTTTTTTTTGGATCTGGACATTTTCTATCAATCACAGACACACAAAAAGCATCATTTGGATCATTTGATAGACAATTCCAAATGAGTTAGTTAAGGATTTCAATAATCAGCCTCTACACACCCTTAAACAATTTTCTGACTTTTTGATCACTTCATTATCTAATGCATGAGTCTAATGCGTGAATCCCTCATTGGTAATTAATTAAGTAAACTCAGCCTATCTTCATTCTCAGAGCCTCAGCATTCAGCATTATTCAGTCATTTCATCAGTACCTTAGTGTGAAGTCATCCTTCATTGCCTCCTCCCAGTGGCTCCCTCCTTCCTTTCCCTGGACTTATAGATTTTCTCCAAATGATAAATTGGACAAGGGGAGCCACTGAAGTGCGACCAGGCACCAAAAGAGAAGAGCATCTGTTTTTTTATGAGCCTAATTATGCTTAAGACCTTTAAAGCTGCTGGTATACGTTGTTAGTATCGCCTCCATTTGTTTACTTTGTATGAAAATCCTATAGGGTAAGAACAATACATAGCGTGGGGAAAAAAACTATAACGTATTTAATAATGAAACTTTAAGGGTTATGTAAGCGTGCTGTGCCAGTTTAATGGTTGTCCCATGTCTCACTTTCTCTCCTCGGATTAAAGGATCGCATGCATCCATCCCATCCATCACCCCCCCACCCCCCACCCCCCACCCGACCCCCACCTCTCCAAACACAGAAAAAGGGGCTAACAGTTCATTTCCAGCCCACTCTCTCTCTCATGTGGCACCGCGGCGGGCAGAAACTTTATGCAGCTTCACATCATCCCCTTTAACGGCTTTTCTGTATGTACTTGTTGTCACAGATCGGCGCTGCTTCGTTGTGGATCCGGAGATGCGGAGATGATCCGGGCTTTGGACGGATGCTGCGGCGCGTAAAAGTTGTGGATGGTCGCCTTTACGCGTAAACATTCCCCGGGCTGTTCCAGAAAAGTTCCCGTCTAGTTCAGGACAGATTCTTCCTCTGTAAACATCTCGCCCACAATCAGGCTGGAAAACCATCCACTCCGCAGAACACCGCGGACCCGCAGAGCGCAGATGATCGCAACTGGTGTTTGCGGCGTCGCTCTGGTGCTGGTGTTGGTGATTCTGATCCCGGTCGTGGTGAACTCTGCCGGGACTCCAGCCCGCTATGAGATGCTCGGATCCTGTCAGATGGTGTGCGACTCCCACGGGACCGCGGCCACAGCCACGGCGAAGGCGACCAACGCGATTAATAACAAAGACAACCGGTTGGTTCAGTCGATGCCAACGTTCATCCAAGGTCCTCAAGGGGAGCAAGGGCGCGCAGGGAGGATGGGTCCGAGGGGACCGAGCGGCCAACCCGGGCTACCAGGACCTGTAGGTCCGCCCGGGGACAGGGGGGAACGGGGCCCAACGGGTCCACCGGGAGCAGCGGGGGCAAACGGGCCCACCGGTGCCATCAGCGCGGCCACTTACAACACTGTTCCAAAGATCGCGTTTTATGCGGGGCTGAAGAAGCAACATGAGGGATATGAAGTGCTGAAATTCGACGATGTGGTCACTAATCTTGGCAACCACTATGATCCATCTACGGGGAAATTTACCTGTTCGATACCGGGGATTTACTTTTTTATTTACCATGTGCTGATGCGAGGCGGGGACGGGACCAGCATGTGGGCTGACCTCTGCAAGAACAACCAGGTAAAACAAGTCATTATAACCTTAACTCTGTCAATCATAGTCTATATTATGTTTACGCCTTTTGCGTAGGAGAGACGTGATACTCGATATGCATGTGTCGATCTTATTAACGCATATTTTAGTGAGTAAAATGTGACGGAGCTGTTCGTGGTTCTGAAACACGTTGCCGTTGCCTGTGTTGCCGTCCAGGTGAGAGCCAGCGCCATCGCTCAAGACGCCGATCAGAACTACGACTACGCCAGCAACAGCGTGGTCCTCCATCTGGAGCCCGGGGACGAGATTTACATCAAGCTGGACGGAGGGAAGGCGCACGGGGGCAACAACAACAAGTACAGCACCTTCTCCGGCTTCATGGTGTACGCAGACTAACAGGAGGACACCAGGGGAGGGGGAGGAAGATCTGCTCCAATCCTCCCTGATCCACCGCTCATACCTAAGTCTCTGTCAACTGGATTTATTAGAGACACACTGAATCATCTACATGTTGAAAAATGAGGGAAAATATGAATCCTACTTTGCAGAGTTCACATTTGAAAGAGTAGCTCCACAAATCTAAATATGTACAGTGTGGTTGAATTATGAAACATGCCTGTGAAATTCTTATCCGTGTTCTTGTTGCACCTTGAATGAAACTGTTTAGCTTTACCAATTCAGGTTTATGTCATTCAGCTGCTGTGATGACATAACTCTGCCCTGAAACGGGTGTAGATGAGGCTGTAAACCGTTCAATGTATTGATCATTGCCACGTAATAATAACACATATATATATATATATATAAATATATATATATAATCCTTAAATGATATCCACATAATCACCACTCTTAGTGTCAATAGTCGATACGTGTGCTTTATTATTCACAAATACTTGATTGTAGTTGCATTTTGGGTGGAAAATGTTAAAATATATGGTGTTTGCATGATTATAGAAACCTAATAACTGTGCAGCATAAAAGCACTTTTAAAGGAGAGAAAGAGAAAATGGCAAATGGCAAATGGCAAAAGCCCCCCCCGCCTCCATCTGTCATTAGTATTCAAGAGCCGTGGAACACAACTTGATCATGTAACTCATTTTTCTCGTCCGTCTCCATGTGACAGCTCAGTGGGGGGGCGGGGGGGGGGGGACTGGGTGGTCAAGTGGTTAGTCACCGCCGCCAAAAAACTGGACAGTCAGATTGGCAGCCACGTGTCCACTCCAAAGGTCTCCGGAGCTTTGGGGGAGGCTCTGAATGTAGAAACGGGGGGGTTCTGGCCCCGGGGGTAACTCTTTGACTGTCAAGCCTCAAAATGTGAAATTAAACGTCTCTGCCTCTGTCTCACTTTGTTATCCGCTATACCGGAAAAGATTCATCAAAGTTATACAGTTATTTGCGGTGCACAGTCGGCTGCGGTGATGCCATTGATCATGCGGTGAAGTCACCCTGTGAGGCCACCTGTTCCCCAGATGAGAGGAGACCATGTCCTTCATCCAGCCCAGTCTGCCTCCTATAGACACCCAGACACCCAGACACCCACTGAGGGGCGACGGGACAACTCATCTAACACACAGCCGCACTGTGCTGAGAGCAGAGCGCACTGATCAGCATACTGATTACGATCCACCACGCACTAATTAAACCTAAACCACAACTTGTTTACAGACGTGAGACAAAGGAAGCGGCTATATGACACTGGCAGCAGAATCAATCAGCGTACATATTTGTGAGCACGAGCAGGGGAAAAAGTAGACAGGAAATGAAAATACGTGTCTGTTTGGGGGGTAAAACAAATGACAAATATCAAATTAAAGTTCTGTTCCATTTTCGAGGTCCAGTACATAATTATCCTATTGCTAAAATTCGAGACGGAGGAGATTTTGGTTTCATTCATTGGTCTCAGTCTGATGCTTCCCATTCAGAATCAGTCCGGGCTGTGATCGTTGCCGAATCATTCATTGTGTAAGTGCAACATTTTCTTGATAAAAATCACTGCTTACATCAAAACTTCTCCTGCTTTGAGTTTCATTTCTGCCTCATTTGAAGGTGAGCCAGTGTTTGGGGTTGTGGATGAGGATCTTGTCCACCTGGTTCTGGGAGATTCCCCTGGTCAGCATCTTGGGCACGATGTTCCTCAGGATGTGAGAGTAGCCGTGGCCGCCGTACTTGGTCAGGCGGTTTTTGGTGTGAATGTCGTGCGCCACCAGGATCTTGTCCTCGTAGCCCTCCTTCACCAGGAACGCCAATCTAAAGACGGACGCCAATGAGAGGACAAAAGGGGCTTAAGACAGACGTACCAGAACAGAAACCAGCACGTTCTCAGGTCGGATCATAGCATTTTTGACAGTAAAACGTGTCCCGATTTCACATTTCTCTCCCGTTTTTGTGACTCACGCCTTGACTCTCTGGCTGTCACTGGGCATGTCCACCTCCAGATTGTAGGGGTAGTTCAGCATCTCCGTGCCAAACAGGTCATACTCCAAGTAACTGCCCAGCTTAGCAAACTCCAGCAGTTCACCTTCTTCAAATAAGGTCCTGAAGTGAGGAAACAGAAAGGCCATGAAGTCCTCCTGACATTTGGGATTGATTGTTCAGTTTTTTGTTGGTTTATTGTATTTTATCCTCCTTTTAATGGTTAAATATAAATGTACAGTATGTTTTAATTTCCTGGGAATTTCCAAAAATCTACATGGCAGATGAGAAAATGAACTTAAAGTCAATTCCAATACATTTTTGCTTCAGAAAGCCAACATCAGAAAAGCCACGACAAGGAGGGAACGACTATCAACATAAGAAGAGATGGAAAAGTATAATATAAAGAATAATCATATCTGACAACATGACATAAACGATGTAATAAAGGTTGTCATAGTGTCAATTAAACCCTGCCATCCCTTCATTTCCCTGATTCAGCAAACTGTCCGCACAGACGCCTCACCTGTCCAGGTGAGACATGACAGTTTTGCCGATGTCGCCTCCGGCCTCCTGCAGGACGCGAACTATCTCGGCAGGGGCGGCGGCGTTGCGGCCCGGGTGGATGATGACGGGGCAGCCCAGCTGGGTCTGAGCGTGCGCGGTGGCCCTCAGCACCTTCCTCTCGCTCTCCGTGATTGGCCAGCCGGTGCCTATCTCTCCGATCACGCCGCAGCGGATGTCTGTGCCGTCGGCGCCGTGAAGCACCTCGCTGACGATGATGTCGGTGAGCTGAGGAACAGGATGTGAATGTGTGATCAGAGGAGGCGTTGATTGATTAGTACGACAAAACTTCACTTTTCTGATTTCTCTGTTCTCTCTCCGAAGGAATCACATTACAATGATATATATAAGTCAGTCATCCTTGTCTATAACAACCCAGAAATACAAAATAATAAGAACTTTCCGTCTGGAAGTTACATTTACAGTCATTTTGTGTCCGCCCACACTAACTGTCACAACTGCACTGGACCTAAAACCGGGGCCGCACCTTCTCAACTGTCATACGCTTGGTGTCCTCAGAGTGAGTGCAGTCCACGTAGTACCCGGCTCCACCGATGACATGGACCCCAGTGTCCTTGGCGAGCTGTCTCAGGGTGGGCAGGTCTCTGTCAATGCCCGTGGTGGTGTTCTCCACTATCGTGCCCCCGCCGGCCTTCCTGTAGGCCAGCAGCTCCTCCCTCACTGCGCTCGTCTCCTGCAGCAGGAGCAGGTTCTCCTTGCAGCTGTAGGGGTACTGCCTCAGCCAGTACATGTGCTCCATCTGGAAGGGGTTCTCTGACACTGCCTCATCACCTGGCGGCGGAGGGAAGTAGCAGCACTCGAAGCTCATGGTGAGGTGTTCATGGGTCATGGTGCGACCCAGCTGGTCCGGATCCACCGGACCCAGAACGGTCTGGACCTTCCCGCTCAACTCTGACATGATGGTCTCGATGGATGTTCAGGGTTCAAAAAGGCTGAAAACACACACACATACAGGGTTTCTCACCTTGATGCTCTTTATGTTAGAAGTATATTAATGCACATTTATGTTACACTCAAAATTGTTGATGATCGCTGTGCATTTATGCAAAATATTAACCATCATTGCACCATTTAATCAGTTCATTGTTCCATTTTGAGCAATGCTGAAGTCTTGAACTCCAGCTTGGTGAAGTCACTTAGTCTCATGGAATAAGTCGGGTCTACAAACATTCATTCACAAAGCTACATTGCAATGGAATTAATCTACGGCTATTTTCCTGCATGAAGCCAAAGATTTGTTATTTATTTATTTGTTTTTTGGAATAATCTTACTAATTTTCTGACTTTTTCAAGTCATACAATAATCATTATTGAACACACTGCAGAAAGAAATACAGATTTTAATTTGACTTTAATCATTGTTGTGCACATTTTCCAGCACACATATTTAGCCGCTGTAAGTAGCTTCAATGTAGTTACAGTAGCTACCATCCCTCGTTACTTCCCCATTAAATTGTTACCTTATTGAGACAGTAGCTTGACTGCAGCTGACCTACTTACAGTTTAAGACTGAAAGTAGCTACATGGTTATATTTGGTACCAGAACACTTTTGAGTTCTATTAAATACTCTGAAAGGATTGGATACCAGAAACACTTCACACTTGGACGAAGCGGTGCATGAAGCAGCCTGTTGCATGTAAACAACCAGACACTGACTAGCAAAGAGACCTTTGGACAGTCAAATGAGTCTCCGGTTCGGTTGATTTCAATCCCTGCCTTTCTCACTTTACTGGACGTCCTCGGTAAACAATGTAAACAGAGAGTATAACCACAACCTCCTGCTGCAACACAGTAACATCACTTCAAAGAGCATATGTGCGCAGTAAAGCGACGAAGAAACACGGAGACGGACACATGCTGGAGCTTTAAAGAGTTTTCATTCTAAGGTGGAAAATCGAAAAGTGCTGCAAGACCCCGCTTACCCTCCTCAGCTCTGTCTGCACTTCCGTAAAACGTCACACAGGGAGAAACACAGCGGGTCTTATCGCGGGAGAATACGACAGTCCCACCGCTGCCGAGAGTGTGGCGGCATATAATCGAATTCCTCGTAGTCTTATTGTTTCATTCATTCTTAAAGATAAATGAATGAATAATTGCATGTAGATAACAAAACTGAAGAAAACGGCGAAAATTATTTAATAAACGATTGAATAAAATCTATATAAATAAATAGAACATAAACATAAATAAGAACAACACACACACATCAATGGAAAGGACTGAAAGATAATAATACTTATTTACTTACTTATGATAATAAAACTAATTAATAATGAAAAAAATGCTTGGCACGAATGACGCATATCACAAAAAAAATCACTATCAAGTAGAATGAAGCTCAACATTATTTCCAGGAAGGTGATGTGATGAAAACACAATTAAACCCAGTAATTCCCAGTAATAGATGACTCATCATGGCTTGTTAATCTACTTAAGCGGGTTCAAAAATAGTAACACACATGTACGTAATATGTGAGTAATTAATTAATTATTTTTTAAATGCCATTTGGTGCCTAATAACAAACAGATTTGGCCAAGAAAGAAGAAGGAAAGGCTTTGTGCAGTGCAAGACACACAAATACATGTTCAAATACACAAAAAATGTAACTTTTATGCAAATATCTAAACTACATTTCCTGGCTACATTTCCAAGCTACATTTCCAAACTGGGAGAATGGAGCCAGTACATGACAAGCTGACAGCCCAAAAAAACAATCTTCCTCTACTACTTCCTCTTCTCATGTTTTATGGCGGTGAGCACAGAGCTACATAGGCTGCAGTGTAGGTTTCAGCCTCTAGGGGGCATTCGAGGTTAAAGAATAAATGATTTCACAAAGATCTTGACCATCTGATTTAATGCAAATACTTGGATATGAAACAATTGTAGCTGTTTGATCATTGAAATAATTTTCAGTGTCTCCTTTGGATCTCATCAGGTTGATTTCGCCTCTCCGTCTCTGTGCTGTACAGCTCAGCGGAGTCAGCAGATGGTTGCTCATTGGAACACTTTATATTCACCATTGTGCGGATCATCTCTGCACATGTGTGAGCAAATTAACCATCCGCTCACTGCCACCATGTGATCTGGCAAAGAGACCAAAGCAGAGATAACAAGATGTATGTGACACACGCATACAATGTTCCATTCATAATTCATTCATTTGTTTTCTCTTTCTTTTCTTCTATAGGATACATTCATATGATTATATTTTCTATGCTGCATATCGTCATGGCTGCCAGGGGCCTGACAGGAGTCTGGTTTGGCGCCTGCATGCAGTGTGTGAGTGTTTAAGTCTGATGCCCTCTACAGACTGAGAGAAGGAGGAACCTGGCATAGAGCTGAAATCTGGAGCAATTTTTAATATGATAAATTTGCCTGATATAAATACAAATATACACAGACAGCACACTCTCCTGAGAGGGGACTGGGTTGTGTTTACTGTAGTTTCAAATGAGCGCAAGACAATAAAAGCCAGAGGTTTATTGAGTTGAGGTTTGGGGTCTTAAGCTTATGTTCAGGCTGACATGATTTCCAAAGCTACAAGGATTGTTAATCAATAGACATGTGTGTGTGAAGAAATGCAGAGGAGATATGTGATCATGAGAACAATGAAACCACAACCAATTCTAAATGTCACCATCATTAACGAATGAGGATGACAGGCTTGTGCTTTTAAACACAAGACTGTATTATGACATTTATATTACCGTCACATTGACATTGTTTATGTGCAGGAACATGACATTTCCTAAATCAAATGGATTATAGTTTTTATCACATAATGCACAGCCTGAAGAAGAGAGTTTAAACAGATACAAACACAATACAACATACAAATGCAGGTACATTTAAAGTTATATTTGCTACAATAAAGGGTGATTTGTACTTAATACTGTCAATAGAAACAAATGCAATTAATTATGTCTTTAATAATAACATTTAGAAGAATCAACATATTTCCTCCATTTTTCATTTAAGTTTGCTTTATTTTGAAAAATCAGAATGAACCGAATTGAGTATGTGAGCAGATTTGTTGAATTTCCTGTGTCAAGTTTAAAGGACAATGGTAATTTAACTATTGTTTTATTTGTAGTAGGGTGAATACTACAGGTGCAGCTCAATAAATTGGAATATCTTCCCCATGTTGTTCTGAAACCTCAGCAGGTGATTTGAGTTAATGAGCTGATTGAGTGTGACAACGTGAGTCAACAATATTGAACTTTTTCACAATATTACAATTTTCTGAGATACTGAGTTAGGGGTTTTCATGAGCTGTAAGCCATAATCATCTAAATTAAAACAATGAAGACTTGAAATATTTCACTTGGTGTGAACTGAATCTGTTACATATGAGAGTTTCACTTTTTGAATTGAATCACTGAAATAAATGACATTTTCCAAGTTATTCTAATTCATTGAGCTGCACCTGTATGTATCCAGTAAGATAGTGAAGACATATAATTTAAAATGATGCATGACAAGTAGATTTTTAGATATTAACAGACATAGTATATTATAAATACTAAAATCTGGTTTTACTACTTTTGTTCTGAATTCAAGCCGTTCAGTCTGACTTCAGCCTTGTGATAAACATCACGGGTGCATGTGAACTTCAACTACAAGTCAAATCAATCATTCACGTCCATACATGATATGCCAACGATCATTCGGTCTTTTTCAGACAGAGTCACAGTATATAAACCCTGGCAAACCAACATTATCCACACACAGCCCTGAGAGAAACAGGGAAAGAGCTTCATCATGGCTGCGAGGACTTTGATTCTAGCTTGTGCCTTGTTGGTGGGAGCGTGCGTCATCACAACTCACGGCCAAACCAAATCAACACAGGCCTTCTGCAAGATTGTCTGGTAAGACTTCATCTGTTCCTGAATCAGTAACCAGATGGATGGATGGATTGACAGATAGATGATTATATATTTTGACTTTTTCCTCTCTACAGGCTGCTTGCAGTGCCATGTCCACAAGTGAACTCAGCAATAGTGTCCCAAGTTAAAGCCATGGGTTCATACAAGGTATTAAAGAAACATTTGAAGCTTTGTATTATGCTGGTACATGGTAGCAAGTTGCAAAAATTGGAATTGCAAAGGAATGTTTGTTATTTGTTATGTTAGTTGATATGTGTGGTGAAGCATTTCAGGATGATTTGTTAAAATGCACGTCTGTATTTTCCCTCCAGCTTGGCCCAGTGACACCAGTTCTTGTCCAGGCCAACCACACTTCCATGGATGGACAAGTGGAGAACGTGAACTTCACCATGGTGGACACATCTATGGGCCTGGGCTGCTATGTGGGCGTAAGTCACATGTTTCTGTTTATCTATGCATGCCTGATTTATCTTTCTGGGATAAATCTGAGGATGATCAATTGGTTTCATTTGTATTCAGGGCACATCTGTGTCTGCATTCTGGTACAGCCTGTTTGATAATGGCACCAACTACTGTAATCTCCATGATGTAATACAAGGTACGTTTGTTTTATTGATATTTTCTGTGACTTTAGTGTTGGTGTCTAAAGTTAGAATCCATGAATCAGAATGTTTACCACCTAACAGTTTCAATGTTTGTATACAGGAAGTGGACTGACCAAAGCTCCAGGCTTCACAGAGTACACCAACGAGTGGATCTGCATCGGATACGGACTTTCTACCTGCAAATAAATAAATTGAAAGGTTGTACGTCCTGTATTTGACGTTTCTGTCCCGTGATATGAACTCCAGAGGATGAGACCTGTATCAAAAAATATTCAGGATAGCATTTTGAACTGTTTAACCTGAATCTGCCTTTCAGTCAATATCATTAGCTCTGCATTAGAGTGGCCAGACAAGCTGCAACAGGTCTGAGTAATCATTTGTTAGTTGACTAATCTCTCATTAGAATGTAAGAGAATTTGTGGATTTCTATTCAGTTCATTTTCCTTACACATCATTTTAAGCATTGACTCTGGCAGCCAAATTGAAAGTATTGGCAACAATGCCTGAAAATGCCTCTTGCCCCTTTAAACTCACAATTCTGTTGTCAATATAGAATTGGCATCATTAAATTCAACTTCTGTTTTTCTCAATAATTTCTTTATTGGTATAATATTTGTTACATTAATAGCAAATGATCTCTGTTACTCAGCTAACAATTTTGTTGTCTGTATTAATCAATATTGGTGATTTTGGTTTTTCTCTTTGAGGATGTGTGTTGGATAGGCTGCTGTCATTAGCATAACATTGTTTGACCATCAAATTACAATGCCTACGGATGAATGTGGTGCAGTTATTTCTTTACTGTAAATGTCAAACTTTGAACTCGGGTCAAGTCAAAGTGAGTAAGGTTCACAGAAAATGTTGCCATGGACTAAAGAAAAAGATCCAGATGTGAGGGCCAAAATGTGCAAAGGGACAACTTTGGAATTCAATTGAAATTGCATAAGTTGAGGCAAAGTGAACACTTTATGCAACTAAAATTCTGCATTACTGAACCTACTACCACATATTGGCCCCTCAAGAATTCCAAAACAAAGCTCTCTGACAAACAGTCATACCATCATTATGACAAAATGAATAACCCCCTATTAGGAATAATAATATGATACGTAATAATAGTCAAATACTTATTGCTGATGAACAGTAAACACTGAATAGTCTGCCGAGGTTATTTCAAGGCAACATCATCATAAGCAGAGGATGACACTAAAAGGTTCCCAATATGTTAGACAGTGTGTTGAGGTAACCAGACCAGTAGTTGTGCAGCCTGGGGCAAAGAAAATACATGTGGCTTAGGTTACAGTGAGGGTTCAAACATCTATTTCATTTGTCCTCTACTTCTGTGTACATTTCGACCGATCTAGATTTCGAAAAAATTGACCCCGTGTACGACCTTAGGCTGGACGAGACAGTTTGTGGATTGCGTATGACTTCGTCCCACCAGTCTATGTCTAGTTGGAGTTTGAGCTCAGCCTCCCAGGCGGCCCATGTTTTGGGAAATCATCTTTATTTATTGATTAATGTGGCTTTTAGTTAGGCAAAAAAGGTAAAATGATTAAAAGCTCTGATCTCACACACCCAACACGCACACACACACACACACACACACACACACACACACACACACACACACACACGCGCGCGCTTTCAATTACTTTGTCTAATTACACCTCATTGTGCACAGACTGATATTAATTGATTAACTGACCGATTTAGAACTGGTTTGGTTTGGTGAGAGTTTGCTAATGGTTTACTTCTCTGTGCCATGTTTCCAAAGACACACTGTTGTACATCATGACTATAGAGATGAGTCCTCAGTCATCAGACCACAGAATCCTCAGCCTCGTGACTGCTAACAAGTCATGTGCCCTCTGGGCTCTGATTTGATCCGCACTGGATGTTCCAACAAAATCTACATTTGGAGCCGACGAGTTCTCACAGCGTCACATCTAGGTCAGGCACTCAGAACTCACAACAATTTATGGCCTAACTCACAGACAAAAGAGGTATACATCCAAAAATGAGCACGTAGCCCCACAAATTACAATTAAAGTTGACATACTGTTGCACAGCATTTTCTTGGCCATACACAGAGATTTAATAATACTACACAGGCATCAAATGATCTTTATCAAATGTACCCAAAATTCTCCCACCACCAAATACCTACAGTGAGCCTCATGATTTCTTGTAATTTAATATAAAGGCTGTAGAAAACACAATCTCCTTCATGTTTGCTGGTGGGCCTCTCAGGTTTGGCTGCTGCATGCAGAGGAGGAACTTGGTGGAGTGTTGTAGTCTGGTGCCCTCTACAGACAGAGAGGAGGAGGCACCTGGCAGGGAGCTGAAATCTGGTGCAAAAGGTACATTTTATAGATATACAGTAACTGTACCCACACAGAACCCCCCCCACTGAGAGGGGACTGGGTTGTGTTATTGTAGTTTCAGATCTGCGACCATAAAAGCCCAATTGAGTTATTGCCATTGAGGTTTGGGGTCGTGATCTTATTTTCACACTGATCATGCCGTCCAAAGCCGCCAGATTTGTAAAACAATAGGGATATTTGTATGCTGTTATACAGTGCTGATAAGGGATCACGACAAGAATGAAACCACAATTGATTCAACAAGTCTCTATAATTAACTATGGTGTAGAGATGATTGCAGATAAAGGGGGGGACAAATTTACATTTTATGCCACACCGCTCACGGCTGTCTGGGAGCATCTAAAGTACTGAAACTGTACTCTAATTTACATCTTATTCTTGACTTCTATTTGTGTTTTGCACGAGCCATTGTTTTTATTTCACATCATGTGGGTGGTAGTTGAATGAGCTACACACAACAATATCAAAAACCTACAAATGTGATTTATAATTATAATACTAATAATTATAATTATTTTATATTATTACTATATCATGATAATTTATTAGTATTGCACTTATCAAGCATGATAATTTTTTTTTCTTTGCGCTTAAGGAATAAAAAAGAACAACAGACCAAAAACATAACCAGTGGAAATTAAACAACAACTTAAGAAAAATCTGTAGCTAAAGCAAAATATAACAATAGAAGCAAAGGCAATTAACCAACAATTGAAAATGTTTAAGAAATAAGAATAATTCAAATATGTACAATTCAAGCGTAAACTTGTAACAATTTTAATCCATGAATAACAAAAACATTTGCCTCATAGACATACACTATATGAAATGCTTTTAGTTCATCACAAAGCCCTTTGTTCTAAATTCTGCTGAATGTTCCTCGAGTGCTCAGAAAGACAGCAGGTTTCATGTGAACAGGAGGCCGTCATGCAAATCAGTGACGCATTTATATCAAAAAGTCCTTTTCAGCGAGAGTCACAGTATATAAACTCTGCTGTACAGTGTTAAAACACTGCTCACAGAGACACAAGAGAAGAGCTTCATCATGGCTGTGAGGACTTTGATTCTAGCTTGTGCTTTCTTGATGGGAATGTGCGTCATCACAACTGGCAAACTAGCCGGAGCACCACAGACCGCGTGCAAGATTGTCTGGTAAGACTTCATCTGTTCCTGAATCAGTAACCGGACAGACGGACGGACGGACAGATAGATAGATAGATAGATAGATGATCATATATTTGACTTTTTCTGTCCACAGGCTGCTTGGATTGCCGTGTCCACAAGTGAACTCAGCAATGGTGTCTCAAATTGGACTCATGACCTCATTCAAGGTACAAACAAACCTTCTGTAGGGGAGTTTAGCACTTCTTTCTTTTTGTTTATATGATAGCTTGAATTGCAAAAGGAAAGTTTTTTAAGTGTGGTAAAATAGTTCATGATCATTTATGAAAATGCTCCATCTGCATGTTCGCTCCAGCTCGACACAGTGACACCAGATCTTATCCGGGCCAACCAAACTGCTCAGTTCTGGCAAGAGCAGAGCATCAACTTCACCATGATGGGTGTGGCCAGGGGCAAGGGCTGCCAAGTCGCTGTAAGTCACATGCTGCATTTACATGCACATTTCAATTCTCGTAGGGATGAATCTGCAGATGATCTATTGGTTTTATTTGTGTTCAGGGCACATCTGTCTCTGCAACCTGGTACACCAAGCTTGATAATGCCACCAACTACTGTAATCTCCGCAGTGTACTGCAAGGTACGTTTGTTGTACTGATATTTGATACTGATTATATTTACTGTTAGTGTTTAGTTAGAATCCATGAATTAGAATGTTTACCACCTAAACAGCCTGGATGTTGTTGTCTATTTACAGGAAGTGGACTGACCTACGCTCCAGGTTTCACAGAGTACAGCAACGACTGGATCTGCAGCGGATACGGAGCCTCTACATGCATGGATACGTTGTGAAATTTGTGTTGTTGATCCTGTATTTGACATTTCTATCCTGTTAAATAAACTGATGCATAAAACCTGTTAGAAAAAGTCCTCAAATCAGCATGAAGCGTCACACCACTTTGTGTCCCACTTCACAACAAACAACTGATCGTCAGCTGAAACAATTATTCATGCTTTATTGTCATGTTTTACCTCTCAAAATAAGAACCTAAGGCCTCATTTCAGCTGCTGGTCTCAAAGAGGAACAAGAATTCACTCTGGTTACAGAAAAATGTCCAAATGTTATTTTTCCTAATCTTACCTTCAACCACAGAGAATAACAGGCAAAAGTGAAAAATGGTCATAAATAGTAACCAGTACGATCCTGGATGTTGAAAGTAAATTGATATAATAGCTATAATCAAATTTAATTTAATTAAGTTACATTGACCAATATTCAACTAAACATACAGATCTAAACTTACAGCAATGATCAGAATGCATAGAATGCAGTTTGGTTTCATGGAAACAAGCGGCATGCAGGAAAATAAATAAACAATCAAAATCAATCAATATCACTCATCTCAAACAACATCTCCAACCATCCCATGAATGAGCACAATAACACAACTGGTGAATCCCAATGTGCCTGAAGTATCTCAGCGGTTATTTCTGATTACTTGACATGTTTGGTGGTCCGGTTGTGTGTTTCAAAGGGAGTAAAGAAAATTATGGGATGTTCCTCTTTCACTCCTGCCTCTTCATACCATAATGTGCCATTTTTCACAGGCAATAAAGAACAAGTCATCTGTCTGGAGAATGATCATCATGCAGTCAACAACATCAGCAACATAAAAGTGTGATGTAATGCCTCAAACATACACACACACAAACACACACACACACTGGATGTTCAAATGTTTCTATTGCTGTTGTGGGTCATTTTCTTCTTTATCAATTATCAATATCATCAAAAAGTTTTAAAATGTTAAATAGTGAAAATGTTAAATATTTCAAACACGAAATCATTCTTGTGTGGACCAAAATATAACAAAATATTATACAAGTGATTATTCTTAACCATAATGACATAATAACATATTATTATATTGTATGTGATGTAAAAAAATATGAATAACTTTATTTTAGTTATTTAACTAGGTTTTTGAAATTATTGTGCCACATTAATAAAGAACGCACTGAATGTTTTGCATTTAGCTTTATTGAATAAGAGCATTTCATTTCACATCTTTACAGCTCAGCAGCTCACATGAAGCAAAGAATTCTGAAACACAAAAAACTAAATATGGTGGAGAGTTCAGGCTTCTACATTTTGCTCTACAAGAAGAAGAAAAAGCGCAGGCATGCATCAGCTTCACATCATCTGGGTTCATATTCTGCTACACCAACATAACCTGCACACTGCTCATGATCATGAATAATAACGTAAATAAATGATATCAGGGCTATAACTTGGTTGACTTAAACCAGCCGGTCAACATGTCAGACTTTGCAGATTGCAGTTCCGTAGCTCAAACAAGCCCATGGACTGGTGGTCTCCATGAAGCCCGGGTCTTTGTCCAGCTCACTCGCTGGAATTCAAACATTCATTCACAAACACAGATAGACAGAAATGAGAAAAATCAAGATTAGTGTTCATTCAGACACACAGTACCTCAACAAATATGAATCAAGGCGATTTCATAATGGCAAAAAACATGCATGAGTTAATCAATGGTCTGTACTCACCTGTCAGCAGGTTGCGGAGGTTGCAGTAGTTGAGGCCATCATCCAAGACATTTTCTAATGAGATTGAGGTGGATCGAGCCTGAGGAAAATGAAGAAAAACATTAATAATCGCCGCTCTGTTGTGGGTCAAGTTAAGATGTGAAGAAGTGAGAGACTTACAGTCACACGGCAGCCTCCAGTCAGGACGGTGGGCTGTAGAGTGAAGGTCAGCCTTTCACTTTGGATTCCCTCCATTGTAGTGTGATAGGCTTGGATAGATTGCCCTGTGCCTGATACAAGCTGAAACAAAAGACAACACAAGTAGCCTCCATAAATGATATATTGTCATTAAAAAGTCTCTCATCTGTACATTCTTTTGAAGCAGTAATATCATGATTGAGCCACAATTTGGGAGAACGTCCTGGTTTCACACAGCAATGAGCCTCACAATCCTAAAACCAAGAACCTAAACCCCAAACACATCGCATCGTAACTTTGAGAATCATCTGTTAATAACCTTTTAATCTGTAAACATGTGGAATGTAGAGCGTGTTAGGCCACACCGGGCTCTTACCTGATAGTGACAATCTTCACACCCACTCGTAGGGTTAAAGATTTGAATCTGATCGATCAGTTTGGCACTGACATTAGTACAGGGAGCCGCAAAGAGCCTAGAGAAAGAAAGCAACCACAGGCGCATTTATTCTGGATAACAACAAAGCATCAGTCATTTTCATAGCAGATCAATAACGGTGGACTAACAAGCCTTACCAGAGAGTTCTGCAGAAAGCATGGCCAGGAACAGGAAAAGGGCCTGCAGCCGAAGAGCTGATCAGTCCTGCTATCAGAGCAGATATCAGCAGCAGAGTCTTCATCATGAAGAAGGTCGGCGGTTCCTGTGGCACAGTGATGGTGCTAAGGTGCTGGTTGACTGAGATCTTGATACTGATGGACTTTCACTGAAGCAGACACAGACTTATAAGGCTGCTAATGAAGACAGTAGATGAAATTGATTAGATGGTTTTTATCTCAATAGAGCTTGTGGTTGGTAAACTGGAACATGTCTTGTGAGTCACAGCTCTTTGACACAATAGCATGTTTTTACTGTAAAAACAGCTGATGTCCTCTGATAATTGGAAACTCTGTTCGGTTACGTGCATAACAAACATAGCGAGGAAGAGTGGTATGCATTGTTCTTTTTGAAATGGAATGTTCTTTACTGCATTTCTGGATGATTTAAAAACTATGTAAAGTCATTCCATCACTTAGAACGAACAGAAATTATAGTTTCACCAACAAATACAACCCATTTTATTATAATGTAAATGTTTAATATAAAACTGTATAAAACAATAAACTCCACAACCCATTAACTAGACACTACACATGCACCCATGATCTATTATAACCCATTACTGTGTGTGTATGTGTGTGTGTGAGTGTGTGTGTGTGTGTGTGTGTGTGTGTGTGTGTGTGTTTATCAAACATTTTTCCTCCACTTCTTCTACTCCTCCTACTTCCTCTACTCACTGAAATGACACAAATTAGACAACTAATTTATGATTGTTTGGTGCAAAAGGAACAAGGAAATCTTTTTTTTTTACTGACCAGGTTGCAAATGGATTTGTTGATATTGTAAATTACTTTCATGATCACTGTTTTTTAATCTGATTTAAACATGGAAACGGGGGTCCATTATCAGAATATTGATAATATATGACTTGACTTTTGATTTGCTTGATTTATTGATTGATAGTAATTGATATGATTTGCTTGGGACCCGAGACTTGCTTATGACTTGCATGTGTAACTTACTCCCTACACCTGCTTATTACTACTCTTCAGATCATGTATGAGCTTTCTATGGAGGACTGACTGGATCCTCCTCCTGTGGCCAGACGCATCCCACTCTCTCCTTGTCCAGTTTGATTTTCCAGTGGACATGCATCAGCTCCAGGTTTAGGTTTTACTTTTAAAAACAGCCCGGCAGTTCAGTCACGGTTTTCTGGTTTTGGAGTCTTCACTATGTCTGCCACCAAAACACCTAACGTACCATATCATTTAATCCCATATTACTTTGATAGTGTAGGTAATGTAATCTGTGTTGGTTTATGTTGTTTTTGGAATAATTGTACCACATTAATTAAAGAATGCAGTTTATGTTTTGCATTTAGCTTTATTGAATAAGACCATTTCATTTCACATCACATCACTTTACAGCTCATCAGCTCAAATGAAGCAAAGAATTCTGAAAGACAAAAAACTGAATATGGAGGAAACAGTGTGCAGGAGTGATGATTTGTGTTTTCTTTCTGTATTCAACTCCATTTTATGATGAGTTTATAAGTAGTACATTTTAAAGTTCAGGGCAGCTCCAAGAAAACATCTCACACTACATTTTGCTCTACAAGAAGAAGAAAAAGCGCATGCATGCATCAGCTTCACATTATCTGGGTTCATATTCTGCTACACCAACATAGCCTGCATACTGCTCATGTTATCATAGATGATACAGTTCAATGAGAATAAGCAATCAAGAATAATAACATTACACATGAATGATATCAGGGCTAAATCTTGGTGCACTTAAACTTGCAGTTTAACATGTCAGACTTTGCAGATTACAGATCCGTAGCTCAAACAAGCCCATGCACTGGTCGTCTCTATGAAGCCCGGGGTTTTGTCCAGCTCACTCGCTGGAATTCAAACAGAAATCAGTGAAATAAAGATTAGTATTAATTCAGACACTCAATACTTCAACAAATATGACTGAAAGTGAGTCAATAATGACAACAAGTACGTTCTAATTGTGTCTTTATGCATGACTTAATGGATGGCTCACCTGTCAGCAGGTTGCGGAGGTTGCAGTAGTTGAGGTCATCATCAGAGGGGCTGGCAAACGAGATGGACGCGGACCGAGCCTGATGAAAATAAAGAAAAACCCCATATTAATAATCTTCACTCTTTTGATCAAAAAAGTCAAGCTATTTTAATCATCAATTTAAATGTGAGTGACTTACAGACACGCGGCAGCTTGTCAGGCCGTCGGGCTGTAAGCTGAAGGTCAGGGCTTCACCTCGGAGACCTGCAGGTGTAGTGTGGTAGGCGAAGACAGATCTGTCTGAGCCTGACATGAGCTGAAGCAGAAGTGATACAAAGTGATGAGACTCACAATACTTAAAGCAAAAACTTAAACCTCACACACATCAGAACTAACATAAATAATTTCAGTTTAACCTGTAAACATGTGGAATGTAGTGCGTGTCAGGCCACACTGGGCTCTTACCTGATAGTGACAATCTTCACAGCCATTCGTAGGGTTAAAGGTTTGAATCTGCTTGATCAGTTTGGCGCTGACCTCAGAACAGGGCGTCGCAAAGAACCTAGAGAAAGAAAGCAAAACATTTATTCTGGATAAGAACAAAGTATCCGTCATTTTCATAGCTGATCAATAAAACTGGGCTAACAAGCCTTACCAGAGAGTTTTGCAGAAAGCATGGCCAGGAACAGGAAAAGCGCCTGCAGACGAAGAGCTGATCAGTCCTGCGATCAGGGCAGATACCAGCAGCAGAGTCTTCATCGTGAAGAAGGTCGCTGAGTGCTGAGGTGCTGAGTGCTGAGTGCTGGTTGTTCAATTCAAGTGTGACTGAACCTGCGGACTGAGAGCTTGAGACTGAAGCAGGCTCAGACTTATAAGGCAGCTCATGAGGGAAGTACATGAAATTGATTAGATGGCGGTCATGATCAAAAGGACTTATGCTTGGTTAAATGGAACATGTCTTGTCAGTCACAGCTTTTTTGAGACTATAACGTGTTTTTACTGGAAAATCAGCTGATGTCCTCTGATGGAACGTGCCTGGAGGGGTAATTTGGGGGGGGGGGGGGGCGGATTTTGAAATGGAAGGTTTCTTTACTGCATTTCTGTTTGTTTTTAAGTGTGTGTGTGTGTGTGTGTGTGTGTGTGTGTGTGTGTGTGTGTGTGAGGCCCCTCTCACAAAGGATGATGCTTCTAATATTACAATAAGATAAGCAAAAGTTAGGTGAGAAATTTGGACAGGCGCTTATAGGGCAGCTCAGCAGAACTGCTCAGGTCCTTCTTTTGCTGCTTCTTGACCAATCACATGAGCGCCTCAGTGCAGACCGGAAAGACAAAAACAAAGACATAAGAGTCTTCCTAATTAAGATTAATGGAATCCGTATAGCATTTAAAGGTAAATCGACGTGTGTGTGTAGTAATTAGTAGAAGGGTTATGGAGTTTGTTTTATTTTTTGTTCTGTACAGTTGTATCTTATATCTCATATTCAGGTGCATCTCAATAAATTAGAATATAGTGGAAAAGTTCATTTATTACAATAATTCAATTCAAAATGTGAAACTCTCATATAATCTAGATGTATTACACACAAAGTAAAATATTTCAAGCCTTTATTTGTTTTCATTTTGATGATTATGGCTAACAGCTCATGAACTTGTGAAAAAGTTTATTATTGTCGACTCACAGTGTCTCACTCTAATCAGCTCATTAACTCAAATCGCCTGCTGAGGTTTGAGGAGCCTTTAGATTGTCTCTCAGTCTGGTTCAGTCAGCTACACAAGGGACATGTATGGGGAATATTATGATATTCTAATTTATTGAGATGCACCCCTATGTTGCAACAATTCAACATATGTTCACAAGAAATGGAGTGTGTGTTTGTAGGTGTAATTTTGGTACACTTTTCTGTTAGTTTTTGGTGTTCATCAAATGGTTTTAAATAGTCGGAATCTTTTAATTATAATAATAACGATAATCATAATAATAAATGCAGAAAATAATCTTGAATCAACTTTTTGGTCCTAATATGTCAACTTTATTGATCGTAGCTGACCCATTAATAAAACAGTTTGGAACAGAGAAATTGTTCTAGGTTTGATATGTTCAACCAACCAATCATCAAGCTCATATAGTCTTGTTATACACACACAGTATAAAATATGACAAGAGAGAACAATTCAATATCACCTTTTTATTGATATGATTCATCAAAGCGTAGGCATATGTGTGTATTCACTTTATATTAGTATATCCAGGGACAGCTGTTGACATGAAAGCTTTTGGAAGCAACTAAGTCAGTGGAATACAAATGTAGCTAAATCCTCTTGATGGCTGTTAGACTTTACAGGTGGCGAGTCCGTAGCCCAAACAACCCCATTCACTGACCATCTCCATGAAACCTGGACTGGAGCTCAGGCCACTCCCTGGAATTAGACAGATAGAGAAAACACACATGGAGGGGAATTAGATCATACATATCATATGCATCATTATTATCATTATCTTCTTGAATAATAACACCATTGATTTCGTGTATCAGTCAAGATGAAAGGTGAACTTGGCCCTCACCTGCCAGCAGTGTGTAGAGGTTGCAGTAGTTGAGGCCATTATCCAGAAGGCTGGTGAAATCCTGGGAGACGGAGCTACCCTGGAAAAGAAAGATAAGAAAGGATAATCTTAGTAGAGGCCCACACAAAAATAACCCTTCAGGTATATTGTTAAATAAAATGTATGGAATGATGCAAAATAAATACGTTGGGCCTGATTAACAGCTAAAAAATAACTTAAATATGGATAAATGTCAGTGATTTGTGTGTGAGATTCTATCTGCAGGTTCCCACTGTTACTCACAGTCAGACGGCAGCCTAAGGAGGCCGTGGTGGCGCTCAGGGTGAAGGTGATCTTCTCAGAAGTCAGGTCACCGATGGAAGTGTGGTTGGCTTTGATGGACTTAGCAGAGGCTGACACAAGCTGCAACGGAGCAACAGCGCATCGCATGTAAGGATAAATTATTATAAAGCATATAGAAAGTTTATTTTGACAGATAATGGTCGTTGAGGTTTACATCACAGCAAGTGGAAACAGACAGAGCAGGTAAGTCGCCCTCTGCTGGCTAAAATGGAGGAGTTTGTTGTGCAACCTAAATAAAGAGTTCTTGCAAAGATTAAATGTGTAAAAAAGTATAAAAGCTCTTCTAAGTACAATCATGACGCTCTCACACATTAAGTACAGAGGGGTATTTTTCTTCTAACAAGGTGAAACAGCACAGAAAACAACAATGTGTCACTGAAAATCTCATTCTTCTTAAAAGATTTCTTTCTATTTACCCTTTTAAACTAGCATCATTTACAGAGACGACTGGCTCTTACCGTGTACAGACACTCTTCACAGCCGTTTATTGTATCATAGGCTTGAATCTGTTCCGCTAATTTGGTGCTGACTTCGGCACAGGGAGCTCCAATGAGCCTGAAAGGAGAGAATTGCATTATAAATTCACTTCTAAAATCTTTCCAGCTTTTATTGTAATGTATATGTGACATTTCAATGAAAAAGTGAAGAGATTAACTATAATGAGCACATGAACAAGTCTTACCAGTAGGCCCGGCAGAAGGCATGGTAGGGAGAAGGGACGGCCGCTGAGAAGCAAAACAGTCCGCAGAAGAGAGCAGAGGCCAGCAGAAGAGTTTTCATGGTTGCAGTTTTGTAGTTTTCTTCCTCCTTTGGAGATGTGAAGACGAGAGAACTTGAGCGAAGAATTGGCTGGGGAAACAAGTTACAGGCGAGTACATTTATACAAAACACAAAACAACGGGTCTGTCATGAGGGCCTTGAAATTGATTTGCTAGGGGGATGACTTATCTGTCTCATGATCATTGTCATAACCTTTTAATGTTTATACAGTACATATCACATTATATTACATTTATTCATCTTTCTGCTCAAAAGGTCAATTACTATTCAATGAAAAATAAATACCTGCAGAAATAGTTGACGGTAAAATGATTGGGAAAAAAATACACTAGTAAACAGAATAAAAAAAAATGAAAGGATCACTATGATGTCATGCCCAAATCATTCAGCCAATCAATGTAAACATTAATGATAAGTGAGAAAGTGTGGAACAATATTGGTAATAATGGAAACAAACTAAATAGAAGCAAGTATAGTAAAAGGAGGTCAAAAGCCATAAGTCATACTGTGTGTTATGCATAGATTGATAATTAGAAAATAAATTAAAATAGAAAGTGGCTTTATCATGGACAGTCAAGAAATGTCCGGTAGTGCCTGTAGGCTCTCGACTCCATGTTGACCCACAGAGAATCTACATCATTTAAAAAACACTTCATCATTAGTTTAATCTGAGCAGCCCAATTATAAAGCTGCACGTTGGGACATCAAGCCCCCAAACTGTTAGATACAGACAGATAAATAAAAAGTCCTTTAAAGAATTGTAAAGTTAGGTAACAGGAGACATTGAAACAGATCATTAGATGAGGCAACATATTCATTTTCAGGATATTAATTCTTCCAAAGAAGGTTATCAGCAAAGAACTCCATTTAATTATATCTTGTTTGAGCAGGAGACATGTTTTCATAAACTTCTGCACTCCGAATAAAGCAAAGCGCATTTGTTCGGAAATATTATTCCATCAAACACAGCTGGAGATGTACGAGGAAGGTACTTCTTTAGATTCAGCCTTGTTTTTCTTTTTTTCAGCCAAAGAGCCTGAAATGCAGTCAGTCAGTTGACATTTGACTCGCCATCATTTATTCTCTACACACCATGTAAATGAAGACCGTGTAAAAAGTGTGGAAGAATGATGACATGGACCGGAGCCCTTATTCAAGTCATCACTGTAACCACACACACATGCACACTCACACACACATCAACTGTATTGTCTTTGGTGAATGTAATGCTGTAAATAATGTGAATTGCTCTCCTGAGGATGAAGACATCCTGTCATCAATCACTGATCCAGTGTCTCCCTCTTAGCTGTCATGATCAATTCTCCGTGCCTTTCATCTCCCAAATCCTGTTATCAGCCTTATGGGAAGACTCCAGACAAGGCATGCAGAGTGTAGAATCCGGTTATTTATGCCCTAGAGATAGTTATTGATTCTTTTAGGAATGTTGTGAATGTAAATGCTAAAAATTGACTCCAGGTCAAGTCTGGAGTGTTTCAGGTAAACCAAAGCCATTTCAACAACGTAAGAAGAAAGAAGAGCTGGATCAGATCGAATCAATTGTTCCAATGTTCTGCATGATTTCATGTCTGTGTCCATGTGCAGACATCTTTGTAGCCACATTGACAATAGGAAGCTGTTGTTTATGACGTCCCTTCATTCTTCATTTACATGGTGTATTGTGTGATGATCATGGAAACATCATGTGATCCGTTCATGTTTGAGCTGGACACATGTTGTTCCTCTCATTAAACTGACCTGAACTCATTACCTTCCCTTTCAGAGAAGGCAATGTCAGACATATAATATTACTTTTTAATTCTGCACATAGTTCCACTCACTATATTATACATTATACATCTTTTTCATCAAATTGCACTTGGTGATTCCCTCAGAGCCCTTTAATGAATAACTGAAAGTTGCTCGTGCTTCACCCTCACCATGGAAACTGCCGCTGGCCTCTGCTCTCTTTGCTTTTCACTCACCCTGTTACTTATTATGCCTTGATTCTATTTGACTGTTATTCGGATTCACAGTCAGTTTCTGTGTGTGTGTGTGTGTGCCTGTATTTGAATGGCAGCTTGCAAAAATCGTAGCAATTTCAAATTCACAATGCAGAACTTGAATGATGTGACAAATCAATCATGAATTGTATAAGTCAATATACAGTTAGAACCAGTTTTGAGTCAGGTATAAATATAGACCAACAGACACTGGATTTATGATCACTTAGGTTAGACTGGCTTATTTCGTTTTTCACAACTCTTCAGAGGCTTTCATTTTTATATGCAGGCAGTTGCATTTTCTACCCATCCTGCTATGACTGATCAGCATTGCAGGGTTAACAGATTTCACCTCCATCTGTTATATCACCTCATCTTTGTATCTCCAGACACTTGAGTGCTTTTTGCTTCCTTGACACATCAGACATCAGACAACAATCAATACACCAGAGACTCAAAGGCAGCAGTCTGCAATCAGTTATGAGAAGTAACTATATTATCAAAAGTATCAGAAACATGCTTTTAATGCTTTAGTAGAATTAACACAAGACTTTTTTTATTTTTGAATGTGATATCACTGCTTTGACTCATGCACAGATTCGTGGTACATTATCCACCACTGGACTGCTTCATGTGACTTAATGTGACTTCAACTTCACCAACAATCATCATCATCTCTCGGTTGTTTACAGATTCCATCTCAAAATCGTTTTGTACTGCCTGTCGCTGATATTTTTAAATGATTGTATTGCTGGGAGGAGTTAAATTAAAGTCCGACGCAATAAGGGGCTGAGACTCAAACTCACTGAAGGCCACGATGGGAGTCCGAGCTCTGCTTACCGCCTCTGCTTTACTCCTGCAGCTGCTGGTACCTGCCACGACTGGAGACAAAGTATCATGCAAAGTGATATGGTAAGGTTTTATTTTTATACCGCAGATATGGAATATTTTAGGAATCTAATTGACGATTTCTGTGATAATAAATCTTCACTCAGGATGTTTAAATTAAACTGTGATGAGCCTCACAACTCCATGGTGAACCAGGTGAAGGCCTGGAGCACTGATGCCTGTGCCGATCAAGAGGAGAAGTGCATGTATGAGGTGATAAAGCCATTTGGGGTTTAATATTAAGCAAGAACAAATGGAACGGATGTCACGCTGTATGAATCGCTACATTTGTTGTCGTCTTATCAGATTGTAAATGACTCACCGACAAGCCTTAACATCAGGCACAGATCCCCACGTACGCAGAAGGCAAATTCCATTACGATGACCTTCGCCTCACCAAAAGAAACCTTCTGCAAAGTGATGGTAGGTTTTCCTCATTGACCATTTGTAAACACTTGTTACTCACCATTTAAGCTTGTAACTTGCATCATAACTGTGATTAATCTTATTTTCAGGCGACTATCACCGGCTCAAAGTCTAGTAAAGGCACCGATTCCAATGACTACTGCCTCCTCTACAACCTCCTAGAAGGTACCAGACTCATTCAGAAACTAAACGGATGAAAGCAAACTGGAACTGTTGTGTCATATTTACAATCTCCCGTCCGTGTATTTTAACAGGAAGTGGACTGACTGGGGCGGCAGGCTTCAGAGAGGTGGCCAATCCCTCCATGTGCCCTGCGAAGGACTCAGCATCATGCATTAATCAATTCTAGTCCTCCTGTAACAGTTCTGTGTTTGTGACTGTCGGAAGATGTCAGTTGTTTATGCAGGTTCCCAATGCTGCTGAGCTGTAAAAATGTATCTCCTCTTTTCTGCAATATTAAAAAATCATTCAAACAGGACAAACGTCTGTCCCTTGTTGCTGCTTCTTTGACTCTGTTGCAAAGCTGAACATTTTCTTTTCTTTTGCTTATTTCCAGTTATTTGTGAATCATTAAGCCTTTCTTTGTTCTTTCTTGTGTGCTAAAATGTGCCAACAATAAACTAAAATGGTCAAAAAACATCCAATATTCTATCCAATATATAACACACAATGTTCATGAATTATTTGGAACATCAGACACATTGTTTTAATATAACCTGGGCTGAGAAATGTGTTTACTTCACTTCCATAAAGCCTTGATCTGTTTGTGTGTGTGTGTGTGTGTGTGTGTGTGTGTGTGTGTGTGTGTGTGTGTGTGTGTGTCTGTTTGTGTGTGTGTGTGTGTGTGTGTGTGTGTGTGTGTGTGTGCTTGTCTGTGTGGGTGTATTAGATTTGATTGCAGTGATTACAAAATACTCTCATCCTCTTCCTCACCTTTGCATGGCTTCCATCTAATGGGCTTGTCTGCCTTCTTTAATGACGCGCCAAATGAAACTTAATTCTGGCAGCTTGTGTTGAAGTAGACAGGAACACTCAAGTGTCTGGAGATAACAAGGAGATGTCAAAAGCGTCAAGCCTCGTGTCAAGGATGTAACTCTGCGGTAAACAAGCATGTGACCTTTGAAATATTGTGCGACTTTTTTCTGAGGCAATAAGAGAAGAAAAAGAATCACTTTGTTGCATTTCAAACCCACTTTATTGACAGCTGCTTGCCCTCAGTACAATGCAATGCAACAAGATTTGAGGTGCAGAGCACAGAGGAATAAATACGGCAGTAAATACAGTACTGACCTGCCTTACTGGCCACCTTTTAATGTCACACCATCGGACCCGCAGCGTAAAACACATAAACTAATACGTCACACACAACACTGAGCCAAAGGTTTTGCTTCCAGCTTAAATCATAACAATGATGGAGTGATGTGCAGCGAAAAGCAAAGGAATCCCTCCGGAGTGTGAAGGGACGAGTTTAGAAAGTACAGAGAGGAAGCAAATCAATTTTAAGATGCTTTGTAAAGATGGCGATGGCTCAGCAGAACCCTGTAGTACTGATCCGTCACTCAGAACGCGCGCCAGAACGCAATGAGACACAAATGTACAAAGAATCCCTTTTAGTTTTCCGTCCACATGCATTGCTCTTGTGTTGTGTTAGAACTGTTGCTTTGTTATGAGATAAAACCACATCCGACTCATATCAACCCACCAATCGTGACTCAGCAGGTTCACACTTGGATGACCTCATTCAATGAATCAAACAGTCCGCCTTTCTTTTATTCATACATATTAAATAAAGTCTCCACTTCTCTCCATGATATGTTGTGAAGTGATATGAAATGGACGCTTATGTCGCTGTACAGTTCATGTTAGTTGTTAATGAGACCAATTAAAAGAGACTTGATATCAAAACGCTGGCCTGACAGGTCACGTGGTAAAGAGACACACGTCACGCCACCACGCTGTTATATGTTATATGACAGATAACCAAAGGCCGTTGTGAGACAATATACAGTATTTCTTTAAGACCACGGCCATCATACGACACATGGATGGATACAAAACACTCCAACTCAGTTTAGCCCCGTCTTTATTCTTTAAATTAAAACACGAATGTTGTCTTTTAATGTACTTTACGTCATATTTCTTGTTATGCATACTGTGTGTTGAAACATATAACCTACATGTGTGTAAAAGACAATAAACGTTTGACTTACCTTTAATTTTAGACTCATTATAAAGCAATATAATCTGTTTATCTCATCTAAGCTGTCATTTGTCAACTTAACAAAAGGATAGAGTTTTATAAGAGTTTTTGAATGATGGGTTATTATAAATAAAGTGCATCAAACAGCCTAGTTTGTCCCAGTAAACATACGGCCAAAGATTTCTATTGTTGAACGCCTTCACACGGCTCTTACTGTTCATGTACCTACACACACACACACACACACACACACACGCACACACACACACACACACACACAGAGTAACCAGAGATGCAGCAATGACTTGAAATGTGTGTATCATTTAAAGAAGTGGTGTTTTCACTCTCTCTCTTTCTTCCTTCTTTCTTTGTTGTGTAATCTGTGCTTTATGAAATATCATGTTACAAACCTTTGCACGAAAGTCGAGAACGAAAAGAAACAACACACACACACACACACACACACACACCAGCAAATCCGATTAAATTCTATCGACTGAAAGTGTTTTGGAGTGTTGGTGTCCAAACTTGGCAGGAACAAAAGGAAAGCAAGACGCCAGCTGTCCAAGAACTGATACCACAGTACAGTACATTTACCGTGTGTGTGTGTGTGAGTGTGAGTGTGTGCATGTGTCAGTCCCACCCCTCACTTTCACACCTTCATACTCTGATGACACAAAAAACTGTCCCTCTCATCCTTTTGAAGCTGCATTATGGAGGATAATTAATGCACTGACGCAGACGCCAAAGAAAGATAGAGAGAAAGAGAGAAAGAGAGAGAGAGAGAGAGAGAGAGAGAGAGAGAGAGAGAGAGAGAGAGAGAGAGAGAAGGTAGCATTCCGTGTTTTAAGGCAGTCTCGTATTTAATGTATATTGCACAGAGGTTTCCGGCCCCTGTTTCGGAGACGGACTGCCACAAACAAATCTTCAATCCCAAACTCTAACCAACTGCTGCTCGCCACAGATCACCAGATCATCACAGATGACAGAGAAGACAGGATGATCGAAGAACGAGGAGACGACTTGAGAGTAAACGTGAGCGTGCCGAAAAATGTTTGATCCGCGGATGAAAAGTATCCCGTCAGAAACAACACCGAGCAGTTATCCTCTTTGGAAGAAAAGATCATATTTGGTTTGTGTATCAGTCCTCTACACAACGAATCATCTTTTACAGGGACCCTTAATCCCCCCCGCCCCCCCCATAAAAATTAATAAGATGAAATAAAAAGCACAGATTAGGGCAAGTTAGTTAAGAAGTGGAAGTAAAGTAGAAGCCTACATCTAATTTGTCCACTGAAATTAGTGCTAGGGGCTTTTCAAGAGGCGTGCAGAGATGAGAATAGATGAAGGTCCCGCTTTAGCTTAACTTTACTCCGTCTCGTGTAGTTGAGTTCATTCCAAGATACAGAAGAAAGTCGAAAGTCGAAAGCAGATGCATACAGTACATATTAGCAGGACGTGGGAGGTGTGGCTCCCTCTGGAGGCCTTTCAGTCCAGTTCTGCTGACCATGCTCGTCTTGCACGTTTGGGGTTCGAACGCAAAATCCGCCAACACTGCAAATCCCTTAACGTACTGCACCCGCCGCAGTGATTCAAAGGACTGTACTTATGGCGCCGAGCGATTGCCCGGACTGTTTATGGAGCCGTCCCTCAGACCCACTCCTGCATGGAGCGCTTGCAGTACAGTATGTGGCGCTGCGTGCTCTTCCTCCTGAATTGGAAAACGGTGTAGAGGAGGACCATCATGCACAGCGCCAGCACGCAGGGGATAGCAATGGCCACCGCTTTCTCCGTGCCGCCCGTGCTGTCCAATTTGATGACGACGTCCACGTCGCCGTTGTCGTAGTGCCGCTCCTCCGCCACCGGTGGGGTCCAGTCCCAGTCGGGGTCGGCGGGCAGACCGTCGCAGCCCATGAAGTCTCGCAAGATGGACCTGGGGTAGCTGGGTTCCACGCGAAGCAATTGGTTGTTGAACTTCCAGTATTCCTTTCCTTTGTAGAAGTAGGTAAAGCCTGGATGGAGAGATCCTGTTATACAAACATTTAACACCACCATTACACCATTTCATCAGAGAGAAGAAACGTTTTCTTAAACTAGATTCTGTACCGTTGGCCTTATCCACAAAGGCCCCTTGTGGAGAATCAGGGATGCCCTTCCAGATGGTGATTGGTTTCGGATAGCCAGGGTCCATAGTCCTCATGTCCTCATTGTACCTCCAGTATCTACAACAGGTTAGATCCAGATATTACTGTCAACATTCTGAAGCACCACATCACCCTACATTTGTCTACTAAACCACAGCCTCTTCTCCCTCTTAACTGACGCTTATAAAGAAGTCAAATCTCAGAAATGGTCTCTTACAATGTGGAAATGACCGTTAATCACGTAGAAGCGTTAATTTTTCATGGTTAAATTCAGTGCAAATCAAAAATACGTAATCTCATCTCATTTTAGTCCGTGTCCAAGCATTCAGTGACACAAACGCACAAACAAACACAGGACAAAATGGACTACACCACACACTAGCAGGTCACACATGAAGAGATGAGATCCTGTTTGTGACGACTGTCCCGTCGGTCACGACGCGCATCGGCAGATCGAGCGATGACGGCGGCGTGACAAAGCGTTTGGTCAGCTCGCGTGGGCGCCTGACCTCTCTAAGACGATTCATCGTGACAGCTGAGACGTTTTAGTCACAGCGACAAACTCTAAACATCTAAGACGCTGCACATAAGACGCACAAACAACCAGATACTCTGCTGTGGACGCTTTGGAGGGACTTTTAGTTTGAATGATTATGACTTTACTTCATTTCAACTGCAGGTAAGTTAAACTTTCCACATTTATGCCGTAATGTATTTGACTATTTCCACATTGACTTACATCATGCTTAAACTGAACTTGCTTCTTTGTGCCATTAATACTTTTACTTTGGTCAACGATTTGATTGATTTGTTAGTCAGAAATTCGATAAAACAGAACACCTACGAGGTCTAAAATTAAAACTAAATAGTGTCAAGATGTTGCATGAAAAATGAAAAATGACTTTTATATAATGATTGAACATATAGCCTTCTGAGGTATACATAACAGTTGTTCTTCCTTCTATAAGATGTCCTCCTGTCTGGGTCCTTCACACACACACACACACACACACACACACACACACACACACACACACACACAAGCTCGTCATCATCCTTCAGCACTGACCTGTCTCCTTTGAAGAAGTAGGTCTTGGCCACGTCCTCCCACCAGACGGCTGTCTCGATGCTCTGAGTGGGCATGCCGCTCCCAAACAGAGAGATGTCCTGAGGGTAGGAAGGCTGGAGAGTTGTGTCCTTGAAGACCCAGAAACTGTTTCCTAAAATAAAAACACACACACACACACACACACACACACAAAGTTAGTAGGTGAAGACGAACGACGAAGCTCTTTGCTCAGTCAGGCCCTCTGTGAAGGTTTTGCCTATTTATTATGTTGTATTTATCTTTATTTTGAAAGTTAGATGCATCACCTAATTTGGGAAACATATGCACAGCAGAAAATCAATGTGTGTGTGTTATCTGTAATACAATAAACGGCGGAATGATGATATGAAGGCAATTCCACAGAGACTCATTGTTGTGTGTTTTATTGGAGCTATTGTTGCATTTAATTCAGTTTGATCATAAGTGCCTGAGGCAGAGTGAGGAAAGCTGCTGCGGTGGTGTGTTTGCAGTAAGTAGCTGAACTCATTCACATACACATACACACACACGCATGCACACACACACGCACACACATACAGTAAGTCCCACCGAGTGAATAAATAAAGCATGAGGCTCTCTGATCCCACTGGGTGACAGATGTCATGTTAATCTGCTTGATGGACGGACAAGGGACCCACACACTCACTCTGGTGCCGCACAAAACAACCTCACACTCATCCAAACATACACAGTGAAAGGTGGATGCATGTTTCTATGATTACACACCCACATTCACTTAGTCATGGTGGGATTGAAGATTATTGAGTCTGCTGTCTTTATGCTTTTGTCACATCACCATCAGAAAATAGGAAAACGTCACTTAGGATTAATTCATCAATCATTCATTTGTCTAATTCATTCTTTATTTCATTATTACCTTTGAAAAAGACGAACTTCCCCTCGCTGTTTTCATAGACAGCATCGATTTTGGCAGGCAGACCTTTCCAGAAGTAGTTTATCTGCATGGGGTAGCCAGGGACCACCGAGTTGTCCCGGACCCTCCAGAACCACTGGTCCTACAGAAATCATCATCATCATCATCATCATCATCATCATCATCATCATCAACATCATCATCATCCCTCCCTGCTCTTTTTTAGGATGGCCACAAACCTTGAACACGAACAGCTCCTGGCGCAAGATGGCCAGCGTGTTGAAGCCTCCGTCGCAGATGTTGGGTTTGGAGTTGGGGTTAGAGGGTTTGGCGCCCTGTGGGGGGCGGTGGGGGCGGACGTGGCGGTCGTGCTTGCGGGGATCCGAGGGAGGGTGGAAGCGGGGAGGAGGGGCTGTGGGCGGAGGCCTGGTAGGCTGGGGGGCTCGATCTGGTGGACCTGCAGGGACGAAGAACATCAGAAACGTCTTGATTTAGCTTTTCCCTACAGAACATCATTTGATTCATTGTTCATCATTTTCTATTCATGCTTTTACTTTATTTTGATTTTTACATTATATTTTATACATAATCATGCATTTCACTTGTGTAAAAATATTCAATTTATATCAATGTTTCACTCAAAATACATCATTCATGCTCTGTAATGTCATTGAAGAAGAATTAAAGGGTAAATTACTTTGTTCAAGCGTACCATAGATTTTCTGGATGCCCTGCAGGTCATCGTGAGGTAGCTTGAAATTCTCTGTGTCCATGTACTGGTAGAAAGGAGCCATGATAGCAGTGGGGTCGTTGGAGTGTTCCAGACCCAGAGCGTGTCCCAGCTCGTGAACCGCAACCAAGAACAGGTCGTTACCTGGTGAGAGGAGGAGGAGGGGGTGGGGAAACAACACACACACTCCATCATGTGAGGCACAGTGAATATACAAGCACCAGAAAGAACACACACATATACACACTCTATATACAGTAGCGTTTACGATCTATAAGGCTTGTATCAAACTCTTTTGCATTGTGGTGCAATAACGATAAATGTTCATTACAGATGAAACTGCCGATTCAGCACAAAACAAATTTGACTGCTAATCAATTCGTGAGTGTGTCATCCAGGTAGTGAGCTGTTTGGAAAGGTTAAGTGCCATTACTGTGCTAAATTATTCAGCTCTGAAGATTGTTTCCAAGTCTATCCTAAAGGCTCCATCAGTTCTAACTATTCAATCGAGGTTTTCTCCAGCTCAGAGCTTCTTTCACACCACTCACACACTCTCCACTCATCGGTCGTCTCTTAAAGATGTCGGCATCTTGCAATCACAGCTTTGAGCTTCAGAATGATCCTCGACAATCCTAGAAAGCTGTGTGTGGTGTGTGCTTTAGAAAAGCCCTGGATCAGGATCAGGATGTCCACCTATAGGCGGGCAGATCCTGCATGCAACTCTCTGCTCTAATTTTGGATCAGATGTAGATGTGGATCCTTTATCCTCATGTTTGACATTTCCCTGTATCTTCCCAGAAATGGTCAAAACCCACCGCCTAAATATGACATGTTCATCCCCCCCCTTATACACTCAAGTGCTCAGAATCAGAGAGGCCCAGAATGAGTTCTTCTCTTACGAATCCGTCCTCTCTCTCAAATCTTATCTAACCAAGTGATTAGTGCTGAATTTTGTTTTTGCACTCGCTCAGTAGTTACGGTTTGTGAGGAACTTTCACAGTTTACTGGAGGCAAACTGCCAAGCGTGGATATTAATTATCTTCCTCCACAAAGGGGAGACGAGCCAGTGTGTGCTGCAGTTCTTAGCGAGCAGAAGGACACACACACACACCGAGGGAGAGAGAGAGTGAGAGAGAGAGAAGGCCGAACAATCACACACACAAATAGCAATGTAAGAAGAAATTGCCTCAGTCCTCGTCTTTGTTCCTAACGTCAACTTGATTTAGAAAAGCAGCGCTCCTTTTCCCCGTCCAGCTTGTGACTGAAGCTGTCCCCGAGAGAGAGTCGCCCATTAATACGCCATAACTGCTCCTGCCAGCACTACTGACCCTCTGCCAGCAGCTAAAAGGTTACACCCTCTCCCCCCCTCTCCCCATCTCCATTTATCAAAGACCACCCGTCCTCCAGCTCACCAACGACGTCCAATTAGGGCCTCCTGGTAGACTACACACACACACACACATGTCAACGCGCAAGCCCCATTAAAATGGCTGCACGGACGTGTAACAATGGGACAACAGTGCAAAACAGAGAAGCTGAATTTGTACTTTGGGGGCGTCTGAGACAATTACAGCAGAGGGGAGCGAGGAAGGTGGAGGCGAGCTACTGTACGTCGGAAAGCAACACAATGCGAGCTGGTAACTGTCTCCCCGCTAATGGAGGAGGACGGGGGGTGGGGGGGTTGGGGGGGGGGGGTGCACTTGGGTATTGGCGGCGCTCCGGCAGGCCACTGGCCCGGCGCCCCTGTAGGTAGGTTGGGGGTAATTAAAGCGGCTGAGAACAGGCATCTGCTTTCACCCCCTGTGGAGCCACAACCCACACTGCTTCCACGGAAACGAGCCTCACGTGACACAACACTGCGCTGCTAGAACTCCAGAAAGCACTCAGCACACACACACACACTCACATCTGTCAATCCTCCTAAATGTTTTATAAGCAACATAACATATACTGTCTTGAAGTAATATGGATATTTATCTGTTGCGTTTTTCTTCTTCAGGTCACTCGTTTCTACCTCTGATGTTATATAATGGTCGCTACACGCGGAACAGAAATTATACTAATACTGACGTGTCGGTAGGCGACGTCTTAAAATAGCAGCGTTCCCTATTCTGTCACGTAAACAATGAAGAGGAGAAACATCCCAATCCTGACAGACGGGCTGATGCGTCGTTACAGGGACAGAATGTGATCAAAGATGGTTCCTGCACTCTTTGTTTTGTTGGTTAAAAGCACCGTTCAGACTCTAACCCCCGCGATAACGTCTGTGATACCACCCGCCTCGCTATCTGTGTTGTGCTTCCGTTCCCCGCTCTCCATCAGGGCCTTATCTTCATCACCTAAAGCGATTGCACTGTTTTTTTTTTTTGTTCCTGTTCCTCGATCCTTTCCTCACTCCCACCACACACTTCACTCGCCAACATTCCACATTTAACAATCCCTCTCTCTCTCTCTCTCTCTCTCTCTTTGTCTTTGCTTAATGTCTATTTTCCAATTGCTTCAGCTCAGGTTTCATAACAGAGTGTAGAAGTCTTAATACAAAAACACCGTTCCACTGCAACATCAAATACTGAGCTTATAATCAAAGTCCAAACACTAAACGTCTGCAGATAAATGCATTTCACTGCAGCTCCGTATTATTCCGTATGTTTATCTGTGACCTCACCAGCTGCTAGACAACACGTATGGATTTTTGATAACATGAAACGGTTCGATGCAAATGGTTTTAAAGGATTGAGTTACACAATCAAACCCAATCGAAGAACCTCTATTCCCTCACTTTGTCCCCTCATTCTTGTCTGTAGACGTTACACTCACCATCGTGATTGGGGTTCCCCAAGGTCCAGGGCTCGTCTGAGTCAAAGTGTGTGTCCCCTCCGATGCCCGGGCCGGGGAAATAAGCGTGCGCCAGGAATCCCCCCTCCCCGTCGAAAGGCGAGCTGTCACCGTGAAAACCCGAGGCGAAGATGATGGTGATGTCCACGTCGCGCCTGCCGGTCTCCAAGGCGCTGTACGGGACGGCCTCAAAGCGTAGGGGGGTCACGCCCTGCCACACGTCGAAGGCCCGCCGGATGGCATCGTGGGTCTCTCGGGCGCCGACTTTTGGCGTGACGTTTTTTATGCTGCAAACAGAAACCAGCGAGGAAAAACACTCACATACTGCTGAAGAGAGCTGTCAGCCCCTTTACTTCACATACTATTAAATCTGGGGAAACATTTAACTTTTCCAATGTGGAGACACTTAAAAAAAAGTTGTACTTGACAGAACTTTTTTTTAACTTTTATTTAAGCCCAGCAGCTTTCACTGAACTTTTAACACAGCAGTCGTTATCAGTCCCCGGCAGGCAGAGAGGATGGGAAATCTCTGGCTCCACATTCATTCTCATGAATAAAGTGCAGTCAGCAGCAGCGGCCCCGGCTTCGGCACTGATTGACATTCCATTAGGAGAGGTGGCCCATCAATTCAAATTTGGGGGGAGGAAGGAAGGATTTGAATAAATTGACAGTGTTATCTGTCTATTGCCGCTGTAACCTGTCAATTTGCAGTTGTGCCAGAGAGCCGTTTATCAGGTCTCCTCAGAAGCCATTAAAACTGGAGCTCAGCCGTGTTAAGATGAGTTTTTGGACACTTTTTGCCAAGATTAAACAATCTATACGCAAGACTTTAGAACAATCTTAAATGACTAAGCTGAAATCCTTTCCTCGCAATGCTCCTTAGCCAAAATAGTTCTGGTATTTATGTAAATAAGGACTGAATTCAAAACACAGCCTGATCTGGCTTCTTTCTGCAGAAACAAACACGCTCGCTGCACATGCGGGCTGGGAGGTTCAATTTATGCATGTCTGGATTGGAATTTAGGACATTTGGGATGGTGAGTGTATTCTTGTGTTTGTGTGAGCCTCTGCCCCCTCATTTGTGACGTGGCTGTGCGGTCTCTATGACAACAACAGCGCGTACTATCGCAGGTGGTAAAAGCGGACGAGATGAGAGACAAGAGGAGAGGAGAGCAAATGAATGGAAACACCAGCACGTCTGAGACCCCGCTGGAAGCACTGCTATATTAAATGGTCACTATGACAACCACCTCCAGTGTCTCACCTATAGGTAATGTGTGTACGCTGCCACCTCTGGCCCGTCAGCGCGTATCGCCGTTTACGAGACCTCAAAGCACTTTTGAATTTGTCCGGGACTCCACAGCGCGGCCTCTGCATCCAACTTGAGAGGAGAGGAGAGGAGAGGAGAGGAGATAAAGACAAGACAATTAATTGTTACTGTAAATAGAAGCGTGTTTTTGGAGCCCAAACGCTCCACACTACACACACTGATACACACCACGAGTAAGTTGAGGACGGAGACGGAGGAGGACGGGGAGATAATAAACAGTGTTGCATGTTTATTGGAACCACGTGAACGCCACAATAACAGAACAGACAGGGTGTAGATATATTGGAAACGTTTCGTTCTCACCTCAGTGTGACATCACTGCATCATTACGCAGAATGGAGAAGGAAAAAAAAGTGTTAAAAACGCTCGCCAGTGGTCGTTTGAGGGAAGAGGTCACATAAATACACACCGCTTGTTCTGCTCCTCCCTTACTCTTGGCATAGGGAGATGAATCAATACCTCGCATGAGTATTTGCATTGGGGGGAGGGGAGGGGTGGGTGGGGGCTGCACCGCACGTACGGTATGTGTGTGTGTGTGTGTGTATAGGCGTGTTGACAGAACGTGTGTTCGACTCACTCCTTGGTTCTCTCATCCAACGTCCCTGTGACATTGAGGCCATAGACTCGCTGCATGGCTGCGATGGCCGAGTGCATAGTTTGGGCTGAACGCAGGACGGACATGCCTGGTTCTGTGCGGGGAAGGTAGCCATACCTCTGTAGCCATTCCTGTTAGAGGAGGGCAGAGAGGGAGAGAGAGAGAGGGAGAGAGAGAGAGAGAGAGAGAGAGAGAGAGAGAGAGGAGGGGAGGAATAGAGAAGGATGACAAGGAGACGACATGGAGGACAGAGTTGAAGCCTTTTTCCACACAGACACACAATGTCGCCCCTAGTTGTTTGTATTACATCCAAATTGCGTAATATTATTATTATTATTTCATGACTCTTTGGTCGTTAATGTCACCATTTCCATCTGTGTATTATTGTTATTTTCCCTCATTCACCACATGCAAACTCTAGAATAATACAGTCGTCTTTGCTTCTCTCCTTCACTGCAGGATTTGAGGATGCCTTGCTCAAGGGTACCACAGCAGAGTTTACCCTCCTCCCCATGTTTTCCCCCTGCAAGTGGGATTCAACCTGGCACGTTTCCAGGCACCGGCTCATTTCTCAAACCTAGAAAACGCCGTAGCAGTAAGAATGTGCCCGTGCTTTCATTCTGTCCCTCTCTCGCACGACGCTGCAGCGGCGACAAAGCGCCACTGTAATCGTTTTTCATTATCAACGGGAATCACACCGTGCTGAGAATGAGCTTCTGTGTTTCTATTACAAACCCTAACGAGGCACTTGTGGCAAATCGTCTATTGTTTCTGTCTCTCAGGTTGGGATCTGTCAACCACTCACCATTTGTGTGTTGTGTCTACAAGCGTGCGTGCGTGCGTGCGTGCATGCGTGTGTCTGTGTGTGTGTGTGTGTGTGTGTGCAGGATTGTTGCTCTGACCCCGCTGAGGTGTTCTGACACCTCGACACAGAAGAGAGACTGAGTATCATCCAGGGTCACTGTCAGAGTCAATCTGCACACCAAAGGCCTGGAGGTGACCTGGCCGTCCACAGCTGTCCTCACACCGAGCCAGCTGCCTTCCCATCGCCGCGCACACACACACACACTCACACACAGTCACACACACACACTCTGAGATCCACCAGCTAGCTAATCCTCCAAGCTGCTTCCTCTGTCCATCCCTCCCTCCCTCCCCCTCCTCTCCTGCCTCCATATCCCGCTTTCTGCTGAGCTAAACGCCTTGTTTATCCCTTTTCCCTTCTCTCCTGTGGGTGTGTTTCCTGTGTGTTGTGTTGTTCAAAGGCTCACAGATCCCACAGATTGCACCCAGCCGTAAAATTGAATAATGATCTGTTGTGTTTGACTTTCCAGCTATTTAAATCCTCCACACACACAGGCGGCTGGAGCGACGAATCAGGTACAATATATCACAATAGAATCACGCAACTGTACATTTTCAATTCCTTCCAGACACACTGACGATGCCAAACCAGGAGTGACTTTATGGGGGCCTGTCCAGAAAGTCTCTCTCTATCATAAAACACCACCATCTGAGTGAAAACAACATGACTAGATAGCAAACACACCTCACTAAGTGCTGCACATTTAGTAACAGTGATGCTGGATCAGCTCAGCTCCATGCACCGCAGTGTAATAACCCCAAAATGAGCATCGTTCTGTTTCCATATTGCACCTTACGATTGAGGGATGCGCTGTATACGTTTTTGCACACATTTCCCTCCGTGTTAACGCCGTTTTTGATGGCGATTCCGCGGCTTGATCGTGGCTATTTCTTGTGATGTGGAGGAGAGGACGCGGTCATTTGCCGAGCCGCCTGAAGGCCATTTGTCTTACCTCGACGCTGAAGTGGTGATGCTCCTCTCCGGACACGGCGCACGAAATCCAAAGCAAAACATGCAAGCAGAAGGCTGCCGCGTACAAACAATCCGCTGGTTTGATGTTACTGGAGGATACTAAGGTCATAATGACCCGTTTTTCCAGAGTGTTAATCAGAAGAAGCCGCCCGTCTGCTTTGGCTCTTGTGTCAGATGAAAGCCATCAGGCGAAGCTGTACGTTCGAGGCGGATTCGGACGAAAACGGAACAAGAACAATCCCGATGGTCGCACAAAATGTTCCGATGTCAGACTGAGATAACGCGGCATGTTAGACCCGCTGTCCTCGCCATTCTTATTGACATCGGGGGCCACGTCCATCCAGCAGCAGCAGCAGCGGCAGCAGCAGCAGCAGCAGCATCAATGGCCATGTACAGTACCAGTGTGCGCAGGATACAGAGAGGGAGAGAGAGAGAGAGAGAGAGAGAGAGAGAGAGAGAGAGAGAGAGAGAGAGAGAGAAGGAGAGAGACTCCCTCCCGCCTCCACGCCTGCGCTTTGATTCTCTCGCACGGCGCAGCACCATGAATAGCGGCCCAACAGAGTGTGTGTGCATGTGAGATGACACGCATTCCTCTGCGCTGCGTGCGTGTGCGTGAGGGTGTGTGTGTGAGAGAGAGGGAGAGAGAAAGAGATAAAGAGAGAGACTATAATCTATCTATCAAGGCTTGAGCTGCAGTTTGAGCTTTAATTCCTGATTCCAATGTAAACAACTCGAGAGCCATTTGATCAGTCATTCTGCTGTTGATGCACTTGTGTATTTTTATGTTTTTAACCCTTAAAAGAATGAGATATACATACTGCAGTTCTATATAAACACAAATCTGACGCCCGCATCTGACCACCAACTGGAATAACTGATTGATAGATTAATGTGTCATCTATTTGTTCACTTTGCTCATGCATGAGTGTTAGAATATTATATAATCTAATTTACACCTCCAATGACCTTTGAACCCCGTAACGCGTCAAAATCCTGAGTGAATGTGTGAGATTAACCCTGATGTTCATCACACAGTACTGTGGGTCTGCATACACCTGCAATACCAAGGCGACGTGCAGGAAGTGAACACACCACAGGATGGCGCTGTTTCATTGAGAAAACTGAGCAAACCTCATGTGACACAGTCCTGACTCCATCTCACATAAAGCAATAAAGCAATAAACTGATGTGGCAGGAAGGGAGTGGGGAGTGAGGATGTGTGTGTGTGTGTGTGTGTGTGTGTGTGCGCGTGTGTGCGTGTGTGCGCGTGTGCGCGTGTGCGTGTGTGTGTGTGAATCCTTAAGCGACAACAGCAAACAAATAATATCATATTTTCCATTCAATCCTCCTATCCTATGCACAGTGTGTTGACATCAATGGTCTGCCCGTCCATCTGGAAGCCCTCCTGACCCACAGTCTTCTCCCGTGTTGGACAGGACTGGTGCATCTTCAAAGAGAGGCGCTGACAATCTCTCTCCCCTGTCTCATCTCAATATAGCAGCGGTGGCATATCGGTTGAGCTCTGCAGCCTGTCACACACAGCCAGAAAAGCTGCCGAAGAATGATCCATCTGTGACTTCTCATCCTGTTAATTCTAAAAAAAGGAGGGGTAGAAAATGTAGATAATTCCTATGGAAGCACGGAGGAGCGGCACCATGGCTGAACAGACCATGAGGGGGAGGATTGTTGGACGCATGGCGTTGGCATGTATGTACAGTCATTTGAACCCAAGTTGCATGAACCACTCACATGAGATTATTCACATTACTCATAACTGACTGCTGTGTTCCATGTTTTGAAACAGGATGTGACTGGCGCAGCGAAGAAAAAGATTCCTATTGGATTAAAACAGGTTCATTCATTTACCTAGAGGTTTTTACAGTGTAACCCGCCGGGCCGCCATGGAGACCACATGCTCTGACAAGGACACATGGCCGCGGGCCAAGTACCAGAGCTTTGTCAGGAAACTGTAAAACAAAAACCCAATAATGCAAAGGTTTTGTTCCTCTGCTGCAACAAGAAGCAATTCAGGGACTATTAGTAGATAATACATTTTTACATCAGAATATTACCCTTACTATTGGAGTTTTGCTCAAGGAGAATAGCCTAAAGGCGAGCAGATGGTGGGATACCAGGTAATCTCAGCGCCTCCTCTAATAAAACCTAATTAATTGGTGCTTGACAGTTGTTCTGAGAGCCCGAGGCCTTTCAAGAAGAGCACTGAAAATAAGCTTTACAAAGTGCTTATTAAAGGTTTTACAGACTCGTGGGCAGCTAATCTGTCTTATTTCACATATCACATGTACGGCAACAACAACATGTACTTCACACCGTGCAGAGATTCACAGAAATCACTCGGGGAAAGCATAAATTGATCTTTGATTCATTTTAGGGAAGATTCCAAAAGGTTCTGCATGTTTTGATTTTGTATTTACTGGAGCGTCAGTGGATCCTATGTGATCCTATATGTTTTCACCCTACAGCACATTCTCATCTCCACCTGCATGGAGTCAATGATGGGAAAGATAACAGCAATATTGGTGGAGGGGGAGGGAGGGTTGTACTTCCCTATACATGTTTTCCAAAATACAAACGTGTCACAGAGATTTTTGATGGTCCATCTGGGCCCCGTCATGCACATCAGAGAGACTTCAGTGAAAACAACGCCGTCGCCCGTTAACGCCTCAGTGAACCACCAAAGAAAACTCCCTGTATAAACATTAATTAATCAAACGATCTTAATAGGTGTGTCTTTCATTGTCGGGCCTTAACTGCGCTCAAAAGAACTCAACTATAAAATCTGTGGTGCATTTATTAACACACGCACACACACACTCCCCAAGTTCATAATGTGTGTTTGGGTAGATGGATCCAGCGCCCCTTGTTATTAAATCCTGAGTTTAGTGAATAGCAGCACACAGCGATGAGAGACGGGAATGGGAAAATGTTGCGTCGTGGGACCAGTGTTTGCTCTGACAACCAGTCGCTGACAACTCCGCTTTCACTCTTTTACTCTCTTTCTCTCTCTCAGACCCTTTTTTTTCTTCTTCAGAATCCCTCCCCGTCTAGGATCCCCAGTGGTTCGGCCCATTACAGCGTGTTTGTTTAGTGTATTTGCGCTCGGGCTGACAGACAGATGTGGTGTGAGGCTCCGGGGTGAAATCCACAGATCTTCAGGACGGCAACGGATGCCGATATGAAAGCCTGTAACAACACGGGTGTGTGTGTGTGTGTGTGTGAGGGAGCTTCGCTTTTGTCTCGGCGTGGAGCTGTCGGTAATTGAGGCATTAGCCTGTGGTTGAGGAAAAGGCCGCTGGTGTGAAGCAGAGGGGTCTTTTGTTTTGTGTATTTTGCTTAATTGGCCCCGCTGTGGCTCGGCGTTCTGTGGTGAACCTTGGTTGCAAAACATTGAGCGCCAACCCATGAGTCGGCTGCAAAGATGTGACCCTGGCACGAGGCTGAAATCTGATTTTCTCTAAAAGCAAAATACATGTGACCACCCTTGATCCTTTTTATCAGAAGGGAACCGTTTCAAAAGTGCCCAACCTTGGAATGTGAATAACTCGGTCTCTTAATGGAGCTTCCTTCCATTAACTTTCTTCCCTCTGACTCACTTCAATGTCACAGAGTCCCCAACAGCCAAACTGACAGTTGCAACACATCCACATTGCCTTCGGAAGAGCTCGCTGCTTTGTTTCCTGTGAAACGTTACACGCACATTAGGTAATTTCTCCTCGAGGAGAATGACCATAATTTCTTCCAACACAATAAGCTCTTCCTCCAACAGTACAACCAAAGACGATTTGCTGAGCCATTAGACTGAGGTAATGAAATAAACAGCAGTGTGAAAAATGATTTCTATCACTCCTGTCCCCATAGAGTCTGATCTGTGTACAACAACAAACACATTTAAGCAGTTTGACATCCAATTAGATTCAGCTGCAATCAGACAGACACTTTGTCAACAGTCTAGACATTTTGTTCGTTCAACCCTGAATGGCGCACGCTGGTTGGTTATTCCATACAGGCAACATTTAAAAGGGTAAAGGGAAGAAATAGATGGAATATCAAGAGTATAATACTGTCTGAAGGTTACGGCGGAAATGAGACACAACAAGTTTGTACTTATTAACTACTTAAATGTGTTTTTATGGCCCGAATTTAATGAAACGTCTGCTGTACTGTACCGTTGAAGTGTCTTCCTGTTATGTGGTGGAGGGTTACGTCCAATTGCGTAACCCTGACAAAACGTAGATCCTAATCTGTGAAATGAGCTCGTAATGAGAGCTCTAAATCTCCAGTGACAGTCTGTGATAATGCTGGGGATAATCACCAGGCTTCATCTCAGATAATAAGTATTTGAGTCAATCTAAATCAATCATACAGTAATTGTAGCATCATCGGAGCATTATGACAACAACAACAAACAAATACGCACAAAAAAGTGTGATCACGGATTCGATACAGGCAGGGACAAAGAGGCAGATATTCATGATCCATCCTCTCAAATCACATCAGCTATTGATTACAGACTCATTGTCAACAGTCAGAATCTGTCAAAGGGGCAGATTCTCAATTTCCAGTCAATATCTCGTGCATGAACCAAAAACAGGGTGTTACCTTCCAAATTCAACTAAATCAATAAAAGAACAACACTGAGTCACACTTAACCCTCTAATTCATGCTGGAAAATGTGACTTTGGTATTGTGATATTTAATGATGAGTCAAATGGTGATGACAAAACTGTAAAAGTGAGCTGTACAATTTAGATTAGACTAATAATAATCAGCATCACTATAATAAATCAAAACTGCATCAAAGATCCAAGAGGAAGACTGCAGATGACAGTTTATCAACTTTACATTCACAATTTTACAATTATCAGGTAGCTTAGATGGTAAATATCAAACGAAAAAAACTGTTTTGGGAATCACAGCATATTTCCCACCGAAACTTTTACTCTTTAATATTTTTTAACCCTAAAAAGTCAAAAATAAATCATTCTTGAGTTTGTAATCTCATTTCCATACCTGGGTTCTGCTTTATTTCAGTTCTTTAAACGACAGTCCTAAACAATACACAGCTAGTAAAAACTGTTAGTGCTTTTTCCAGATGTTTCCGTCTATTCCAGGAACTCTCCAGCTGTTTTAGGTTTGTCTGCTTGACCTTTTGCTTAATTGTGACTTTTCAGGTTTATTGGAGCTTCGCAGTGTCTCTTAGCTCATTCGTGACATCTTGGTTGCGCTCAACAACAACATTAATTTGAGTTTTTCTCGTTGATAATTGCTCATATACGTGTTTTTCTTATAAAACGCACATTGTTTGCACCTGAGAGGCTTAAGAAAGGCGTTTGTCCTCCCTCTTGGTGACGTCATAGAGCAGCAGGAGTTGCTCCTATGTTGGCGGCGCTCTGTGCTGGTGGGGCTCCACGGCCGAAGAAGAGGAGGAGGAGGAGGAAGAGGAGGAGGAGGAGGAGGAGGAGGAGCTGTCAAAGTTTGAGTTTGCCACAGAAGAGGAAAGTCTCTCCAAACCAAACCAAACCAAACCCGAAGAACAATCCGAGTGGAATACCTGCAGTTTGTTAGCATGGAATGAGCATTGAACGCATCGCCATGTCAGCCCGCTTCGTAACGTGGATCAGCCTCACCTCCGTGCTGTGCCTGGGCTCCAGCGCGTTGCCGGAAAAGAAAGGTAAGTCCCGGAGCCTCGTACATGGACGTGGCTGTGTTGAAATGTGGGACCGCGGGCTTTCGCTTTCCCTGTTTCCTTGTTTCCCCTCTGTCTTCCGTCCCTCGTTTACATAAATCACGCAGAAATCACGGACTCCACCAAAGTACGCAGAGAAACTTGATCCAGCGTGTGTTTATGTGTGTGTGTGTGTGGGGGGGGGAAAGTTTCACACTGTATTTTCCGAAGTCTGAAAACGCTACGGAGAGTGTGTGAAAGAGTTTACGTTACTAAGTTATGAACGGAGACAACGTAGATCACAGAATAGATCGGTTGTTAAATTTGCCAAAATCAGTAAAAACGCACTTTTGCTCAGTAATCTACACCGAATCCACGATGGTGCGTTTAAATGATGGGCTGAGCACTTTACTGTCACTCTCTGTTCCCTATAGAGCTTCAGCTGGAGGTGTTTAGTCTTTTATTTCGTGATAATTGTGGCATATTTGTGAGCAGATGGTGTGTGCTCTCCATTTTCAGTGTTTGACCTATTTGTTGCTGCATTTAAAATTGGGCCAGCCACACACAGAGACACATACATTTGATGCATCTTCTAATGTACACTTTTACTGTGCGTCTCACATTGATGGTTGGTTCTATCTTTGAAAATTCTCTCACTTGTGAGGTGGTGCAGATGTGCGTGTGTGTGCGCACAGGTTTCACCAGTCAGATCAACCTGGACACTCAATTTCTCTGTGGGAAATGTGCATACGTGGTATGAGGTAGAAAGTGTGAGAAGTGCAGCATGGACTTAAAACATAAACAAAGCTGCATAAAGAATGAAAACAAGCGATGAAACAAAGCTTTCGAATTCTCCTTGCTGTCCCTGAAGTAAAGGTCATCACAGGTATTATCTTTAAGACAAGGCAGCTCTGTTTTGACTGTCACTTCAGTACATTTTAAGGGTTTTAAAAGGCTTTGAAGCTTCACAAAGTGATTTTAAAGGGCAAGTATAAGTACATGTGACACAGAAGTGATGCTGCATGCGTCTCAAATGTTGGCCAGGGCAGCTGTCCAGAGGGAAAGTGAGTAAAAGCATCACTTTATGCAGTAACGACTTCAACTTCCTTTTCTCATGACTCATAATTGTCCACAGTCATTACAGCGTTGTTCCTCCTAGTGAGCAGATAAGCTCGGTGAGCTTGTGAATATGTGTGTGTGTGTGTGTGTTTGTGCTGCCAACAGTGATCCCAGAATGCCTCAGAGACAACACGTGCAAGTTGCAATCTTCCCGTCCGCACTAACAAGTAACAACCGGCGCAGGTTTGCAGAGAAGTATAACAAATCAAATGTGTTTGTGAGCCAGAAAGACAGAGTTCCTAAATATTTCTGGGCTGCTAAACAAACCAGACAGTGGTGAGACTCTCGGCGCAAATAAGGATTTTCGGGAATTTTATTAAAAGCAGAAAACAGTGGAAAGGGGTTACGGTCCTGACAGTTACAGTTTATGAAGTATAATTTGTCTTCCGTTTGCTGGGAAAAGTGGTTTGAAAGTGTTGTTGTTGTTGTTAGTTTTTGTTCTTTAGCCACAGGCTGAGACAGATGTTTCCTCTGTCCAGAATTCTCTTTATGTGAACAAGTTGCCATATTCCCAGAAGTCTCAGGCATCTCCTGGTTAAGCCAAAGTGAAAACAAATTCTGAAATTCTTTCATGTGTGGATTATTTTGAAGTTGCTCATGAAGTAAGAAGCAATTAATCGTGAGTTATTGATGAAGAAAAGTGTTTAGAAGATGCTGTGATGTGTCTGTGAGGCTCTGCCATGCCGGTCACAGATGGTTGATCCATTAACTTATAATAAACCCAAAGATGATTGATGCTGCTCCTAAGCAATGACATCCTAAGCAATGACATCAGATATTCCTTGGGATTCTTTTCAGATTCTTTTCAGATAACGGCTTTTATTTTGAAAATCCCATGTGTAGCTGTTTGGCATGCTGATGCCACCTCTGATGCTGAATGAATCTGTCTGTGTTGTCAGGTTTAATTTACGGAAAATAACTGCACTGGGTATTAATAAAGACCGTTAATGTAGTTTGATTTGATTCACAGCCGGTTTGATGTGAAAGTGTTTGTGTCGCCGGGGAAACGAGTGACAACATCTCGTCATCTGTTTACACGAGGAAGCGGCGGTAGTTTTTTCAAGAGAATCACTTCTGCGTACGTTATCGTATGAAAAGCAAGAGAAGCTTATAATTTGTTGCTGTAGTGTAAGAGAGCTCGTTTTATCACAGTGACACGGTGTCAAACACAAGACGCTCCCAGTGAAACTAAATGAAAAACGTAGTTCCTGTGATCACGCTAATACGTCCAAAAATGACTGGATGGAAATCAGACACGGGGAAAAACAAAAAAGTAAGCCGTTTTTGTAATCAGTGGGCCCACCTCTGGCTCCGTCCGTGTCATGGTGAAGACATTAAGGCCGTGGGCTCCCTCTTTGGAAGTTCATCTGAGATCTCGATGCACTTGGCAGCGAGCGTCTTCTCCCACCTGCCCTGTCCTGACTTTGCCATGTGTGCTTATTAACTGCTGTCGTTTTGTGGGCGAAGTCATCACTGATGTCCAGCGGGCGGTCGCAAGTAATAACTCTTTTAACAAGATGATACGGCCTCCATTGGTTTCTTTCTCTCTGTGACCTTTGGAGTGAAACTGAAATGTAGAGGTGATGAATACTTATATGTTTCTAAACTCTCTTGATCCTTTTACAAGCCGCCAGAGTGCAGATATGAGACTTATGTGTGGAATCAGGACACCTCGAACTGTTCTAACCTGCGGAAGATAAAACCCAATCACAAAAACATGTCAGCAGCTAAATCCATCATCATCTCCTAATGCGAGTGTTCCTTAACTTATGTGGGCACGAGATAACCGGCTTATCACTACGCTTCTCTCTGAGTAATTGGGTTACTCTAGCATGTGACAGAATGAGTTTGGGAGATAATATATGGATGTTGTCAGCATTATTTCACGGCTACAAAGCTGAATCATGACAAAAAAAAGAATTTCGATTCTCCGTATCGCTGCATTTCAGCATCCTGAGTAAGTGCTTTCCCCTCTGCCTCGTGTTGGGATACAGCAGCAGCCCAGCGTTCCTCACCCCGCACGTCTTTTTCCATGGTTTTTCAGAGAACCGTATCTTTATTTTTCATTAAAGCCCACACTCTGGGACCTGGGGTGGTTGTTGTTCGTGAAATATAGGCCACGATCTTGTGTAATCCTAGAATCCCCTCGTCTGGTTTTTAGGTCTAGCGTGGCTGCGGTGCTACTTCTGCTGCTGCTCTGCACAGCACCTCCACTACCTCTGACGACCTTCCCAGACTTCCATCTGCTGCAGCCATTGTCGGATATATAGCTTTTGGAGCCGGGGCCGTGGGAGCTGGAGGAGAATTTCCCTTTCCCCTCCCCTCCCTCCCTCCCTCTCTCCCTTCCAGCTTTGATAAACTGCACTTGGTCTGAGTGGTACAGATCCGCTGGCGAGAGGCTGGATTTTGGTTTCAACTCACGGACAATAGTAGCTCTGTAGAGGGCAGGTTATCTGGCAGCGGCAATGATACTTCTGCTGCAGATCTGCGCCGTGCACCAGACACACCCGGGCCTAGACGCGTATGTCATCGAGAGGGAACACGGTTGTGAAGGCCCATTTGTTCCTCGGCTCACTTTTTTACCATAAAGGTACATCTGACTACAGTAAATCTATTGTATAGCCCGAGAGATGACAGAGCAACGCAGGTCGTAGCAACCGTTCATTACACGTCTGGCTCAGCCGCTGTTCCGTCTGTACTATAATTTAAACAAACCACAACAAATAACATCTTTGCCCTGTTTTCATGTCTCCTATAAATACTTAATACATCACATCAGTGGTGTGAATAATTGAAAGACCTTCTTCTTCTTTTGTCCTCATTTAAAGTAAACTACTGTTGACGCAAACACACGCCTGTAGTTTGTCCACATCGACTCGGAGAGACACTGCATGGAATGAGTGACTCCGTGTGAAACGTAGTTACTCATTGAACTGATTTGTCTCCTTTTGTTTGTACATGGCCACAAAGACATCCACTGGATTTATGGCCTTTCCATGATCCGCTGGCCCAAACGGAAAGAGACCAAGGAATTCGGCCTGGAAAAAAAAAAAAGGCCTCCCGCTATCTTCCCATCTCATCGAGCGCAGTGTCGTGTTTACCTGGAAAAGAGGCCAGAGCGCCGGTGCAGTTATTAAGGCTGCGTTTTGTGTATACCTGTCAGGCTCAGCAGTGAGCCGTCAACAATTTCACTCTTTTCCCCTTTGGAATTAAAACGCCCTTTTTAAAAACACAACTTAAAGGGAACACATTGTACAGATTTCCATGTTCTTATTTGCGACGTTGTTCAACTCGGTAGAAAAACACATTGACCCACTTCTGCACTGCCTTGCTGCAGCACCGCCATACACACTGAGTGACAAAGTGTTGTTGTAGTCACACTTCAATGATTCAACCTGAAGTTTATTTGACAATGTTCAACGCGCTCTCTACTATATTACACTATAAAAAAATGCAGGAGAATAACAAAGAGCGTTTGTATTCCTTTGAAAATAAATGACAAAACAACATCCCTGTACTTTATTGGCATCCTTGCATCTGTACACATCTCTCTCATTACAGCGCAGGGAACAAATCAGCCACATTCTGCCCCCCACTTTTAACATCCTAATGTTCCCATTTGACAATTTACTGTGCAGCCAGTGTCTTGTAATGTCGTTGTCAGCTACAACAAATGAAATTCATGTTCGCAGTAATTTCATCTGTGACAGTGCAATTCATATGCTCTTAGTGTCTTGTCAGGCTGGAAATGGTGCACTGGTAATTCGGCAGTGGTAATGAAGGAAAAGATGGAAAATCTGCACTGAGTGCGTTTTCCATCCTGGAGGCTTCTACTTTGGCTGACAACCATGGCACTAACACACAGATTTGTGCAGCTCGGTACAGTTGAGAGGAGGAGGAGTGCTGCATAGAAACAGTCTGCGGCCTTTTCTCCCCGCAGGGATGAATAAGTCGGCCGTATTTGTATTCAGCCCTGAACTCTATGGATTCTCGTGTTACTATGCAAATGTGAGCGATGACAAAGAGATGGACCTGGCAGATGAAAGGAATAATCACAGCGGAGGGGAAAAACAGGAAAGTCGAGGATGCAGAGACATCAGAAGCACAGGGTGGTTTGGTATTCTTCGGCTTTGCTATTCATTACGTTGCTTAACCATTTATCAAGTAGGTTTCAATCTTTTCAGGCGGCAGAGCAGATAGCATCCGAGCTTTAGTGTCTAGCCTTTATCCTGCAGTGCCACGGTAGGCGTGGCGTCTTCCTCACTGGCCCACAGGTCTTTCGGAGGAGCAATGCTTGCGCAAGAAGAATCCCCTAAAGGAAAGAGAACAATAGCTTCACAAGTAAATCACCATCTCCCGAATATTTCAGAAGAAAGCATTAGTTTGAGGGTGGAGGCTGATTTCTGAATCTTGTTTCCCTAATAACATTGAGCCTCTTCCTGTGTGGTCCATTGGCCTCGTAAACTAAGTGGCACGTTTAAGCCGTGACTCACTGCGAGTGGTTTGGACTTTGCTGTACATTACAGTTAATTTATCCAATTGTTGTAAATGAATTCCTGCATCTGTCAGGACCTTCTGAAATTCAGGATGTTTAATTTCTAATCCTCTTTGCAGGGGGTTCTTCCTGTTCCAACATCCTGATTAGAAGGATCAACACTCTGTGCGGGTCCATAAGCTATTTTCCACGAGTAGACAAGAGTTTGGGATGTTGTATTTCCTTGCCAACAGTAGGAAACCTGTGACAGACATTTTGACAAAGCTTATTCAGTTTTGCTTGATGAGAACATGAAACATACCTCATAACATTACACGCTTCACTGCTAAAACACATTTCATGGATTGATGCAGTCATTTTTCTACCCAGGGATTCCTGATCAGGCACGTCTGACTACCTTTGACTGAAGAGTGTTTTTCTTTGCCTACTGTGTTCAGGTCTTACATGCTTCAATGCTTGGGTGTGGCAGCCTGTCAGTCAAGAACTATGTAACGTTCCTTTATGTATTGCAAAGGCTCAAAACGGCCGGAGAAATAAATATGCCACGTAGTGTTTAAGAGGATACATGCGTGTTATTTTGCTTCATTTTTATAGTGTTGATATCGTAGGCGTTTGTGTTGAAACGCCTCCAGGGAGATTTTAATTTGTCTTCTATATTTATAACATGCTGATGTCCCATTGTGGTACACCAGGTTAGACACACCCATGATGTGTGAGGACAAGCAAATGTTTGGCAAGCATAAGCCAAGAACAGCTTCAGAATAAAGCCTTAAATGAAAACAAATGGACTATAATTCAAGGACGACATCACTGCTTCTCAGTCCACGCCTGCACTCAGAGATACATGTTGGTACATAATGTATAATTGGAAACAAGAAACTCACACAGGTGTAATAAAAGACAATACTTGTTATTTGTGAAGTGATACTTGTAATGCCTACGGGTTTGTTTTAAGTCTAGACTCCCGTTCGCATACTTGGTTCGGCCTAGGCAAGATGCAGAGCTCGCAGTGCAAAGCTCAGATTTCCAACTCACAACATGCCCGTTGTGGTGAACCTACCTGGACTTCCTTCCTTCCTTCCTTCCCTCCTGGGTTTCCAAACTGGAATTTCGAAGCCTGCAAAACAGCCAGCCAACACACAGAGGGCAAGAACACGCATGAATAGACGACATGCACAAAGAAAGGGGGGAAATGAATGAGACAAACGGATGCACATTCAGTTTCAACTCCCTGTGCCGGTTGCGTAGATCATACTAGGATCTATGGTGCCTTGATTGGTAAAACCCCAAGTCGCTGGACAAAAGGTCCTTTCTCCTGGACTTGGTTGTCTTCTTTGACACTGGCTTATCTGTCTTCCTTGACCTCAACATGCTCTGTGGACATGACTTTACAGCCCTGTGTCAACAGTGAGAGAGAAAGGCGTCCTTGTTGGCTTGAAGTCATGAAGGCTACCAGGGCAAAACAGTGCCATGTTTTCAATGAGGGTATCAGCAGAATGTGTGTATCCCTTAAGTAAGATAAACTAAAGAATACATGCATGATTGAGGTTTTTAATATATTTTTGCTAAAACCACAATAGGAAACCAATGACATGTCCTTGGTGAGCGTATGACAGATGGTCCTGATCTGCTCTGTCTGGAGCACAACAGCTCTGATTGCAGGGTTTTGCCGGCGGTTCACTGTGATTGGAAAGGAAAGAAGATGTCAGCTGTGGTCTCGTCATGGCTCCAGCATTTGACACGCCTCGCACATCACCTCACAGGGATTCCATCAGCGTCCCGACATGTATCTCACCCCGGAGATGACGGCATTACCTGTAAATGTCACAGATGAACGAGTTAAGCTTTGTCTCACCCCACAAAAAATCTATGCTCTAAACACAACAGGCCCTCTTGTAGCTGCTGCTTTGTAATTGCGTGCTGAGTTCTAACTGCTTCGTTGCACTCCAGATTAATATCCTGGCGGGATCACGAGTGGAACATCTTCATTACCTATTGTTCACATAATTAAAGCTTGAGATGCCTGGTTAAAAGTGAGGAATTCTGCTCGCATCACTGCCAACGTTCTGCCAATAAAAAGGTTGGATTGATTGACGTCATCGCAAGACTCACCGCTAAACCGCTCCATATATAAAGTATATACGGCTAGATATGAAAATCACATCATATACCTCATGTTTTAAGGCTTTGCACTGATAAAAGATCAATATCTACTTTGCACTCCTTTCATTTTCACAACAAGCCACTTGATAGTTTTATAGCTCGGGTTGAAGATGGCTTCCATGGCAGGAATACTCTGGAGTGTGTCCTTGGACTGGTGCCAGGCAGTGAAGATTAGCCCTCTGGTCCTATATCCACTAAATCAACAGACTCTTCCTGAGCTGATTACAGAGGAGAGTCTGAGCTCTTTTTCATATGAATCCACATGTTTGGATCCATCTGCCTATCGCTGCGATTTATACGATTTATAGAAGATTAAGAGTGTCGCAAACCAAATTGGGGTTTAGGCTGAAACTGGATGGAAGAAACACACGGAGGGAGACGTCTGCAAACAGTCACGCTGGAAGTATTTGGAGTATGTGCGGCTAACAGACGATATTGTCTTTTCTCCTTCTCTCCTTCCTTGTCATTCCACCTCGGCGATGCAGCGTTTTTTCAGTTCTTTTCATGCATTATGGATGTGTTGAGCTTCCAAGAAATGAAGTGATCTGAGCTGTCCCGAGTTTTCTACGGGGTTCTAAATGCTTGGCGCTTGGCGGTTGAGCGAAAAACATTTTGGGAAACAGCGTCCAAGAATCTGCAGAAGGATTTATATACAGGTTGTGTTTTGTGCCAGTGAGCAAACACAGGAAACTCTTGGCCAGTGTTTTAGGTCATTTTCATTTATGCTGCTGTTTCTAGTTATAGTCTTTCTGCAACACCAACCAAAAATCTCACCGCTAAGTAAGACGTATTACATAAAAGGTTGTAAGAGACAGGAGGCCTTCGTCTTTTCTGTGGGTAAAATGTCTCCCTGGCTTGGACATTGAATTGAAAAAACTATTGTCGTGGTTTGGTTTTCGGACGTTGGTTTTGACATTATACTGTCCGGTCCCTGAAGCAGTCACGATAAGAGCTTGTAGTTTGGAGTGCCTTTCACACAGACAGGCAGACTGACAGACACACAGACGCACAGACACACACACACACAGTCTGAATGTGTCTGGCGATGTAGCTGATAGAGAGGAAAGGGTCTCATCTGCCAAGTTTTGATGCCTTTGATGACTGATGCGAGGCAGCCAGTGCTTACTTTGTCCAAAAGCCCCTTTCTGTGTCTGTAGTAAGGAGGCGGCGGCCTTGAAACAACCGCCCACCACCTTCATATTGACCTAAAACAAAGCTAAAGCATTGTTTAGGAGGCTTGTTACCCCTATGCGGTGCGCCTTTTCTATCAGGAAGAGGATCACGCCCGACACCTTAACAATAGCTGTAACAAGAGCTGTACGTGTGTGTGAGAGGTGTGTGTGTGTGTGAGGACAGAGTAGCAGCTTTTTCAGTCATATGTTGTTGTTCACACCGTAATAGTGGGGATCATAACAGGGCCCTAAAAAGCTTTTGGCGCCCCGTTGCATTTCAAACATTTCAGTTTGATGTGTCATCAGGAGGACGTGGCTAAATTCTTCCTGAGATTGTCTGTGCAAATTGAATCAGTCACACTTTTCGCAAGTACAACGCCAAATGTAACTAAACACCCTTTCGCGGCGTTGATAATTACTAGAGCGGCCCAGCTGTAGTAAGTAATTCCCTAAGCTCCGCTCGTCCCCGACACTTGCCCTCACTGCCAGGGCGGATTAGGAAGAGGCTGCTCATCCACGGGATTTCGGGGTCTGGTTGATGTGTAACACAGAGGTCAAAAGTGGTGAGTCAAGGCTGAGCAACAGAGGCAAAACCCCAGCCCTTTGGTAGAAAATGTCTTTCATGCGGTCGTTACCAGTGAGGTGGCAGTGAAAGAGCAGCTAGACCAACACAAATGTGCCGGTCAGCAATCGGTCTAAAAATAAGGCACTTGTGTAGAAAGGCTGCCTCAAAAGAGTCTCTATCTTTTGTGTTTGGATGATGGTGAGGAGGTCCGGGGAGTGAGAGTTATCTGTGCGCCGCTGTGCTCCGACCTGGGCCCTGAGTTCGGAATGCTTAAACCAACAGGGGGATTCCAGAAATCACAGCTGCTTTTCTCCGGTTTGGATCGACAAATGAAATGTGTGGGTTTTTCTCTGCTTGTGGTTGTCGTTTTTCTCTCTCTTCCTCCCCTCTTCTTTTTCAGTCATGGCTCACAAAACCGGTTGGTGGAGGCAGGGGGGCTGGGGGGCAGGAGGAGGGGGGGTGAAAAGGCAAGAGGAGCGAGCTAGCAACAGCACGCTCGCTCGCTCGTCCGCCCGCCCGCCCGCCCGCCCACTCCCTCTCCAGCCTTCCTCCCTTGCTTCCTGTGGGATTGAAGAGGAGTATGGTTTTAGCAGGGAAGGGGAGAAGGAGGGAGGAAGGGGGGGATGGGATGGGAGGGGAGGGCAGGGTCGTCTTGGCTAGGATGGGTTTCAATGGGGAGAATGCCTGGATGTAAAAGAGGAAGTGGGTTGAATGTTTCAGGAGAACGGCGGCTGCATTATAGGAATTTAAATGGGGTTGCGGGCTGTCTGGGGTCGTGTGAGCTTCGGGTAACAAGTGGGGGATTGTTGGGTGCCTTTATGGTCCACTAATGGACTTTCCAACAAGGCATGTGAGGGCATTATATGGAAAATGATATGTATTCCTTTAATTATTAGGGCCAAAGTATGGGGGTCTGTTGTATTTGGTCACAGCTAGACAGAAACAGGAGTGCAGCTGTGTTGAACGAACGCCAATAAATCAACTTGGTACCCCGGAAATTGATGCCTTTTGGGGTGTGTGTGTGTGTTCCACCCCTCTGTCCAGGAAGTCATTATTGGGAAATGAATGCATTGTTCACTGTGGAGAGAAACGTGTAGTGTGTAGATGATTCACAGCAGCATCTCAAAGGACGACTAGCATGAATCCAAAAAAAACTCATCAGTTGCTCATTTCTTAACAAATCTTTTCCCAAATTGCAACATTTTGAAGAATTATCTCTATGCTTACATCCGTCATATTTCACACTAAATTTTAGGAGGTAAACATAATTTTCATCAACTAAATCTCTGAATATTTGACACGTAGGCCGAACTAGCTACTGCTAAGTAAGAATATTGCTCTCTGGCGCCCCTATTGGCCAGAGCTACACATTCACATTGCTCCAATTTCTCATCATCTATTTGTCGGCTTTTACAAATGCTAAACACGGCGCGAAGTGAGTGTACATGTTCCTGTTTGTGCGGAACTTAAATCCAGTGTTTCTCCATCACTTTCGGCCGAGAGTAAACATTATGATGGACCTCAGCCGCAGGTATCTGGAGTGTCTCACTGGCTGGTGGAGAGCACTCTTCAGGACCGAAGAGTAAACATCAGCCCTTTTTGCTCTTTATTTGGTCACTTTGCGGAGCTTTTAAAAGGCTAAACTCCACTGACCGTGCTCAGTAGTCACGGCGGTTGAACTGTTTATACAACGTGTGATGTATTCAGTGGGATGCTGCATTGTAAATAGGGGGGAGCAGCATCGTTTGCTTGTGTTGTGCAACTGGGCGTTCCAACCTTTTGTCCCCTTTTTTGTGTGCGGCAGGCGGGGAAAAGGTCGCCTATTTTCATCCAAGGCACAAGTGCGAGGCCTGGAAAACCTCCCACCGCTGTGTTTGACCCCGCAGGCCCCCCCCGAGGAAAGTAGCGTCCACGTCTAGGTTAACTCAGGCCGCATTCCTAACCTCTGTGTGTCTCCTCTGATCACTTGCTGCTTTGTTAGGTACAGTCCTCTCTCTCTCTCTCCCCCCTAGGACCTCCTCCCTCCTTCTGAATACAACAAACCCGCCCGCTGCCCATCTGGTTGAGCGTGGCGGGGTGGCTGTGCGGAGCGAACACCACGCACAGAGCCACTTCCTGAGATGTCAGAGGGGGCTCGTGTGTTGTTGCATTCACCAGGGAGGGGATGGGGTGGGGGGGTATCCTCTTGACTTTGCTGGCCTCTTTTTTCTTTTCAGAGGCCCCAAGATGTTTTCTCTAAGGGATTGATGCATCTCCCACGCAAAGGAAGATTGCCTTTTCCCCTGAACAGAGAGCAGGATATCAGGGAGCTCTTATGTCAAACTACAAACAATGTCCAAGCTCACAGATACACGCTGACCTACTTATGATTCAGGGGGTTGAATGAAACTATTAGTGATTCCTCACACAGATAAAGAGTCATGCAGATTTGGTTGCTGTCTCTCTTAAATTCTCCACCAACTTTGGATTTTAATCACCACTGAGTCACCACTCGTCACCTGTCTGGTTCTGAATTTCACTGTGCGTTGACGTTCGTTGCAACCACCTGAGTGACCCGCCAAAATAAAAGTCTCACTACAATATCAATAGTTTGTAGAGATGACTGCTCTGCGATTGATGTTCCTAAGCAAGATAGAAAGTAAAGTGAGTAAAGTAAAAGAGCTAAGTATCCTTATATTGGATTGTAATACAGATTCATAGTAAAATCACAGGATATATCATATTTACAGCTAAATATTGTTGTGACGTTATGTTGGGAGGATTCTGTCTATCATTATTATCACTACTATTGGTTTTATCTTTTTAAATGCACATTAATTCCCTTATTTCCCTCCAAATCTGACCTTATTGGGAAGCTCAGGGACAGGAAACATCAGCTCAGTGCTCAGAAAGAATGAAGGAAGTGTTGTTGTATTTTTTTCAACTTTATTTGTGAGTCTTCAGAGATTAATGCGTCTCTGGCATCTCAAACTGTGGAAATGTAAGTCAACACACCCCGAGGAGCCCTGACTCAACGCCGAGGCCAATAAAAGCAGATTGTGTTTTTTCCGCTTCTTATCAACATCCTCTCACGATATGTCTTCACAGAGAGAGACGACGGACGCCATGATTCGTGTCTGATCAAGCCAATTTATCCCTGCGTGGATTGGCCAGTTTAGTGGGGGGGAAAGAAACTCTGCAGATTGAGTTACGCAAGATAGTTTACCCGGGACGCTGTTGACTCGGAGGGAAGAAATAAACAAGAATGTCCGTTAGGCTCGTTACTTCCCTTTAATTATGTATAAGGTTTCTGATAATGCAGTTATCAGACTCTGGACACGGCGTAATTGAATTACAGGTAGTGAACTGGAGGAAGAGAACGCGGCTGGGACATTTTCTGTCATCCGTAGTATCCTATAAAGCATCACACAGCGTAATGTACAGCAAAGCGAATCATTAGACGGGGTCGGGTTTGACAAATAGAAGTCTTGTGTCCACTGACGACATTTTCTGTTGTTTTACACTTTATATGATCGTTTCTTATATTCTGCTGACGTGTCTTAAATGTTTATATTGTAAACTCCCTCCCCCTGTCTCTGTTGTTGTCACTTTGGTTTTACACACTGCGGCGCTTGCAAATGAAGTTTTCAATTTCAGTTTTTGGACGCTTTTTAAGGCGTAAGTTCGGGTTTCGCAGGCCGGTGCCAACGCTGCTTTCGCTGATCCAGACACAATAGCAAAAACACCTGTAGAACATATAGAAGTCAGCACAACAGTCTTTTACAATAAATCTCCTTCCTTTTGATAGGCTGATAATGTTCCGTGTTTCTTTTTGCAAACTGTGTCAGGCTGGCTGGAGATTTAACTGGAACCCCAGCTTGTAATTCCATAGCTCGCAGGCTTATTGAATAGAATTACTATAAGTTGATTTTTACCTTTTCACTGCACAATCTGGGGGAACATTTTTTTAACTTTTAAACAAACTTCTTAAACTAGGTTTTACCTTTTGTGGAGTGAAAGAATAGCATGAGAATACTCACTTCAGTGTAGCACTTCAAAGTCAGAGAGGAATGCATCTATTGTATAGTCTGTTGTGAATAAACACTGTTTTTTGGCCTGAATAATGATCCAATTATCTGACATAATCATCTTAATTAGTCTCTCTCTGGATCTTGCACAGATCCTATAGCCTCCAGAAACAAATATCTACCCACACACCCTTGACTTCCAGCCCTAGTCTGCAAGCAAACATTAAAAGAGTGATATCCAACCGCACATTGCAGCAAGCCTCCATGACTAATGACCGGGTTTTAAACAGCTTTTGTCAAGCTTTTTTGTCTGTACAGTGAAATCCAGGGAATGTTGTGTAGCACAAGTGTTGCACACACACACACACACACACACACAGACACACACATACCTGCAGGTACACACGCCCTCGCACATACGCAAGCACGAGATAGGCCAGACGCGCCACTCCTTGTTACCTCCTGGACATTTTGTGACGACAATACAGCTGGAGGAAGTGAAGCAAGCTGGGTAATCTGTCTTTGTCACAGTATCAGTTACATCACTGCAGAGACACACCCTTTTGCGTCGAAGTAGAGCTGAACTTGGCCTACCCGCAGTGGGCTGATTTCACGAGTTTGATGAGTTGAAATTAAAGCAGGAGTTTAAAAATACAGACTTTTGTTGTTGCCAGTGATGTGGACTCTGTTGACTCACTGGTTAATGTTTTATTTTCCTTTTTTTCTTTTGGATGGAGCTAGTTTGCATTTTCAAGTTACACAAACCTTTATACTACTTCGAGGCGTGTGCTTTGTAAAGTTAAGGTCATATTTGATTGAAAAAAGAAGTAGATTTTGGTAGATAAATGTGTGAAAAACCCTATAAAGTGAGTTATATGAATTGTCCCCGTGTTTATCTGCTGCGTCGCTCCCTGGTTGTAATCTGATGAGGAAGTGGCTTTATTGCAGTGGAACTTCAGGTCATTGAGCATAAACACCTACAACACTTGGAGAGCGTGTGATGAAATCAGCAGCTGGATAAAGGCGAATGTTTACGGCAGCCATACTGCTGCGTGTCTGTGTTTCTGTACGGGCACAAAGCTGAGCCACAGGTGGAGGTAGTTTGTGGAACGTTTGAGTCATCTTCATCTCTGATCTCACACCACAGACAAACAAAAACACCCCAGGAGGAAACAGCTGGAAGACATACAGAGACGTATACGGCAAACAACAAGACAATTACCCGTAATATAGCATCCCTGTTAGCAAACTCTCATTACGGATGTCCAAATTAGATTGATTAATATTCACAGCTGCACAGTCATGACAGCCTTTTTGTTAATTAGGGTTCGGTTTCTCAGCCTGAGTAATAATTAGGGGACTAATTGCATCACACATGGCTCCTCTAATTAAAACGGTCAGCTTTGCTCGCTCCTCCGCTCCTGCCTGGGCTGGCACGAGGCCGCTGGACTGTCGGGTTCATCCCGGGGAGATCCCTCAGGGACTGGCTAATGAGGAGGAGGAGGAGGAGGAGACAGCTGTTTGGTGCCCCATTCTCACCGACCTTACGCTCACAATCATGTTGTTGGTTCCGGTGAAGTCGCTGTTACAGCAAGAGTATAAAGTGCATGACGGCAGCGGAAATGAACGGCAATAAAGGTTTACGATACTGGCGATGGCGTAACAATTAAGTTAGCGGGACGGAAATTAGTCTTTTTCTTCGTTTGCTTCATGCGCTGCTGGCTGTAAAAGTATAATATGATTTCACAAGGTGTGTCTTTACAATTTGCTCCGTCTTAAGTGTGTTTTGGATTTCTTTGCTATCAAGAGCAGACATGTTTTGGAATGCGACCTATGAGACAACATCACTCCAGCATGGTGGCCCCTAATAGATAGGAGGAATAAAGCCTTTGTCTCTGCGGAGGCGTCGCTTAAATCAAACCCAAACAAGCGACTTTACACCAGATTTGTACAGAAAAATCTCTGTTCTTGTTAGGAGTGCAGGTAGTGCCTTTGTGTGTGTGGGTGTGGGTGTGTGTGTGTGTGTGTGCAGGGGTGTCATGGAGACAGCTGACTCTTCCGCAGTGCCAGTCAGAACCTGTCTGACCAGCTCAAGGGACGACAGAACGTGCGCCGCCTCTTTGCTTCAGGCACACATTCTTGCATTAAAGGCTTCCATCATTGACCCAGAAAAAAAAAACCTTATCTGTTATACTCTCCAAACACTCTTGCGCAACAGCCTGTATTATCAGTGGACAATTATAGGCCTTTGTAACTTTCAATATTGTCTTTCTTGTTGGCAGAGAGGAGGAGAGAAAGCGCACGGATCAGCGTTTTGCTCGAACTCCCCGAGCTGTTATTCAGTCACGTGGAGAACTTGCCCTTTAATTAAGAAACCCCTTAAACCAGGATGAAGCTTTTGAGACCTTTTATTAAGTCCCGAGATTTGGAAGCTCTAACGTCTCCTCATGAAATCTCACGGAATCTGTGACACACCAAATTCTCGGCAATGACGCGACGCAGCCCAGAGTTTGCCGGTCGCCGTGGTTTTGTTTTAACTTGTCCGAATAGCAGTGGAAAGATCCGGGGCCCCTGCCAGTGTAAATACAGCCAAGCTCACTTTTGGACTTACGAGCAAAGTAGAGATTGGATTCCTATTGTAGCAAGAGCAGCCCCCAGATTGTCTTGTTTTCACATGAGAGCCGTCCAAGTTCTTCACTGCGCCGAGCAAATTCATAAACAGAGACTCTGGCGAAGGGAAAGTCACAAATGGAGCCAGTGTGTTACATAAGCGGTGTGTTGCTGAGTGTTGGATCATTCATACGAGTGTTATAATAATAACGTTGCGTCTTCTTCTTCTACAGTGTGCCAGGGCATCACCAACCGCTTGAACCTTCTGGGCTCTAAAGAAGATCACTACGCGAGCATGGTGAAGGCCTACAGCAACTGCACGGTAGTCATGGAGAATCTGGAGGTGACCTACATGGACGAGCACCACAACCTCTCTTTCCTCAGGGTACGAAGTCTCTACTATCACTGGAGTGGAAGATGGGAGAAGGATTCTTCTTGTTTTAAAGGTCTCCTTGTTTGTTTGAAGTCAGTTTTCCAGCCTCACTCGACACTCTTCTTCTTCTTCTATTCCTGCAGTCTATTCAAGAAGTGGGCGGTTACGTGCTGATCGCCCTCAACACGGCGTCCAGTATCCCTCTCGAGAACCTGCGCATCATCCGAGGTCATTCCCTCTACGAAGGAGCGTACGCCCTCGCCGTGCTGGTCAACTACGACAAAGCCAAGGGCCGCGGCACCACAGAGCTTCCTCTCATCAGCCTGACGGGTCAGTGTGGGCGGGATTCCTCACAAAAGATACTTTGCCGTTGTATGTTTTCTGTTTTTCATGTGGATTCACAGTGGCTTTTGTCTTATTTATAGAAATTCTCAAAGGAGGAGTGAAGTTCTGGGCCAACCAGTTATGCAACGTGGAGACAATACAGTGGTTCGATATCGTGAACGGGGAGAGCAAACCCAAGATGGAGGTCCCACAGCCTAACAACAACCCAGTCTGTGAGCAATTACTCCTTTATACCCGGCAGAAGACAAACAAGAACTTCAAAAGTTCACTTTATCTTATGTTAACTGGGTTTTTTTGCAGGTAAAAAATGTGACTCCAGTTGTTTCAATGCTTCCTGTTGGGCTTCTGGTCCTCAAAACTGCCAGACGTGTAAGTTACAATATAACGAATAATCACTTTGCATTCACTTGAAATGACCCGGCTCTATCATTTTCACTGCGTAACCTCACACACAAACAAACACACACACACACACACACACACACACACACACACACATACACACACACACACACATCTGTGCTGTGGTTTCCAGATTTGGGCTTATAATCAGAATTCGTTACACTAATGTGCTCTTGTTCCTCGTCTCCAGTCACCAAGCTGAACTGTGCGCAGCAGTGCTCCAAGAGATGTAAGGGACCTTCACCCAGTGACTGCTGTAACGAGCACTGTGCTGCCGGCTGCACGGGACCGAGGCCCACCGACTGTCTGGTGAGAGAAAGGCAGGATTAATGAGACGATGGAGGAGACGAAGGCCGAAACAACACAAACGCGCCGAATGCTTCATATTTCTCCATTTCATCTTTATGAGATATCTCAAACTAAACAACGCTGTCGGACCGCGGCATCTGTTTTCTGATCAGGAGGATTGTTATTGGTTTCAGTGCCAGTGAGACATATAACTCCTGATTAAATCTGGCAGCGTCCGGCGGCCTCCTCTCTCCCTCCGCGTTAGCTTTAGAGGACTGAACCAAGGCTGGAATGCTGTGTTATCGTTAGCGTGGGGCTCTGTTATGGTCCCGCCGCAGTAGATGACTGTTGTTTGTACTACAGGCTTGTCGGGCTGTCCGGGATGCTGGCACGTGTAAGGACTCCTGCCCGGGCATCTGGATCTACGACCCCAACCTGCACCAACTGGTCGCCAACCCACATGGGAAGTACAGCTTCGGGGCCACGTGTGTCAAGACCTGCCCGCGTAAGAACAACACCCGGAAAAACAGCTGTTTCGTGGATTTATGCCAAGATTAGGACGGAATTTACGTTCCTACCAGGAAGTCAGGGGTATCAGTGAATATATTCCCGTCTGTAAAAGCACACCCTGTAACTGTCGCTTATGCTTTTCCACCTGAAAGTGACGCATAACTGTGAGCTTTGCGTGAGTGCCAAACAAGCTCCAGGTTGTGCGCTGGGGTTGTTAGACATTGAGCGGTTCCAGTTTCTCTCAGTTTAATTATAAACCGTGTAAACAAGGAAAAGAAAATGATTGAGTTCCAGGACGTGCTAATGCAACAACTCTGCTCTCTGTGTTTAACTTACGCCGCCCTGCACCAATACATAACTCTGTCTGTAACGTCCTACTGCGGGCACAACCTCAAAACCAGTTTTTATTAAAATATATAAGCCAACACACACATAAGTGACGTAAAGTTTGATTGAAATGACCCAGAGTGCAAGAATCAAAATGCACTCTAAAGTCTCTAAAGTGTTTTCTCTAAAGTAAGTCTCGGTTTTGCAATCGTTCCAGATAACTATATTGTGACGGATCACGCGTGTGTGCGGCTGTGCAGCGGCAACATGTACGAGAAAGACGAGGGAGGAGTAAGGAAGTGCGCCGAGTGCAATGGACTGTGTCCAAAAGGTAGGTGGCTCGGCCCGGTACAACCTGAATGTACAGAATGTTCTTCACTTTACAGTCACACACACACACACACACATTTAATCTGCTGCTTCACTTAGACTAAGAACAAGGTTAAGATGCGTCCCCCCCCCCCAAGAATTGCAACACGCTCATAAGCTAATAGGTATTTTCCTTTTGCTTGCAGTCTGTGACGGACTTGGAGTGGGAAACCTGTCCAACACTTTGTCCATCAACGCCACCAACATCGATTCATTTAAAAACTGCACCAACATAAATGGGAACATCGCCATCATCCACACGTCGATTCACGGGTACGTTTACACTCATCTGGCACAGCGATGACCTATGACAGATCCTGTGTTTGTCATGATAACCTGTATCGTTGTTCTTTATGACATATTTTTAGGGATAACTTTACCAAAACTCCCAAGATGGATCCTGCGCTGCTCAATATCTTTAAGACGGTGAAGGAAATTTCTGGTAAGACCTGAAGAATGCAGAACACACAAAATGTCCGTGTTAGTTTCCGACGATGCCGTTAACATGCCACTTGTTGCTTCAGGATTCTTGTTGATTCAAACATGGCCGGACACCATGGACTCCCTCAGTCCTTTCGAGAACCTGGAGATCATTCGCGGAAGGACCAAGCGGTACGTTCCCATTCAAGACGCCCTCTGTTTCCTTTTAAGCTGAAGTGTTGTTCACGGGAATTCTGTGTTTTTGTCTCCTCTTCCCTTTCGCTACCTTAGTGGAAGCCGCAGTGTGGCGATCTACCAGCTGGGCATCAGCCACTTGGGCCTGCGCTCGCTCAAAGAAATCAGCGACGGAGACGTGATCATTATGAAGAACCCCAACCTGTGCTACACCAAGAAACGCCACTGGAAGGGGCTCTTCAAATTAGACAGTCAAACCGCCAAGATAGAGGACAACGCAGACGCAGCCACATGCAGTAAAGCCACAAAATCGATTCATTTGTCGTGTAAAATATAATATTCAAAGTCTGTTATTTAAGTTGAGGTTTCACAATTTTTGTGATTGTTCCTCAGGTCAACGGAACCACACTTGTGACAGAAAGTGCACCAAAGATGGCTGCTGGGGCTCCGGCGCAGACTTTTGCTTCTCCTGCCGAGACTTCAGCCGTGGCAGGAGCTGCGTTGACTCCTGCAACATCCTGGAGGGGTGAGGGAGGAATCTGGGCCTCTGTGACCTTTCAACTCTGAAATGCAGCGTTCCTTATTTAAGACAAATAAACAGTCGGGAGATCAGATCAGTGAGCTCGACAGTTAACTCCTTCCATCGTCTGTTTTCTTACATACTTCCGGATTTAGAAGTTCAGGATCTATTAGATGAGATAATGGGTTTGTTATGGAGACGCAAGGTATTTTGAAGTGGAATCTCAAGCAGATTTAAGGCAAACATAACAAGAGAAGTAACAAAGGGAGAGATCCAGTCTATGTCTGTTTATCTTTGCCGATTTCCGTCAAACATTGAATGTGGCCGCGCTTAATATTTAACTCCTGGCCTCAAAAAGACGGGATCAAGAATGCCACTCCACATGTCGAGGTTTGAGATGAAATGAATTATGCAGCCAGTCAGTCAAGTTTGTTATTGTTTTTTTTACAGGGAGCCGCGGGAGGCGGTGGTGAATCAAACGTGCGTGGAGTGTCACCCCGAGTGTCAGCCTCTGAATGGAACGGCAACCTGCAACGCGCCCGTACGTGAACCATCTCCACACACACACCCCGAAGCTTTCAGATGTGTACGACACGCATATCGGTCTCGGTATTAATCCCTCAGAATCAAAGATCAAGAACAAGGCATTCAGTCTGGATTCAATATCTTTTACACCATAAATGAACAATCACGCAGCAGGAAGTCCTTTTTTTGTCAAAGCGTCTGTACTGCCAATTTCCCTCACTGACAGTCACATCAAAGGGCCCACTGCTGTGCAGCCGCCAGACATCTTGCATTTTATACACCAATAATCCTCACAGCGGATTTAAGGGTGCAAATTCATGTTCTTTCTTTTAGGTTTGTTGGAAATGATTGTATTATTGTTGCATCACCAGAACAAAGTAGAAGCACAGAGTTTGAGACGGAGGGATGAGACAGAAATACCACAAATGCATTAGATCTACATTTGTCCACAGACTTAGACGTTGACATTGATGAATCATTATTATGAGACATTGCTCTAGAATACTATATACTGCTGATCTTGAGCTGTAAACATGACAAGCCTCTTTTTTCTCTCTCTTACTTTCAGGGAAATGGTAACTGCACTAAATGTGCCAACTACCAGGATGGACTGTTCTGCGTGTCTCGCTGTCCCCAAGACGTGCCGAGCGAGGACGACACCGTGGTGTGGAAATATGCCGACAGCAACAGAGTGTGCCAGCTATGCCATGTAAACTGCACCCAAGGGTGAGAGCCAGAGTGTGAGAGTGATTTTTAACACACGGCAAATATTTCCCTTCCCATCATTTTACTGTCGTATCTCAAGCCGGAGCTGTCGGTTGTGCTTTTAGCGTCTCTTTACTTTTGGCACGCCGACTTCAGTGCTGATTTTTCTGCCCGCAAACGACAGATATCAAAGTCAGGCGCTCGGCGATGAGATTAATAATGAGATAGTTGGATAGTTTCAGAGAGGTGAAGATAAGATTATTAAAAGGATCATGCTTATATTTTTACATGATTTTGCCCACATGCAAATTAATATATGTTGGAAGGACATATAGAAACTTTGACTAAAAGCAGTAATGCTCACTGGATGGTTCACAGACATTCAGCCAGGCAGAAGAAGATGTAGCTGCATTTGTGATGAATATGGAGGAAAAACGCTGCTGGATTCAAAGATGTAAATAACTGACTTTCTGTTTTTGAAGGACAAAACTGCTTTGGTGTTCCAGAATTACATTATTGATCCATCACAGCTATTGATGCTTCCATCCTTTCTGCATTGTTTGTGTGATGTTCTATTTTGCAGACTTGAAGAACTACTACAAAGTTTAAAACAGGCGTCTCCTCCATTGTGCAATTACAACCTGGAGCTCTTGTGCACGGGGAGAAAAATCAAATTAGTTGGAACACGCAGACGTGTGATTGTTTTTTGATGGCGGCTGAGAGAAAAGCGTTTTCCTTATTGCTTCATCACAGCTTCGGTGCACTGACTGTGGTTTGTTGTCGTGTTTGATTGTGTTTGTGTGGATGTGCACTAACGGCGTAATTACATCAGATTCTTTGCTTTGGTTTGTGTGCAGATGTATTGGACATGGTCTGCGTGGCTGCCAAAGTAAAAGGTGTGTAAATGACGCTCATACACACTTTAATATCATCTTTCCTTGTTGAGTGGATCCACGCACAGTCTGCGCTCTATTTCTCGTCTGCCTTCCTAAATTTGTCCCCACCTGTCCTTCCCACCAGCCACTCTGGTCTTTCCATGATTGCGGCTGGTGTTGTTGGCGGCCTGCTCGCCGTGCTCATCGCTGGTCTGTCTGTGTTTGTGTTATTACGCCGCCGCCACATCAAGAGGAAGAGGACAATGCGCAGACTTCTTCAAGAGAAGGAGGTGAGATGAGTCACCGTGAGTTTATAGGGAGACATCAAAACCTCGAGAGCAGTCTAATTTTGGACGGGGGTACTTCACAGAAATGGAAATTTTAACTTAATTTCCATGGGTGACATCATTCATTCATCAGGGGGGGCACGCATTGCATCGTTTGTATTGAATGTTATCTATTATAGAGTGTGTGATAGAAGACGGAGACCGCATTTAAGACACTGATGTCCTTTTTCCAGTTGGTTGAACCTTTGACACCAAGTGGGGAAGCTCCCAACCAGGCTCTGCTACGAATCCTGAAGGAACCCGAATTTAAGAAAATTAAAGTTCTGGGCTCCGGAGCTTTCGGCACAGTCTACAAGGTGAGAACACGTCTCAGGTTCGCATCTCAGAAATGCCTCCTTTCTCAAATTTCCACTGCAGTGTCTTAGCTCAGGACCACTGAACATGCCAAGCCTATGTAACCAACACCCATCAGTGTTTTACCTCATCCACATTTACATCTGTTGTCAATTTTTCAATTAAAAGTCACATTTTTAACTCAGTAGATCATGCATCACTGAGTCCAAGCTCTCTTTCTCTGTGTGTGTGTGTGTGTGTGTGTGTGTGTGTGTGTGTGTGTGTGTGTGTGTGTGTGTGTGTGTGTGTGTGCACGTTCCCTACTCAGTACGCGCATATGGATGCACATACTTATCAGCATTTATAATACACATTTTTTGTGTGTGTGCATATTTGGGTCAGCAGTTATATTTGCTGTACTGTAAGAGATTTAGTGCTAATATCAGCATTATGGAATAACATCTGTGTGTCCCCTGCAGGGCCTGTGGGTTCCAGAGGGAGAGGACGTGAAGATCCCTGTGGCCATCAAGGTTTTGAGGGAGGCCACGTCACCCAAAGCAAACAAAGAAATCTGCGATGTACGTGACTTGTTTTTATTTGTTGGATTGGCTGTGGTACAGGTTAGTTTAGAGTTAAAGCAGCTGGTCCTGCGTAGGTCGCATACACCAAGACACTGATTGGTTGGGTTGCTTAATTTCCTGTCGGGAAGCAGGTTAAACCGGAAAAGAAATGAGGATGAGGATGGAGCAGAGAGAGGAGTGATGAAGATTTACATGAGGCACTGCTTTGTTCATGTTTTCACTTTGGGGGTGAAAATGGATTTCCGTTTCCAGATTTCCTTCCATGTATACTGTACATTGGGGTTGACCTAAGGTGACCCTGCCCTAGAAGCATACAGAGTTAGTTAGTTTTAGTTCACACTTCTTGACTAAACTACTGTTTCTAATGAAGTATGCTAATAGAGGGTTAAAGTAGATGTTTTGCAGGACAAAGGTTAATAAAATGGAAATCCAGATGTTAGAACCAGTAGAAGCCTCACTCTGTTTTGCACAGTGAGCGACAGTTGCTGCCAACCAGATGTTTATTTAAAGTGTAATGTTTCCTCTAATTCATAGCACATACACACACGCGCACGCACGCACGCACGCACACACACACACACACACACACACACACACACACACACACACACACACACACACACACACACACACACACACACACACACACACACTCACACACTCTCACACTCACACTCACACTCACACTCACACTCACACTCACACACTCACATACACAGATACACACACCTTATTTGAAACTAATGAGTGCTTATTTTCCTCCTAATGGAGAATGTGTGGTGTATCTATGCAGTGTCCCTCTCAGGGGGCGGCAGGAAACGGGATTAATTCATTAAAGTGATGTGTGTGTGAGTGTGTGGGCGTCTGTGTGTAATCCAAGGCTGAGGTGTTGTGGAAAGGAATGCGGCCCTGCAGCCACAGTGAGAAAGCAGCTCTGTAAAATGGCTGAATGTGCAGCTCGGATCCAAATGGGTTTTGCGGCCGTGGTGCTCAGTCATTCTACATCTGGAAGCTGTAGTGGACGCACAACTTCCTCCCGACACTGTGGCTCCGAGGAAGCAAGTTCACTTTTAAAGGAGGGGGGAAAAGATTACTGAGCTCCCAGCAGCGAACTGGTTACTCACTGAATCATGGTGAAAGTATTTTACGTATAAAAGTCCATTTATTAGACCAGCGTGCAAGTAAGCGGGTGTATTATAATCTTTGGTGTCTGAGAGTTGTAGCCGCAGGTTAACAGAGGTTAGGATCTGACTGATGGTGGCGCTGCAACAACCACTTTGACTTTAAAACTTTGATTACATTGTTACATTATATCTTTCAATCTTTTAAATCCAAATTCCCTTTTTTCCTGTGAATTATTTTGGTCTATTTGCATCTATTCGTATTGGCTATCCAAGGCCTTTTGAATTTAGTCCAAAATAGCTTTTTTTCCTGGATTGTTTCCTTCAATTTGAACTCAGCGGTCACAACATTTTGCATGTAGAATGTCTGGATTTGCCGCAATTTGCTGCCACACACGAAAAGCCTTATCTCATGTATGAATCAGTCCTCTGTAACCGACCTGGTGGCGCTGCACTGAACCTGTCATGATAAACTCATAAAGCTTGTGGCGTTCCAACCTAACCGTAAACCTTCCTCCCTTTTACTCTCGTACCACAGGAGGCTTACGTGATGGCCAGCGTAGATCACCCGCACGTGTGTCGTCTGCTGGGCATCTGCCTGACATCCACCGTGCAGCTGGTCACCCAACTGATGCCTTATGGCTGCTTGCTGGACTACGTCAAGGAGAACAAAGACAACATCGGCTCTCAGTACCTGCTCAACTGGTGTGTGCAGATCGCCAAGGTGAGAGAGACGCACAGTCACAACGCCTGATCAGCAGATGGAGTCGCCTCTTTGTTCCCTGCTGAAGTCGTCTGGTGTCTGTTTCATCATCTTTGACGTTAAATAACAGCCCTGCGCCCTGTTGCTATGCAGGGTTTCAGTCATCCAGGGTCTTAACAGTTAAGCAAATAGACTTTCCGTGTCGGGAATTCCGCAGAGCAAGTTGATTTTGTTTTTTTACGACTGCTAGAAGCTGCGGTGCGCCCTGTAATTACTGAGAAGTGCTGTGGATTGACAAATAATGTGATGATGTGAAGTCTTTCACGGCCTTTAGATCTGCGCTCGTGTCTGATCATGCAACAGCTTCCGATTCTGTCTCTTTGAGCTCAGTTCCGCCTTTTTTTTTAAGTTGCAACTCATCCTTTGTTCCACATCAGGGTATGAACTACCTGGAGGAGCGCCACCTGGTGCACCGGGACTTGGCAGCCAGGAACGTCTTGGTGAAAACTCCCCAACATGTCAAGATCACCGACTTCGGCCTGGCCAAGCTGCTCAATGCAGATGAGAAGGAGTATCATGCCGATGGAGGAAAGGTTGGTTTGGAGATGAATTTGAGTTAACTGGACTGAAAATGCAAACAAGTCAAAATCCATATTCATATAATGGAGCGTTCTTGTTCCTCAGGTGCCGATAAAGTGGATGGCTCTTGAGTCGATCCTGAACAGGACATACACACACCAGAGCGACGTGTGGAGCTACGGTATGTTCAGCTTCACCTTGTGTGTACTGTATGTGTCCTGCTCTCACCCCCCCCTGTGTGTGTGTGTGTGTGTGTGTGTGTGTGTGTGTGTGTGTGTGTGTGTGTGTGTGAAACCTAGTGTGAGTGCAGATGTGGTAAACAGCTGGACTTCTGCTCCTCCTGAATACAGAAATATATATATTTTTTTCCATCTCTAAATTAAAACGTTCTACCAGAAAGTGAGGAATAAAGAGGACAGTCAGTTTTTATGTTGGGAAACATCCGATACGCTGTTGTTTTTGGATCAAAAAGCGGTGTATTTTCATCATTTAAGTACGTGAAATGAGTGAGGCTCATCCTGGATTTTAGGACACAGGTAGCAAACGCCTACACTGCAGCAGCGTAGGAGTTCACGTGCACACACGCACGCACGCACGCCTGTCAACACACGTCTTCTGCAGGCCAGCCCCCAGCTCTCCCCCCTCCTCCCCCCCCAGGGTTCCATCTCGCCTTCTGCTCAATGTGGCCAAACCATCAAGCAGACCCTGGCAGCAAAGCTTCCTTGACGCTTTTTTCCTCTTTCAGTTCCTCCGACGCGGGGACGCATCCTGCCAGCCAGCCACTTCTGTACTCAGGCCCAGTTTATCCAAAGACTTGTGTGTGATATCTTTGAAAGAAGCACAGAATGACAGAGTGAATGCTGTGCTTTTTCGTAGGTGTGACTGTTTGGGAGCTGATGACGTTTGGGACCAGACCGTACGACGGTATCCCGGCTAGTGACATAGCCAGCGTGCTGGAGAAAGGCGAGCGACTGCCTCAGCCTCCAATCTGTACCATAGACGTCTACATGATCATGGTGAAATGTAAGCGCTCTAATCTTTGCTTTTCCCTGCTTATTTCTGCTCATTTCCCCTCAGAGCACAATCAGGTTTTATGTTATCTTCCCCATCCAATTAGGCTGGATGATCGATGCGGAGAGCCGGCCTCATTTCCGCGAGCTAATAGCCGAGTTCACCAAGATGGCACGCGACCCTTCCCGTTATCTCGTCATTCAGGTATCATTTCGCTCACGCAGGCTCTAATCTCTTTAACTAAACATTTGATTTGATGATGATGAACTGTGGGAATCAATGTGACCTTCTTCCTTCCACCACAGGGCGACGACCGTATGCACCTACCGAGTCCCACAGACACCAGATTCTACCGCAGCCTGATCAATGGAGAGGACATGGAGGACGCTGTGGATGCAGACGAGTACCTGGTACCCCAACACGGCTTCTTCAGCAGCCCGAGCAAGTCATGCACGCCGCTGATCCACTCCACGGTCAGATACTTTACAAGTCATTACACACAGACACACAGACACACACACACACACACACTGAGATCCTTAAATTCTGCCTGAACTGAAGAAATAATTCATCTTGCATTGTGTTCCGATGTTTAAAGCATCTATTGGAAAAGTCATAGCTGCTATGGTAACGGTTCTGTTTTGTAGATTCGACCTCGATAACATTAACAATCAAGTGACCTGAAGGGGGCACTATGGTATCTCTCAAAATCACGCAATCCTCCAGCTTTCGCCTGTTGTTTACAGTTTAAAGTGCTCAGCCGATGATCAGATGGAGCGACGACACACAGAGCCGTCCAAGATGTCCCTGCATCATTCACGGGGGTCCAAATGTTTTACGTCCCCTCAGACTTTACGTGTTTTATGAAGAAATCCGTCACTTTGTTATGACATACAAGATGTGCAACACTTAGAAATGATAGCTGAACGTACGTATAACTGTCACATCACATCAATCCCTGTTTGAGAAGCTCAGCCAAGTACGTAAAAACAAAACTCAAATGAAGTCAAAGAAAACCTCAGCGTGAGCCAAGTTTGCAGAGATCAAATCGAGAGCGAAACTAATAAAAGGGAACATATAGGGTTTGATATACGTTTGTAGTTTGTAGTATATTTATATATTGCGACAAAAGGCCCCCGACCCGAGCAATGATTTGGGGCAGTCCAGGCTGCAGAGAGACAAACTGCACCAGCTGTTGAAATGATACAAACCAGTCTATTTCTGGTACGACTGCAAGATTTCATGTTTCCGTGAACTTTAATTACTCAACGAACAGAGGAGGTACCGCACCTACACCAGACTCGCTGACCCCTGTGTGACCTTCAACACACAGAGGGAGAGGAGAGAGAGAGAGAGAGAGAGAGAGAGAGAGAGAGAGAGAGAGAGAGAGAGAGAGAGAGAGAGAGAGAGAGAGAGAGAGAGAGAGAGAGAGAGAGAGAGAGAGAGAGAGAGAGAGAGAGAGAGAGAGAGAGAGAGAGAGAGAGAGAGAGAGAGAGAGAGAGAGAGAAAGAGAAAGAGAAAGAGAGCTGCTCCAAACGTACCAAAATCGATCTTACTGTTTGAAAGTTTAATTGCGCTACTTTACCCGTGTTTTGGGAAATGGGAATTCTGCATTATTCATTACTCTGCGAGTCTGGATGGGAGCGCCGACTCATTTTTAGCTCGTTGGAAGCAATTAGCGTTTCCCTTCCAGCAGCAGCAGCAGCAGCAGCAGCAGCGAGCAGCCAGTTCTGTCTGTTTGCTCGACATCAACTCTTTCTCGCCGTCAGGGTGAAACTGAATCTGGGTGAAGAAGAACTTTGAGGAGAGTTGCAACGAATCACCCTGAACCGAGTCTAATTGTCCCCCGATCCCCCGCGACTGACCCCGTTTGCCCTCGTTCTGTTTAACGGGGACCGCTGGGACTATTTCCTCCTCTTCCTGAACGATACGGCCTCCATCATCATCATCCTCCTCGCCCACGTTTCCTCCCAGGTGCCCTTTGATGGATGATACTAGAAAATGAGGAGAAGCCATCTACTCCAGCATGACCTCAGATCCAGTGAAGGCCGTTGCGTGGGTCTGACTCACCTACCTGGGATCGGTGCCGGCCTCCACAAGTCTTATGAACGTTCAGCTTTGATTACCTTTGCAGGCAGATTAACCTTTTTTTTAAATCTTTGCAGAATAAAGAAATATATAGCAGAATAAACCTGTTTTTGTAATATCACTGTTGCAGTGCCAACCAGGATTACAGATGTTCCCCTCTCTCTCTCTCTCTCTCCCTCTCTCTCTCTCTCTCAGCTTAGTTAATTTCCTTTTCTTGTTGAAAGTAATTGCATTGCCACAGTTGCCGCTTCTTCTCTTTATGCTCTTGGTTTGACTTTGCCATCCGCTGTGTTTTGACGCTGGAGTCTGACAGAAACAACACAGCTCGTCACCGGAAGAATGAAAACTAATTTGCTTGCCGCGTGTTTATGTTGATCCCTGTCTGTTCCTATGCAGACATGCGGTACGGTTCCTCGGGTTCACACAATAATACATCACCGTGGTGATTTAAAGGGAACATGTTGTCCCCTGGGACTCTTAAAAAAAAAAAGCAGACACACACACACTCAAATGGGGCACAGAGGACCAACTCCTGTTTTGTGCAACGCATCAGTACACCAACTCTTGTCTTTGCTGTGATGTCATCATGAAAAATTAACACACATTTTGTTATCTGTTTTGCAGAGTCTCAATGGTAGCATCGGAACGTGCCACAGCAGAAATGGCATGTTGGTAAGAGATAATCAATCCTTTCAAATAATCTGGAATGAAGCAATCTTCCTCCGTGTGTTGGTTTGTGTAACACCTTCAATCCTCTTCTCTCTTTGTCCCAGAATGGCTACCCGAGCAGAGACGGGAGCTTGGTTCTTCGGTACGCCCCCGACCCAACAGACAAACTTTTAGACGACGCATTCCTGCCGGCTCCAGGCGAGTGTCCTTCACCTTCACCACCTCCTCCTCTCCCTCGCTGGCGTTTAATGTTTGACTGCTTGTTTGTCATCCGAGTTATTGTTTCACCAAACCACCACTGCTCCCTCTGTTTGATTCAATGAGGAAGAGAGACACCTAGTGGATAAAGGCGGTATCACCCCTGGTATCTTAAAAATTATAGCGCCATAGTTCACATTTCTGATTTCCATTTCTCACTCAACTAATTCTTCATAGTAAAACAAATAGAATGTGTATTCATTGTTTACATTTGTTAAGATTGCGCAACAACATTAGCTAGTTGGTGTAGTGTGTGTATGTGTGATGCTTGGAAAGGCCCACGTATCGTAATCTTAGTTTTAAAGTGAATGTTACTAAGTGTTTACAGTTAATTGCTTTTTTTTTTACAGACTACATGAACCAGAACGGGGTCTCGGATATGATGAATCCCATCTACCAGCACCCCAGGCCGCCCCGCTGCGTCCTCGCCACCATCTCCTCAGACGACACGGAGTCCGAGTATCTGAACTGCTATAAGAACGGGACGGCGGGACCCGAGTACCTCAACGGGGTCCCTTCCCCCGCCATCCCTCCGCCCGTCGTGTCCAACAGCCTGGCGCACGGCGTACAGAAGTACCAGCCTCAGCACAGCTTGGACAATCCCGACTACCAACAGGACTTCACTCCCACGTTCAAGACACACACCAACGGACACATTCCTGCAGCTGAGAACGTAGAGTACCTGGGCCCCGACTGAGGATCTGACTCTCCATATCTATATACAGAGGAGATGATTGAAGTGACTGTTTCCTGTTAAGGGCATTGATGGCGGGGGAAGAATAGGGAAGTGGTACCATGTATTAGCATTAAGTGTTGTATCCAGTCTTAAGGGGTCAAGTGACATGCCGTGCAGCTTCCTGTGTTGTTTGCATGCCCTTATACTTGTCACGCAAAAACTGGCCTCATCATGAGTTACCACAGTACTGCAAAGGACTTTGTACAAAATGCGCGGTGAGCAGACCCGCTCTATCCAAATGTTGTAGCCCCTGTCAGCAAGTGAAAATCTGTCTTTGTACTTTACTCTTAAGCACCCCGATCCAAATTTGCCAGTGGAATAACGCCATTAAACGCTGTGAACTCCTCCATTTTAAGGAGGCAGTGAGTTATATGGCAAAGGACAGAAACTGGCAGCTCATTCCAAAATGCGGCATAAACTCAATTTGATGTATATTCAGAATTAAAAGGCACAATCGGTGAGCTGGGTTTTGGTTCGATTGTCTATATAGTAAAGGGTTTGCGACTGGGAACGGCTGCAAATGTGCTCAGGGCTTTCCCACGTCTCCATGGTAAAGCCAGGAATAGAAAATGGAGCTCATCAGAGGCAAACGCTCGCCGGACTGGCACGGTGTCAGCGACACTGACGACACTCTTCCAGAAGGATGAGTCAATGAGAAAATAAAGACTGAATGTCGCAACGTGCAAAGTTGGTTTAAAGGAGAAACGGCGACTTTCAGCTTTTTAAATCTGTTACTTCCCTGCTTTAGGGCAGTTCTGAATGTATTTGTGTTGTGTTACTGTGTTTCCGTGTCTCCCCCCATGTTTGATTTCGCACAGATGTGTAACTATGTAGAGAAAGAAATGGAAACAAAAACCAACAGAGCTCTTTCTGTGTGTGGCTTATTGTTATAAGCATACACACGCTCCTATCAGTGTGGCATTGCACAGACTGTGTATACCCAGGAATCTCTTTTTACAACACTGGCCCTGATTGCTCTCTATACATTTTCGTTACACTGCTGACAGCATATCAAGGTGTACAAGCTCGGTGCATCGACTCGACTTAAACATGTATTTTTAAAAACTTCCCCAGAGCAAAAGTGTGATAGAACCATTGCTGGATTGCATTGTCACAGGCCATGAGAGCAACCTATTGGAAATAAAAGAAAGTGGTATTTCCCTGTAAACGTGATGTGATTTAGAGAGAACGTGCAGGTCTGATGTACTTCTAGGAGACTGCCTGGTCTTTGTAATTGTACTTGTTGGGCTGTTGTTTCACGCAGGGTGTGACACTACATCTATAAATCTGCTCATAGCTTTAAAGTCTTGTAGTCTTGCAAGAGCATTAACTTTTGAATATGAATATATTTCCTAGTTTTAAAGGAATATACTATTGTAGCAACTTTTAAGCCTACTTTTTTTCAGATTTTACACAGGTACATGTACAGAGAACAGTGGTTATGCTTTGTACATTATAGCCTAAAATAGTCACATATAATTTATCCTATCAGTACATGGTTTTGTCACATCACGCATGAATATGCACTCATTCCTAAAATGTAATTAAAAGTGAACATAAATAAAAATGGGTTTTCTATGGTATGATTTACTGTGATGTGTTGGAAACAGTTTTCCCAAGTGAAGACCGAACAGCAGCGAGGACACAGAGCCTCTGTTCTTTATAAGAGCAGACTGATTCACTCATCGTCTCAGGCTTTCATCTTGTTTCCTGAAACACTCAAGGAAGATAATAATGAAATGCCATCACCAGATAAGCACTGCTGATTGACAGCAGCAACTACATCACTGCTGATACCATCGATGCTTTTCTGTCTTACCTCACTATAGGTGACTTTATGGTGTGACAGTCTAGACTTCAACCTGATATCACAAGTGAAATTACTGACAAGGAAATGAATTGAGCTTTAAACATCTTGGAGCCGGGCTTAGAGGTTTTCACCAATAACAGCCTTGGAATTTACAAGGGACAACAATTCTGTTGATAAATTACATCTGGAGCTGATCACTACACAGACATCGCTATCAGTTTTAAGAAAGCCTTAATCTGTGCATACACTGATGAAGAAACTGAGGTGTAGGGCCGATCATATGGTCCGATTAAATGTAAATGTAAAGGTAAACAAGAAGAAAGAAATACAATAATGAACTTAAACATGCTTGTATTATTGAGCTGCAGGGTCAGGGAACCACTGCCTCAGCAATTTGCCCCGGAGGAGATGAATACATGTTATTTGACGTAATTGAAGGCCTCAATGATGTTTTATTTTGAAATTATGCAATGTTATTCCAATTAAGCCCCGCTTGGTGGCAGCAGTGAGCCAACGCTTAAATCTCCGCCCTACAAAACCCGCCCAGGAAGAAGAAGACGCGTCAACAAGGTATGCAGAAAGTTTAGCCGCTCTGCTAGACGGTTTCGTTCATTTCATCGAGCGGGATGGGAGTCCTACCAGCTAGAAGCACCCTGGGAGTGCTTTTATTCCTCGTTTTACTCTCAGAGGGACACAACCGATGGGTAAGCGCCACTTGACGTCAAAGATCTTGTGATTAAAACATGACTCAGCTCTACTCTTGTGTTGCTATTCTCTCGGGTGATGTTTATCTCAGCCGGCTAGCCAATTGTCGGCTTATGTTGCGTACGAACATGAAGTCTCCGAGTGTGTGTTTGTAGTTTCCAACGTAACAGTCGGTGCGAGTTGCTGGAAGACTTTAAAGGATGACAGGTTTAGCTTCGAAACGCTCTCCAGAGTACAGGCAGTGCTTGCGTCTGACTCAGTCGCGTTAGCAAAGCCTGACTCACCGACTCATGTTCGTGGTTCGAGGAGTGGTCCGAAGTCAAATAAAAGCAAAAATAAAGCTTGAACTGCTCTATGCAGCTTCATGACCAAGAAATAAAACACGCCATACTTAAAATGACGTATGATATTGCTGATTATAATATTTCCAAACCCTAAATCAAGCACGTCAAGCACAAGTGAATGGAAACATGAATGTATGTCGGTGTTGGGTTTAATGACCATCAATTACCATCATAGATATGTTAAATAAATGGACAAAATACGTTAAAACATCTTCATTTCTTAACCTAATATCACCTACACTTACCAAACAATAACCAGCCTACATTCTCTGTCATTGCAGGCGTTTAGAGCGATAAATACACACATTAGTAGGATATTTAGACACGTGTTTGCTGTTGTGATTGTCTCTGTTGGCTCTGATTTAATTCTTTTTTTAGTTTCAAGGGTCTAACATCCTCTTTTATCTGTTTGTTTTTGTCACACTTGCCTTGTCATTTAGGGGGCATCATATCAGATACATATCAGGCCAAACTACTCCTTCAAGATATCACACAGGCTTATCACAGCGGTTACAAAATAAGTGATCAGCTTCCTTATAGTTATAGAAAGGAAGGGAGATCATTAAAGAGTATTGATTAGGTATCATAATCAGGGCAGGAGGTGGAGCTCAGTGGGATTTCCCTGTTTGTAGTGCTACAGACTTGGGAATGGAATTGGTAAATCTAATTTGAAGTTGACTGTGTGTGTGTGTGTGTGTGTGTGTGTGTGTGTGTGTGTGTGTGTGTGTGTGTGTGTGTGACGGTCCCTTAAGTTACATTTCCTGATGTTTACTTCACAAATGACAGAAGACAAGATATTTGCCCCAGTTGTCATTGTAGGTTGTGAGTTTACGGCCATAATCTGCCGCAGAATTACATTCTTGAGTATGAACTGCGGCCTTGAACTCCTTCACACACAAGTAGGACAGAGTGTACCACAGGGCCAGGGTCATAAACATTTGTAAACTAAGTGAATTAGCTTCCCCAATTCCCTCGCTCGCACAGTAAGGAACATGTGAGGAGCCCAGATGCTGAATAGTCAGAAAGATGCACATGAGTTGCATATAAGTGGAAACATGCAAACGACAGCTAGAGCACTATTGACTGAGCGCTGCAGGCAGTCGCCATGGAGATCTGGCTGCAGCTCTCTGTTTGTTTGACCTTGTCTTTTGACACAGACTGTCAACTGAGTCCAGACCGTTTTTTGATATATATTTCTACACAGAAGAAGGCTCATATTGGATTCATAGAAATTGAGAGAAGACTATCTGAAGAGATATTAGTATTTTGCAGAAGTGAAAGTTTTATTTTCAGGTGTAGATCACACGTTGTTTAAAAAATTAGGAAATGAAACGTCAGCAGATGTTTTAACTGGAAAGTGTGTGTGTGTGTGTGGGTGTGGGTGTGGGTGGGTGGGAGTGTGTAGGAAGGCAGTGGGTAGAGCTTCCGCTTGGGAACCGGAGGGTTGCCGGTTCGAGCCCCTGCCGAGGTGCCCCTGAGCAAGGCACCGAACCCTCAATTGCTCCCCCCTCTGCGAAGGGTGGTAATGTAAGTCGCTTTGGATAAAAGCGTCTGCCAAATGATCGTAATGTGGTGTGTGTGTGTGTGTCTGACGGTAATAAGTTACTTAAGTTACATTTCCTGATGTTTACTTCACAAATGACAGAAGACAAGATATTTGCCCCAGTTGTCATTGTAGGTTGTGAGTTTACGGCCATAATCTGCCGCAGAATTACATTCTTGAGTATGAACTGCGGCCTTGAACTCCTTCACACACAAGTAGGACAGAGTGTACCACGGGGCCAGGGTCATAAACATTTGTAAACTAAGTGAATTAGCTTCCCCAATTCCCTCGCTCGCACAGTAAAGAACATGTGAGGACACAGACTGTAACTGAGTCCAGACCGTTTTTTGATATATATTTCTACACAGAAGAAGGCTCATATTGGATTCATAGAAATTGAGAGAAGACTATCTGAAGAGATATTAGTATTTTGCAGAAGTGAAAGTTTTATTTTCAGGTGTAGATCACACGTTGTTTAAAAAATTAGGAAATGAAACATCAGCGTGTGTGTGTGTCTGTGTGTCTGTGTGTCTGTGTGTCTGTCTGTGTGTCTGTCTGTCTGTCTGTCTGTCTGTCGGTCCCTTAAGTTACATTTCCTGATATTTACTTCACAAATGACAGAAGACAAGATATTTGCCCCAGTTGTCATTGTGTGTGTGTGTGGGTGGCGGGCGCATGGGGCACACACATATTTACATTTTCTGTGTGAACCATGTGAGCCAAACCATCGTCATGTCTGTCGTGTGTGATCCCTCAGGTTCAGGCACAGCACTGTGTGTGGCGCAGCGAGTGTGGAATGTCCACCCACGTACCCGGGAAGAAATACAACTGCAACTACACTGGTCCTCCCATCCCACTGGAGCCGGAGGGATACGACCTTCTTAACGTAAAGAGCCCCTTCCCGCTCCCCATCCCACCTTTAACCCAAACCTCTGCATCATGCGTCTACTCTCACTTGTGTCTGTTGAAAGATGATATGAAACTCTGCCAGACAAAGCGACTACATCCTCCTTTTCTTTTTTCTTTGGTTTTGCTTGCAGGAGCTTTGCCCTGGTTTTAACTACGGAGACCGAAGTCTGTGCTGTGATGTGCAGCAGCTGCGGACGCTCAAAGACAGTCTGCAGATGCTGTTCCAGTTCTTGTCTCGGTATGCACTGCAGTTCTATCATTAACTGATGGGAGCACATGACTTGCTTGTTAAAGGCCGTATTGTTCCTTTGAGTCTGTGGACGTCCCCGTCTGCCTCAGCGAACCGTACAGGAGCTGCTCATATTGTCTGCCTATCAATGTTCCAAACAACAAGTTGGAGACAAAATGGCTCATCGTGGCCCGCAGAGCAAGCCGATCTGTGCTCTGTGTCTTTCTTTTGTCCTTATATTTTGTACTTTCCTGGTTTTAAACTTCGCCCTCTGTCCTTTGCTCTCTGCAGGTGCCCGGCTTGTTTCTCCAACCTGATGAGCCTGTTCTGTGAGCTGACATGCAGCCCCAAGCAGAGTCTCTTCATGAACGCCACAGAGATCCACCCAGACCCAGACCCGAAACTAGTCAACAAGTCCAACGTTGAGGAGGTTCGGTACTATATTGGGCAAAAATTTGCTGGCGGTGAGTTCAGGCGGTTTCAAACCAGAAAATGAGTTTTGCCTACCTGTTATATTATAAGGGGGGGGGGAGGAATGACATGTATCACAAGTCATATGCAACTAAACTTTCCAAATCTGCTGAATAGACTGCAGCAGTTCCCCACATAAAAAAAGATTATGTGGGTGATTAAAGGTCAGAAATGCTCAATGTTTGGGACAACTATACAGTTCTTATGGAGCGTTGAAGGAAAGAAACCCCTCCAGTGATCTTTGGATTAGTAAAGTTACTCAATGCTAAATGTTACCCGGGAATTTTGTTCTCAAAAGTTGTTGTTGTTGTTTCTCAGCCATGTACAATGCCTGCAAGGACGTCCAGGCTCCATCCAGCAACACGAAGGCCTTGTCACTTCTGTGTGGAAGGGACGCAAAGTTCTGCAACGCTACAAACTGGATCGGGTTCATGTTTGACATCAACAACGGCCAGTCTCCCTTCCCCATCGACCCCATTTTCTCAGGTGAGATACGTTATCGTGCTTTAATATAGTAGACGACGACTCTGACGGAGCCGCGGCTGTCAAACTCTCCCCCCGTCTTGATTTCATACGGATTTACAGGACGAGTCGTGCGCTTTAGTGACATCTCTCGTTCCCCGCGGGTGAATAATCGCATGTGCCGCTTTGTGCCGCAGACGTCCCCGTGTCCGGTTTCACGCCGATGAACAACGAGACGTACAAGTGCACGCAGGTACTGGAGGACGGGTCGGGTCCCTGCTCGTGTCAGGACTGCAGCGGAGCCTGCGGACCCAAACCCGTCCCGCCCCCTATCCCCCCTCCCTGGACCATCTTCGGCATGGACGCCATGACTGTCATCATGTGGATCTCTTACATGGCCTTCCTGCTCCTCTTCCTCGGGGCTGTCCTGGTCGCTTGGGGTTACAGGTAAAGGAAATGCGGCCGCTCAGGCGCCTATAGAGCTTTTTATATACGTTTTTGTCTGACGTTGTTCTTTCTGCCCACAGGAGAAGGAGGATCATGTCTGAGTATGGTCCCATATTGGACAGCAACAACCCGCTGTCTCTTAACGGTGATAATCCTAACCAAGGTATAGCGTTTCTACGTCACACCAATAGTTGGGGTTCGTCTGTCGCTGCTACGAATCAAACCAACTCCCCGTGTATCTTCTTGTTTTCTCAGCGAACGCATCGTGCTGCGAAATGCTGGGAGAACGCTTTGAGAATTGGCTGCGGCTCCTCTTCAGCTCCTGGGGCTCCTTTTGCGTGCGGCGCCCCCTCCTGGTCATACTGGGCTCCATGGTCTTGGTGGCGGCCTCCTCGAGCGGCCTGGTGTACATGAACATCACCACCGACCCGGTGGAGCTGTGGTCGTCTCCTAACAGCCAGGCGCGCCAAGAGAAGAACTACTTCGACAGCCACTTTGGACCCTTCTTCCGGACGGCACAGCTTATTATAACCACTCCTCTCAATATAAGCTCCACCTACACGCCCTATATTCCAGGACCCGATGTCTCGTTCGGAGCCGTCCTGAACAAAGAGCTACTGCACCAGGTGCGTTAGAGGGAAAGTATGGGTTGGTTCCTTTTTAATGGTGGCTCAATGGAGACAAATTGACCAGACCAGAAAAGTTTCATTTCATCCTGTGGCTTATTGCTTCCGTTTTCATCTTCTGCTTTCTTTGTATTTTGGCCATCCAGGTGCTGGACCTGCAGCTTCACATCGAAGGTCTCGTCGCCTCATACGACGGTGAGAACGTCACCCTGGAGGATATTTGTTTGGCTCCGCTTGCGCCGTACAACAACAACTGCACCATCCTGAGCGTCCTCAACTACTTCCAGAACAGCCACAAGCAGCTGGACCGCACAGTGGGAGACGACTTTTACGTCTACGCCGACTACCACACCCACTTCCTCGACTGTGTCAGGTGATTATCTGAATCCGATAAGTAAGTAAGTAGATGCCTTACTGAAAGGTCAAATCTTTTTGGATAATGAGTCATTGCCACAGGATGAAAGCAGTGCGTGTGTGTTTTCTTAAAATAGCAAAGCCCTACTTCCCCGTGTGTTGTCATGAAACGTTCTTCCTCAGTTCTACTTAAGCGCATAAGGGCCAGAGGGTGGGCGGAGCTACCAAAGTGACTGAACTTGCATTTCCTGTCTACAGCGCTCCGGCGTCCCTCAACGACACCACCTACCTCCATGACCCCTGCTTGGGAACGTACGGCGGCCCCGTCTTCCCCTGGCTGGCTCTCGGCGGTTACAACGGTGAGCTGGATTGAACTTTGCCTTTATTGCTCGCAGCAGTGCTATAACCTTTAGTTTGTCTTTCCACACTGCAGGCACCAACTACAACGACGCCACGGCTCTCGTGATCACCTTCCCCATCAACAACTTCCTGAACGACGCGGTCAAGCTGGGCAAAGCTCTAGCATGGGAGAAGGAGTGAGACAACAATCTTCTTCCAAACTCCATTGACGAGAGCGGCGTGGTCTTCATCAAGTGTTTTTACACGTGTGTGTGTGTTTTGCGTTTCAGATTCATCCGCTTCATGAAGAGCTACAACAACTCCAACCTGACTGTGGCCTTCAGCGCAGAGAGGAGCATCGAAGACGAAATCAACAGGGAGAGCGCCGGCGACATCAGCACCATCGTGATCAGCTACGCCATCATGTTCGTCTACATCTCCTTGGCCCTGGGTCACATCCACAGCTTCAGGCGACTGATGGTAAGAAGCAGGGCGATTACCCGGATGACGACAGCGTGTTTTGAGGTTAGTGTGACTAAGGGGCCGAGTGATCCTCTGGTTTCCTCCCCGTGCAGGTGGACTCTAAGATCTCCCTGGGTATCGCCGGCATCCTGATCGTGCTGACCTCCGTGTCCTCCTCGCTCGGGATCTTCAGTTACGCCGGCGTCCCTCTCACCCTCATCGTGATCGAGGTCATCCCCTTCCTGGTGCTGGCTGTCGGTGTGGACAACATCTTTATTGTCGTGCAAACGTACCAGGTGCCGTCCTCTCATTCTCTCTCAAACTCCCATTTTCGATGTTTTTTTTTTCCCACATTTCAAGTATTTCTGATTTCCTTTCTGAACAGAGGGATGAGCGCCTTCCCCAGGAGGAGCTACACCACCAGATTGGCCGTATCCTCGGTGACGTAGCCCCCAGCATGTTCCTCTCCTCCTTCTCTGAGACGGTGGCCTTCTTCTTGGGTACGGCCCTTCACTCTCATTTACATACGTTACACACTCTTACATACTCTAAAACAAGCCATAGAAATCTACGGTCGCCGTGCTATGACGGCAGCAGTATGTTTTTGTGGACAGGATTGCCACGGTAACTACGTGAGTCACCAGCCGGTAATGACGTGGACTTGTTCCCCCTTTAGGCGCCCTGTCCAACATGCCCGCAGTGAGGACGTTCTCCATGTTCGCCGGCCTGGCTGTCTTTATTGACTTCCTGTTGCAGATCAGCTGCTTCGTCAGCCTGCTGGGCCTGGATGCCAGGAGACAGGAGGTGAGCGGGAGGCTGATGGCGGCTCTGATCCCAGGCTTCGATGATCTCATACATGAATTAACCCCCAAATTGAATGGCTAAACTTTTTCTGCATGCGTTTCTTCTTTTTTTAAAGCGCAATCGTCTGGACATATTCTGCTGCGTGAAGCTTCCCGAGGGTCAGGAGGAGAAGACGGACGGCTTCCTCTTCATGTTCTTCAAGAAGTTTTACGCCCCCTTCCTCCTTAAAGAGTGGGTGCGGCCCATCGTTGTAAGTGCCTCAGTTTGTGCTTTGCCAGTCGGGCTCGTCTGCCTCTTGCGTAATCCCCAGTGGTTGATGATGTTGATGTTTTACTTCCTATTTTGTTACCCTTTTTTGTTTTTAAAGGTGGCAGTGTTTGTTGGATTACTCTCCTTCAGCATTGCCGTGGTGAATAAAGTAGAAATTGGATTGGATCAGACTCTCTCCATGCCTGATGTAAGTCTGTGCATTCAATCATGTAGATCATTTTTGTCTTATGTATGAGGTATTACGTGAATTAAACTGCAGTCTCGTACACGTGGAGCATGATTCTGACGGTCCGTCTCTCCGCCCCAGGACTCGTACGTGTTGCATTACTTCAAGAACCTGAGCCAGTATCTCCACACGGGCGCTCCAGTCTACTTTGTGGTAGAAGATGGTCTCGACTACAGCAGCCTAGAAGGACAAAACTCTGTGTGTGGAGGGGTCGGCTGCAACAACGACTCCCTGGTGCAGCAGGTCTACTACGCCTCACTCATCAGCAACTAGTCAGTATAAGCAATCAGCTGATGATCTTGTGTTTTTAAATGAGGCTTTGCATGCAAGTCGGTGTGGGAACCAAATGTATGTCAACATTAGTTCAGATCAGTTGACGATTACAAAAGACTGTTCTGTCAAAGTCAATCAAGTCAAACGTGTGACTGCACGAATTTAATGAACCGCTTCTTCCTCTCTCGTCTTCCCAGCTCCACCATCGCCTTCACGCCCTCCTCATGGCTGGATGATTACTTTGACTGGGTGAAGCCGCAGTCCAGCTGCTGCCGCTACTACAACAACACCGGCTCCTTCTGCAACGCCTCAGGTGCTCTCCTGTCAACACGCCCCCAATCACTGCAGAGGCTCAGCCAGCAGAAACACGGCGTTTATTCTTTAGCAGAACAGAAGAGAACTGTTTTTGTCTGCGTCAACCTATAAATGAAAACAATTAGGATCTAAAATAATGGTTTTAATGATAATTCAGTTAACATTAGTAGTATTTTAGACATTGTATAGTCGGCCATAATCATTAATATAAATAATTATTGCACACATTTACATTTTTTTATTTATTTAATAATTATAAGTTAGATAAAAACAAGATGCTCAGTTTCATCACAGGAGTCTTGAATTATTATTTAATTTATTGGTGTTTCTCAGCTTGCCAAGATTGTGAATGATATTGATTTGATGAATAGAAATCAAACAGTTAAAAAATAAAAAAAGTTAGGTTTAAAGTCCTGCTTGTTAAATTAATTGGGAGAAATTTGAATTGTTTTCCAGTGGTGAACTCGTCGTGCGTCCACTGTCGCCCCATGACGCCCAGTGGGAAGCAGCGGCCTGTCGGGGACGACTTTATGCACTTCCTGCCCATGTTCCTCTCTGACAATCCCAACATCAAGTGTGGGAAAGGGTAAGAGCTTCAACCTGAATCACACGACTTTATTTACTTCCCTTTGATGACTTTTGCTCTCATTTCTCTCGGTGCTGTGAAAGTGTTTACACGTTTCCAAACTTGCTTTCTCTTTCTCCCCTCTCACGACGTGTCTTTTCTGCCCCTAGTGGTCATGCAGCATACAGCACGGCAGTGGACCTGGATCCTGAGCACTCACGGGTCGGAGCCACGTACTTCATGACCTACCACACCATCCTGAAGGACTCGGCTGACTTCATAGACGCCATGAAAATGGCCCAGATCCTGGCGAACAACATCACTCAGACTGTGGGCCACAAAGTGTTTCCCTACAGGTAAATCTCTTCTTACTGCCCGCTGCCATCTTTGCTTTTGCCCGACGTGTAAATTCTCTCATTACCGTGTTTTGTAGCGTGGTATTAGTGTCTGATCTTATGGGACTGTAAAGTTAGTTGGACTGCTTTTCATTGTAACTTATCAGGATGAGAAGTTTGCCTTGTTTTGAACTCAAAGTCCAAGGCCGCTGGGGGAGGGAGAGGTCAGGTGAGGGCACAGAGAGAAAGAAAACAACATTTATGGCTGGTGGCTGAGATTGATTGTATTTCATTGTATTTAAACACGTATATCCATAACTTTGAATGATGGGAAGGCATTGAGCCAAAGACCCAATCTGAATTAGGAAGGTTTGATTTATGCTATTGGAAAACACTCCGGAAAAGCTTTCACATTTAGCCGATTGTCCTCGTGTTTAATCTTTTAAAAGCCTTTTCTCTCTCTTCGCAGCGTGTTCTACGTGTTTTACGAACAGTACCTGACCATCGCGTACGACACGGCCCTGAACCTGGGCGCGTCGCTGGCCGCCATTTTCGTTGTGACGGCGGTGCTGCTGGGCTTCGAGCTGTGGTCGGCCCTGATGGTCAGCATCACCATCGCCATGATCCTGGTCAACATGTTCGGCGTCATGTGGCTGTGGAACATCAGCCTCAACGCCGTGTCGCTCGTCAATCTGGTCATGGTGAGAGGAGACGTAGATACGCACGCCGCCGTTTTAGCTGTTTTTTTAGATGACGCGCTTGAAGTTTAGACGCTGAGTCGTTTCCCGTCTTGTGTTCCAGTGCTGCGGCATCTCAGTGGAGTTCTGCAGTCACATCGTTCGAGCGTTTTCCATCAGCGTGAAGGGCAACAGAGTGGAGCGGGCGGAGGAGGCCTTGGCTCACATGGGCAGCTCAGTAAGTCGTGCAAATTTCGTTCAATCTGTGGAATATTCTGAAGAAACGCATCCAGACTTATTTTGTCAGCTGCTCTCGTTTATCAAAATGATCAGATCAAAATCATCATCATCAGAACGTCACTCTTTGTCTCTTTCTGTGTTTGGCAGGTATTCAGTGGAATCACATTAACCAAGTTTGGAGGCATCCTGGTCTTGGCCTTTTCCAAGTCCCAGATCTTCCAGATCTTCTACTTCCGCATGTACCTGTCCATTGTGCTGCTTGGTGCCACGCACGGCCTCATCTTCCTCCCTGTCCTGCTCAGCTACTTAGGTGAGATATACACCATACATGATGACTTGTTTCTAAATGACTTATGGTTATATAATTATGTCACATGCTGCGTTCTGATTCTTTTCAAAGGTCCTTCTGTGAACAAAGCAAAGGTCCTTGCTGCTAACAAGCGGTACGTCGGCACAGAGAGGGAACGTCTCCTAAACTACTAGCTGCTCAGCTGCCGGAGATAATGAACAATGAACTAACTCTTCGTCTGGAGGGGCTGTGTGGGTGTGAGCTCAAGCAGTTTCCGTGATCACTTACACGCTCATTGTCGCCACTACTATGCACGGAATTAACTCAGGAAAACGCTCAGTAATCGGAGTGCCAGAGGCCTTGTCCAACCCCAGACTTGTTGATTTCGTCAGTAGACTTTGAACCCCACAGTCGGGTCACCCTACCTCCTCTTCGTCCTCCTCCTCCTCCTCACACTACACAACAAGTCTGGCTTTGGTATCGGAGGTAGGGGTCATGGGAGGGGCGGGGCGGGGGGGGGGGGGGGGGACTAAACGACACTGGCGGTGTGGAAGTGGGAGAGACATCGTCACGCCCAGCATCAGTTTACAGACTCTTTAGAGACCATATGCTACACCAAGTTGTTTTAATTTGGGGAAAACTCGAAAAGGGTTCTTTTGGTCAGTTTGGATGTATCCTAGACAGAAAAGGAAAAAAATGTTTTTGCACCTCATAGGGAAACTTTTATAACCATTTCATATGAAGAGTCGTTTATTAAGCGACGCTCCCTTCGCTCCTGGCATCGACACCAGGCTACTACCCGACGTGTCCGGAGAGTTTAGTGAGACATTACACACTTTGACTGCTTCCCACGTTATTTTAGCGTTTTTACATAATCTGGTCACTTGCAAAATGCATTCAAAATTGGTTATCTGTTAACGGTTTTACACTATCGGCTAATTTCACAAAAGCCGCCGATGAGTTTAGCAGTTTGAGCGTCAATGCCACTGGAAGGTTCCCGTGGAGATGATTTATACTGAATTGTACATTTTTGCAGTTACTGTACAGAACTCGTTACAGCAGGAGGGGAAGACTCATTTTAAGCTCAATCATTTAAAATATGTTGATAGAGAATATTTTAGGCCGACGGCTGAAAAAACTGTAATTATGTGTTTTTGCTTTCCTTCCCTCGGCTTTTTTTTTACTTTTAACATTGTTTAGCCAAGTGTTCCAGTATCCTCACAAATTGTCCCTTTTTGGATTGGTTTGAAAATATTTCCTTCTGAACAGCAGGCTACCCCTCGTTCAACTTTAGCTAAGCTGCATTGTTTTTCTTCTGTTTTTCTTCAGCAGTGATGCGTTCTGGTATTATTGAAAGTGCAAGTGACTGAGTAGAAGAAAAGCTTTTTTGTGGTTTGAAACCTTGAATGTCAAAAACCAACCAATGGAGAAATCTAGAATGTGACTGATTTGTATTTAACAGTGCTGTGCATTGGCGTTGGATCAATCTCTTCTGCGATTGTACCAAGTTTAAATGGAGCTTCTTCATATTTTAGTTTTTAAACCATTTTAATATGTAAACTAGTTGGTACACATTTGAGCCGTCTGGCCATTTTGATGAATTCACTTTTGTGCTTAAAAATATCTCCTTTACTAATGTTTTTGCAGTTGTGCATCTGTTTTTGATATTATATAATATATAAAGAGAAATCGGAAACTACTCATGCTTCTGTAATAGTCCCTGTCCCCCCCCTCCCCTCCCCAAACACACACACACACAAAGCAAGTGTTCATTCTGACCACACGGTGTCGCTTTGCTTCATTCATGGCGCTCTGTGTTGTGGAAGTGACCTCATTTATTTTTCATGTCTTGGAAGAATTACTCACAATGCTGATATGCTGTCATTGCATGAAACACCAGGAAGTCTGTGACAGTCAGCAATGCAAAATGTTTGCATAAAAATAAAAAGTATGAACTCCAACTGCAAATCCAGCTCAGAAATTTGCAAATCCTTCACACACACACACACACACACACACACACACACACACACACACACACACACACACACACACACACACACACACACACACACACACACACACACACACACACACACACACACACACACACACACACACACACACACACACACACACACACACACACACACACACACACACACACACACACACACACACACACACACACACACACACACACACACACACACACACACACACACACACACACACACACACACACACACACACACACACACACACACACACACACACACACACACACACAGAGAGAGAGAGAGAGCGCTGTGCATGTGTTGTGATTGTGTGCTCGGCAGCCTTGTTGACATACAAACCTCCGGCTCATCACTTATTTATCCGTGTTGCTGAGAGAGCAGAAGCTGTCCTTTGAATCTGTTTGAGAGATTAAAATATTCATTTCCCCGGCAGGACTGAGGTGCTCTCTGCAGGGGAGGATGTACAGTGTGTGTGTGTGGGTCCGTCCGGTTATGCAAGATGCGTGGCCTGGCCAGCTCACATCTTCCATAATGACACCACAGACACGTTGAAGTGACTTCCCCCTTTTGAAACTGAAAATCAATGAGGAGAACTCGAATCAAAATGGAGATATGTATTTATATCTACAATATTTCAAATATTTTGCCGACCCTTGGTTCCAAAAATCCAAACTGTTGTAAGAAGTGCATGTAAACAATGTCACAAATACCAAATTGTGGACATGAGAGGAAACTCGACAACTCATTCAAATAAAAAGTAATTCATAAAATGCAATCTCTCTCCCCGACCAAAGCCAGTCAGGCTGATTTATTCTGAAAGGTAATGTAATGTGTTCTAATGGGCTGAGCACTGATTGGATCTCTCTTCCTGTCTGCTCAGAGGGGCTGTGGCCTCAGATGGTCGATCACTGCAGAACTCAATAATTTGATGATTATTAATTGCAGAAGTAGATAACGTTCAAATCAAATCTTTAGTCATCCAAGAAAATACTATGGCAAGAAGAACAGCAATTTAGCTGATATTCAGAGGAAACAAAGAAAAGGAGGGGGGAGGGGAATCAAAAAAAGGAATCAAAAAACGTGCAATAACAACCACATAAATCCATTTTAGTGACATATCTAATAATTGTGAGTTTGTTAACTAAGGGTACTTCCAACTAAAACAATCTTCTCATAAAACAGGCCCTCAGAATGAATGAATTGCTGTTTGATTAGTGCCAACACACAAAAATCCTGAGGAGAATTGTGGGAGCTGTGACTTCCCCTTGTCTGAACCACAACTCAAGCAGGAGGTCTGACTTTACTAAGTGCACCTGAACGCACCATGAGCCCCTGCCATGTTAGAGGTTCATTGCTTCTCTTTATATTGATTTTTCTGCCTGAAGGGAGAAAAGACAAAACGATTTCCCTTTTGCTTTACATGAAATGAAATAAGGTTTTTTTTTATCTGTTTAAATAAGTAAACTTCTGCTTGCACTGACCTTTCACCTTGCTCGAGGCCCCACTTCACAGGTTCCAGTCTGTCAGAGTTTGAGCGACAGTAGCTGTGAGTCCTCTTGCCAGCATGTGTTTGATACAGCTCATTTCAGCTCATAATGGAGCCGAATTTGGTGTGTAGGTTTGTTGCTCCCTCTTGTGGGCGACATCATGGCTCAAGCAGGCTGCAAAGTTATGTTTTTATCAGGCTCCTTCACGTGCATTTGCCTTAGTATAGATGTGGTACAGCAGTGCTCTCTGGTTGCCTGAGATGTGCATTAAGAAGCATAACGTCTCACATGGAGGCTTTACCGCTGCAGGCCTGGCTTCATGTGTTCTTAATATGCATAATTTAATATCAGCTGCAGCAAAGCTCTCTGAACCTGCCGGAGCATGTTAGGTGGATCTTGAGGATTTATGACTCATCTCATCTCAGTCCAGTAGTGTTGGGTGCAGTTCAGACGTTACTGTTCAGCAGCTGGTGCCAGGCCAGGACACATGATGCTCGCATTCGTTTAGTCCTTTCGCTGTCCCTATGTGCTGGACGAACTGACCGCACAGCAGCTGGTGGGACGTGGCCTTTGGTGGCCCACACACAGTCGATGCCACTTCACCACTTGTTTTTGCCTCTGTGCTGTAGTTTACATGGTTTTGAAGCAGGGAAACGTGTGTTTTTGCCTGAGGGTGGCGACAAGGTCAGAGCCCAGAAGCTAAATATAACTCTGCTTATATCCTGTGAATACGATGCATTTAGATGATTGTGAAAGTATCACCAGGTGAGCTAACACTGAAATGCACTTTAACTAATTGAGTTCCATTATGTTGAATACATTTACGCTACATCAGGAGATTTCACAAGAATGATGGGTTTCATAAGGAACCATATGGGACAAGGTTAGTTTTCATAATCAGTCAGCAAATATCAGATGTTTAGGGGAATATAGGGGAAGTACTCATTGTTAGTTTTGTTGTTGTTGTTGTTTCAAAGATCCATTAATAAATAAGCATACGGAGCGTTTAATGCCCTGCTTTGCGTCAGTGGTTTTGTGTTACACTCGGTTCAGTTTTCTCTGAAATGGACTCTTGGGGTGGAACAAAAGGGATAAGGTAGCCACCTCAAACACGAAGAGAGGATCAGATTTTCAGGTCCACCTGCAGTGCTTTGCCCTCTTGGCTATGGGCCGGGGTTAAATGAAACACAACAGTGGAGTTACTGCAGAGAAGACCGGTGGGGAGCTGGGAATGCACTTTGTTTTGGACCGAGTTCACATTGCAAAGTGACTTAACACTGCAAGGTTTTTATCCAAGACAAATAATTTGATGAAGCAAATGGGCTCACAGGGATGGATACTTGGACAATGATCTTAATGTTATGAGTTCAAATTCTGTACTTGCCTGGTTTATGGGCTCACAGTTCATTTTCAAAGTGCAGCTTTAAAGCAAAGCGAGAAAGCCCACAGAGTCGATGTGTTTGTGTAAGATCTGTGGTTCAGGTTGTTTGTGCAGTCGAGTCTAAAGCGAGGAATCCCGGCTGTTCCATTTCAAAAATGGCTGCTGGTTTGAAGGAAACATTTTCGATTATCCCTTTTTTGTTCCATTCAGTTGCGACATGCCACACAACCTGAATGTGAACTTCCTTGTTTACAAACTTATGGTGAACCCGGTAAAAGCCCTTAGTCACAGTAACGACAGGAATGAGGAATAATGCCGCTTCAGCTGAATGTTGTTATTTTAAAGAGGAGGGCAATGGACATATGGCCCGCCCCAAATGATGCTACACATATTTTCACAATGATGGTCACTTATGTGTAAGCGGGGCTCAGGAAGGGCTGTCAATACCCCCCTTTATGATGCTGTGAAGGGGAATTAGCCCCTCAATGCAGGGGACTAAGCCACGTATGCCGTGTCCACCCTCGACCCGACCTGTTTGTTTTGATGGCAGCACGAGACTGGCGTGACTGTGGGACTTGTTTACTTTGGGTTCCCTCCCTCCTCACACACGCACAGACACACACGCACACGCACACACACACACACACACACACACATACATACACACACACACACACACACACATTGAGAAACTGCCCTCTCAGATTGCATCAGAGCCACAGGTGCAACTCAGTTCCAGTCCTGCAAGCAGCGCGATGTTTCTGGAGTGACGTCTAGTTTATTGTACCTAAAAGAGCTGTCCAGTGAGAAACTCAGCGGTGCATTCGCAAAGATCGCATGTCCTATTTCGTAAGAAGGGACAAAGGCCTGAGAGCTGCTGACGTGTTTAAGACATCCAGGTTGTACTTAGTTTACCAATCTGATCAGGAAGGATTACTGAGCTAAAATGGAGTAGAACCAGCGTTGGGAAATTACCAACTACATTTCCTGGTGCTTACATAGAGGTTTGAGGTACATATACTATATATAGGTTAGTCAGAGGGCTTTAGTTGTCATCTGGTAGAGATTCTCCACTGAACATGAGCTTTGTCTTGGAACAGCTCAAATATACGAGTATGAATTTGCTGCCAAACTTTCTACAAACTGTGTTTCTGCAGCTCAGCAATTCACCAAAAATCCATTAAAAATAGATATAAAGATTTTCACCCCATCACCCTATTCACTGGATATAAAGCCAACAATGAAGAAAACAACATGCCAAGGTTTCATTTTGATTCAACAAGCAAAGCATTTTATTTACAGACGTTCACACACGGGTAAAAGTGGCGCCCATGAGTTTCTCCTCACAGGGTATTAAGTGTGCATCCTGCAGCGTAAATCTTTGGGCTCGCAAACAAACATCAGCTCAGTATTTTTCACTTTAAATCAGCACAATCCATGCCTCCTCGTTACAATTTGGTTTAGTCAAGTGATCGTTTTAATGTCATTAATACCTGTGAGCAGCGTTTAAATACCTGTTTTCAAGTAGGCCTAGGGTCCTGGTTTGATTTGGTGGCCCCTCAGTACTCAGAAGTACTGACAGAGACGACATCATCCAGCCTAGGAACATTTCAAGTCAACGATTGGAATATTATCATTATTATTTTTAAATTGGTCAACACCTTTAATTCCAATTTAACACTAATTGGTGTGATACTTATTAACGGGGAATTATATTTATGTCAGAGGCCAGGTCAGCTTCAGAGCAGCATCATGTTGCTCAAGGACACTACAGCAGGGTGGATTATTACTGACACACAGGGTCTTTAAACCGACTTCCTTTTAAAAACTGGAGCACCCTGCTGCTGTCCTGCTGCTCTAACAAAACCAAACGGTGATCATTGGTTGATGGCATTTTGCACTCTGTGAACAACTCTGCAGAACCTTCCCCCCGTCCCAGTACAGCACTGTAAATGTGCCAGCAATACACTCTAACATAGAGCACAGGAAAATTGGACACTGATAAAAGTGGGTCTGGTCTTCATAGCAAGTCCGTAGCAAGCATTTGACAGGTAGAAAATGAATGGAATACTTCAGCTGTAATGAAAATAGGAAACCCCATTTAGTCTGCAAATGGCTGCGTAGAAACAATTAGGTTGATTACTTCTCATGCGGATGGTGGTTAGGAAACCATGAGTCAAACTGTCGGGTCCATTCCAAATGACTTGTGTGGTGTTTAGGAACACAGCTTATTTGTACCAGAGTTTAGTTCTCAGGCTCATTAAAAGTCTGGGAGAAAAAAATTGCCCCAACATCTCGCAATTATCAAAAAGTGCACTTGAAGATGGCGATAACGACGACTTGTAAAAGATGAATCACTCTAAGGATTAACAGTCCAGCCAAAAACCAGCCGCGGAAAAAGGCTTTGTTTAAATCTTAGGCAGGTCAGGAAGCAACCAATCATACAAAGTTTACAAGAAGTAGATTAATGATAAAAAGATGATAAAAAAAAAATGTTACAATCAGTGGTTGCTTTCGCTGAAAAAAAACATCAGATTCAAACAACAAAAAAGCTTTTATAACTCCCTCAATCAACAAGAGAGGTCTAAAATGTACAAAGAGAGGATGAGATGAGAAACATGCAAACCAGAAAAGAACAGTTTGCAGACAATCGAACTGTTTCGTTAACAAATCCAGCAAAATGTGTTGTGAGTAAGACAGCAATGATGAAAAGTGAGTTTAGAAAAGTGTGTCACTTTGGCTGGTTTCCTGTCTCGGGGAGGAAAGAGGAGCGCCACCTGCAGTGACGGAGATGTAGTTGAATTGCAGCCAGCAGATCCTGGAATCTGTCAAGCCAGGTGGGAGGATGGAAACCGTGGGATCAGGAGGGAGAACCTGGAGGTCCTCCCCCTGATGGGTCACCAATGCTAGGAAGTCTGCAGCAGGCGTCTGTAGTGCGGCATGATCTCATGTTCGGGCAGGTGCAAGTTGAACTCCAGGGCCACGAGAACTGGGAACTCGAAGGCTATCAGCTCCCTGCGGTTCACTCTGAACCTCTCCTCCAGTTTCTAGCAGGGAAACATGGGAGTTAAGATTAAACAGCAGCTCAATGCTTTGCTGCTCTGTGTGCATGAAGGCTTTTAATAGCACACACCCCCCCCCCCCCCCCCCCCCCCACACACACACACACACACACACACACCCTGGAACCATTTCACAGTGAGTCACGACCACGCCCAGCCACTTTAATTATGCTGCAATTCAAGATGCCATGGACAGCAGGGAACTCTGCACATCAACAGGAGAACATATTATCTGGATACAAAGATCAACTGTTGTATAAATGCTCGCAGAACGCATTAGGATCAGAATTTAAATAGTAAATAATTCTCAACGTGCTATATTGTCATTTTCTGTTAGATGTATTCAGCACATATTTGTAGTTGACAAGACTGAGGGAGAGAATGTGAGCAAAATCCAACATTTTCAGCATTCAGACCTGTTGCTAGAAGTCAGATGAAGGTTTTCACCAAAAGTATCACTGAGGCATCAAGCCAGGAAACTCACATCTATCAGGAGCTTGACCTCATGTTTCTTGAGATCGCCTCCGATCTTGGCCGCCAGGAGGACACAGGCTCCGGCGCAGAGTTTGCGATTCTGCTTATTGAGTTTGCCTTGAAGAACGAGCTTCTCGAAGTAGACGAACGCCATCGCCACCGTCGGCTCCTCGTAACCGCACTCGTCCTGGGCGAGCTTCTTTATCTCCCGCTTCAAACTGAGAAAAGAAAGAATGAAAGGCGAAGAGGGAAGAAATGAGTTTTGATGAGAGAAACATTACAACTTTAAACATTTGAGTCGTGGAGGCACCTCCGGATTTTGCTGAGCGTCAGCCTGATGTGGGGGAACTTCTCCTTGAAGGTTTCGTTCATGTCCTTCTTGAGGTCGGATGGTTTGACATATTCGATGACTGTCGTCTGAAAAGGAAAACCAAAGACGGTGTCAGAAGGTCCACACTTTCAACTCCGCTGCTTTCAATCATGGTGCAAGGTGACTGGATCCTCGCACAACAGTGTTGGATTCCACCGCGTCACAATGAGGCTCACAGAGTGCTGCTGTTATCCGAGTGGCTTAAATTCACAGAAGGCACAAGATACACTGGGCTGTTGGTTGAAAAGAGCTTTAAATGGCTGCATCGTGTTTCCATGGAGAGGTTTCTCAAGTGAAGCTCATTATTTTCTGTTTTCTCTGACATCTGCCATAGACCACGAAAGCAGGATTGTTTAAAGTTAGATTGTTTCTTGTCAGAAATAAAGAAGCCATGTCTCACGTCTTCCTCCAAATTCTGCACACACTTGTATGGATTCTAATGAGTGCACTTCTATTTTTTATGAAAATAACAAAGAGACTATATATAAGGATGAGCATGATTACGTATGTGCATCATTTCAGACATGCAACTAATCATGAAGCATGAAGGTGAAGTCATGCTTATGATTGTTTGTAGCCCTGACAAATGGCCACAAATCAGGACAGCACAGACTTCACATGGAAGCAAATCAAAACCGCTACAGCCAGTTTCACACACGGCAACTCTGTGTCACCTGACACCTGAGGCACGCTGCCTTGCCACACGACTGACATTGTGTTTTGCTTCCACCGAGCAAGTGTGCAGTGCTGTTTGTGTCTGTTGATTGTGGAACATTGCATGATTTGACATTTCTGAGTATGTGTCTACAATTTTCTCATAAATAATTGTACTTCTTGGATAAGTACCGTGTTACATGCATATAATGGTGAAACCTATGTGATTTTTGAAGCTGTATCTCCATAAGAAGCTGTCAAATGAAAGGTCTGTTTATGATTAAAGTAAGCAATTGGAATGATTGTGTTCTACGGGTGCTGCATGATTCATAAAAATGTCCCTAAATTGCATGCTGAGCCCAAAAAGCCATTGTGTTCCACTTTGAAGAAATCGAAAGTCCTGATGAGCCTCAGATCTTTGAATCCTCCTGCGTCCCCGCAGAGTGAGACGCTGCGACTGCTTCAATCCCCCTTGTAAAACACAATAGCCATTGTTTGAGAGACGCTGGGTTTTGCAATTGGAGGAAGAGGAGAAGAAAAACACAGCCCGGCCTTGACTGAACATTTCAGGTCTTTGTTGTGTATTCTGCCAGACTCTGAAACAAAAACAGACCCGAGGGAAGAATGTGGCAGCGGCAAAGTCTTCAGACCTGCAAACGCTGAAGCAGTGGAAAGGGCAACAAAGGTACGAAGATGAACTCTGTAAGGGAGGGGGCGGACCAGTGGTATCAGCTCTTCCGGGAAAGTGAGAAAATGATGAAGCGCTGAGGCACAAACACAACAATGTGTGGACTGGCTGTTTAATTGCTACTGCCCGCTGCTCAAGGATACAGTAAGTGTATCCATCCGGGCGCCAAACACAGTGGGAGCTGGGAGGCCCGGTGACCTTACTGATTAGAAAGGTCTGACAGATCCTCCTGGCTGCTTTTGCAAAAACACTTTGGGGGCTGGTGAGGGGGGGGTCCAGGAGGATTTCTCATACCAGACTATTGAGGTAGACAAATGTTTCCGGTGTGTTTGCTGTCCTCGATTGCGGTGGGAAAGAAACGAGCGTGGCGGTCAATAATGATAATAATAACCGCTGGATAAATTAAAAAAAAATCCTAACCGTGAGATAACTCTATTTCAACAAAACATGTCAAGAGGAAAAGAAGTAGTTCAGCCAGTCAATTCCTGGACCGAAACAACCTTTCCATTCTACTCTCCAGGGGACAGCGCAGTGCAGCCGCTGTTATTGAGAGCGGCGGCATGCTCCTCTCTCCGTCGCTTTCTCACCATGTAGGAGGGGAAGATGAGGACTCTCTTGTGTTTTCCGCAAGGCCACTGCGGGTCGTCCAGCAGATTAGGGTCATACTCGCGAAAGTCCCCGAAATCATTCCCTGTCACGACGAAGAACAACAACAGTGGTTAAGCCAAAAGTTAGTATTTCATTTTTACAATCCACCAGAACCTAATCGAACAATTTGACATTTTGAATCCGCTTTTGCGTTTGTAAAAAAACAACTTTTGGACTCACCCGTGTCCAAGCTGCTCTGGTTGCTGTTGGCTCGGCCCAAACTCAGGCTGCGGTGGCTGGCGTTACGGGACTGAGAGAAGGACGAGGTGGAGTCGATGGTGTTCCTCCGGCCACCCAGCACATTGGTGGGATACAGGAACTGGGTGTAGGAGACGGTCTGTGGTGGAAACACAGAATAGATTTCAGATCGGCCCGTAGTAAACAGATGTTACTGCTGGACCTTGATATTCCCTTAACGGCCATTTTGACCTCAGGGTGCAGAATAACACAAGCAAGTGAGCCATAAGAGAACATTAATGGACCAGTTCCATGCAGTATTCTAAGCAATTTGGCTGCATGTTGCACATTAATCCGTGAAGGGATTTTCCAGACGTGGCTTATTGAACTTTATGATAGCAAAGTATGTGAAGGACAGAATGAACAGCTTCTCATTTTCACTCAATTGGTCTCGACATGATCTGGGTTCAAATCCTGCACTCTCAGACTCTATTTCTAAACAGTGAGGCCCATAATATATTTAAAACTTTCTATTAAAGAATTCAAACATACATAATTGACTGCAGAAAGTTCCTCCATCTTATATCTGATTCCAGAAAATTCTACAGAATGAAAGAAAGGCCCTGTTTCTCACCTTTCCATCGGCTCCCAGCTCCACTCCCTCCAGCCCAATCACCATCTCTTTGGCACTGACGCCGCCGGATGGGTGCCGCTGACGCACTCCTTCCGGCTTTACATCCCTGCTGGGCAGAGAACCTTTACAGCTTTCACACTACAAAGCATCCTGCAGGCTCCACTCCCCCCCCTGCCGGCCCCATCCCCTTCCCTGACCTTCATCCCCCCTCCATGTCCCGTTATAGCTCACCTCTTCATCTCCCACCACAGATCTCTATCGATCTGCGCTCATCGGCTGGACTAGTTTCTGTAATTGCTTGTCTCTTTGGGCGCGTCTCAGCGCAATCAGACATGAAGTGCACCCTCGGGAGACAGATTGAAACGGGAGCACAGTTTCATTCCGGCAGATGCCCGTTTGCTGTATCACCAATACCTGAAATGCCGTGCTAGAGTGGGAGATTTGCAGGCGGTCCGGCGCTTTGCTGAAGCAGAGAACAGAAGGCTGCAGTGTAAGTGTGTCAGTGGAGCAAACAACGGGGGGGAAAGAAAGCCTAATAAATAAATAATCAACTCTATATTTAACGTCTGCTGCTGAGAACGAGCCAGCAAAATCCACGTTTGATTGATCCACAATTCAATATTTAAATGATTCTACGGAGAGGACGGAACCAAAATATCAAATGCAAAGCAAAGCAAAAACAAGCCAGACAGCAAAACACGGATTATTCTTAACTATATTCATATTTATTGATTAGCAGTCTGACATCCTGGCTGATTCATACCAAGCGGTTCAGCTTTTGCAATCCAAAAACCACAAGAAAACCAGGATGACACACTGAACCCAACTCATGACTTATTCATCAGCCACATTTGTTTCCACTTTACAGCAGGGAAATTGTGGCCTTGATGCTGGGTTGTTTTCACCAAATGTGCTATTTATTTCTTCTTCTAACTTAATGTTTATTTTTTAAGACACCTTGCTGGCTCTCTGAGGAGACATTAAAGTAACACTGTCTGCTTTTCAAATCAAAACTGAGCCCCGGCATGAACAAATGATGACACAGACGGCCCTCACATGACTCCCTCAGTGTGTTTCGATGACATTTGTGGCCAATCTGCTATAATGAAAACATTGTTATCAGGCAGACGGGTGCTGATCGGGACGTAGCGCTGACAGACGGAGCAAAGACACGGGGACGTCTTAGGGAGCGGGGAAAATTAGATAAAAAGAGGGAAATCTAAGGAAAATGGAGCTTCACTGTGATGCAATTGAGAGAATAACAAGGTTATACTTCTGTCTGGTGGGAATAGAGAGAAATCAAAAGGAAATGATACGAGGAGCTGAAATTGTTTAGTAACATGCAGGAACGGGAATCACTGAATTCAATCATTTGTCATTTCACATGGTTTGGTCTTTGAGGAGATCATTTAACTACTGAAGAGAGATGGAACGCGTTATTCGCTTAATGAAATGAATGTAAGACTTGAATTAGGCAAGGAAGAGCCTGTGAAATCACACCTGCTGGTTATTTCACATTTCACACAAACGCTGTAAGGTCGAATTGACAATGTGTTACAATAACAATCGCTTCGGCTCCAATACCCATATTACTGTTATCATTATTATGTTCTCCCGTCTACACGCTGGACAAAACATTGCTGCATTGACACAGCCAGAGAATAAACAGACTTTAATATTTACACCAAACATGAAACTGAGATTTGTTGTTGTTGTTGTTGTTGTTGTTGTTTGTGTTTATCAGGCTTGCAGGACTCATTTGGATCGTTTTGCTTTTGCTTCGTTACACAGGCTGCTTGGTCTCTTGAATTTCTGTATGCAAACATTTTTTAAAAACTATTCTAAGTCTTAACTTCAGCATTGTTCAGGATCCCTGGGTTTGCTGGCGTAATGCTCTGGAGGCCTGAGTTAATTAGCTGTATAATTGAAACGCTGCTCCAAACAGTAAATTGGGGCAAAACAGAGCGAGAGAAAAAAGCTGAGGAGATAAAACGGCTGCAGACTACTTTGTGTTCGGGAAAGAATTCAGGCAGAATCGACTCTTAACTGAGCCTCGCAAAGCTCAACTGACAAACTACGAATTGGAGAGCTCCGGTGGGAGGGGGTTGTTAACCTTTGACCCCAGGCTGTTTGGCTGGCTTTAGAGTTTCCACGAACAGATTGAGCCAGTGTGTTCTCTGGTAGTTATCTGTCCCCCTTTTCTCTTTCACTTCCTCCAAAACAAACCGTTTCATGTGACTGAGGGGCATCACAACCCCGAGCCAACGCCACACAACCCAGGTGGGACTCTGGTGGGATGGTTTGGCAACCGCCGTGGGTTCCCATTACACTGAGCAAGTCCTTCTGATAAGCCAGAGTTGTTTTCTCACTATCGTGCCAAGAAATTCAATCTCTAAACCCAGTCAACAGGATAAACAAAAATTGTGAATAACAAACTGTCATGGCTGTGTACACACAACAGAGAACCCAAGTCGGCCAGCGTCATGGATAATTAGACCGGGGCACAACAGAAAAGTCACCACTCAATGTTTTAGTTTACATGCTGCAGCTGCTCAGACTAAGCAGAGCGAAAACCCCCAACACAAGGTTCATCTAAAAAACAAATCTTTAAAAAGCAAAGCCAGCAACAGTTGCGACAGACAAAAAAAAAATGGGTTGGAACAAAAAAGGGATGAGTCAAAAAGCCCCACCAGCCGAAACGGAGAAAAAAATTAAAAGTTATGAGCAATAAGCGGCAGGCTACAGTCTCAGCTAGGATGCAGTTACACCACATTAAAGGGGACATATTATCCATTTTCTTACTTTCATTGAGGGGATCTATTTTGAAACAATGTCATGCTTAAATGTTGCAAAAAAACAAACAAAACAATGATGCAACTCTACTCTCTTTGCCTTGCTGTGCACACTGAGTGAAAACAAGCCCTCTCCGTTCTGACTTGGCATCACCCGCAACCAGTGAAACACAAACGCTGGCCATTGTACTTCATGGGTGTGTAGCCAGGTGTGGAGGTAAAGGGCATTAGTGTGTCTTAGTCCCTACTACACAGATTACATTGCAACATGAGGGGAAAACAACAAAAAGGATAATATGTCCCCTTTAAGCCTTTCCAGGCCATTTCAGCCAACGGTTATAATTATTTACCATACTAAGGGAAGAAGAGATGAGGAGGGGGGGGGTAAAGGGGAAAAAGGGAAGGACAGGCTAGAGGAAGTTCGGCATGCTGTAGGATACATACCCTGTTTGGCTACAATCTCGATAGGGCAGGACAGAAAATACACTATAGAAGGATCTTCTGCCACTGATAAGGACTATCCTATAAAAACAAAAAATAGCAAACATGCTAATCAATATCTATTTGAAAAAAGGATCCATACTGCAGTTGAAGTTGGAGTCTGTGAGCAGTAAAATCATTAGAATGAAGAGGATAAAGTGAAACCTGTGTGATGCGTTTGTGTCCTGGCTGCGTCGGCTTCTGTTACAGTAGCACAAGAGGTTTCCGGAGCAATTATGAGGCTTTTTTTTTTTTTGTTCCAAGATCTACATTTCAAAAATAACTTACAAACTGCTATTTTTGAAATACCCAGAATGCCTCGTGCTCGTATTGACACACATCCTCTGTGTATTCAGAGATATTTTCCAGTGACCAAATGTCAGCAGAAGGCCTGAATCTAAGTGAGCCTAAAGCCAAGTTCAGACTACACGACTTCAGAAATTCCCCCAAATTGCCCCCCAGTATTTATTTTAGACTTTTAGTATTTCCTCTAATCTTATGTCACACACACAACATACATCACCTGGGTGCAGATGACTGGAATTGTTGATAAGTTGCAGAACCCCACACAAGAAGTAACTGAGATTTGGCCCATGTGGCTCCAAATAAGGGGGACCTACTTCGTGTTCAAGTACTGTGTGTGTGTTATGTTGTGCAAGAAAAATTAAGCAAAAAAGAGGCAGAAGGTCAGAATGTGGAGAAGATTCCTCCTCTCACACTCTCTCCCCGGCTCCTTTGCGTTGGTGGACTTGGACTTGTAAAGACTTAACAACCACTATTAAAGTCTATCACGACACGTCTGCGACTTGAGATAAAATCGTGTAGTCTGACCTTTGCTCAGCAATACTAAACTCTTACTTCAATGCTCACAACTTAAACACTCGTCTGGCAAAAGCTGCAACTCCTGAATAAACAGTTTGGCTTTACTGTGCTGCATTACACACACAGGCCAGACTCCTCTTCTTCAAACAGAGAAGATGCTGAAAGTAAAAGTACCGAACCTGGATTCATCACAAAACACCCAGACACAAAAAAGTGACTGAGAAACACTAACAATCCTCCTGAGCTGAAACAAGCAGCATTGTTTCCTTTAATACCTTTCTGCACACCTGTAAAGAAAAAAGCAGGTTTAACACCAATGAGGTGACATCATCAGTCTGAAGTGAGGGATTTATGCAAATCACATGCATCTTTGTGTGAACTGAGACGAGATGTGTGATTATATTTTAAGCAGTGTGAGACATTTCGTGACGTGATTTCAAATGTGTGACTTGGATCAGACATAGATTGGATTAGAATATAAGAAGATTTGATGTTAAAGCAGGATTCCCATTGAACACATCGCCTCTCAATGAATCGGCAACCCTGTTTTATGAATAAAGGTTTAGACGTGCGCCGATAGGCCCGGCCTGCTTGCCTGGGATGTGGCTTGTAATGTGAGAGACATCCAAACTGCAGTTCATTGTCTGGGGCAGCCTGCCATCATCCACTGAGGACCTGTATTGACTGAAGGATGGTGCTGTTTGCTTTCATACCTTCCATTCCGCATATCGTGTTGCCTCATGTTCTTTATGAAGTGGACCTTCTTGAAGCTCTTTGGTCTGGGTGAACCCGATAGGGTTCGGCATCTAAAATGTAAAGCAAACGCAAGAACATCAGCGACATCATTGAAAAGTAGAAACCGTGTCCGTCACAGAATAACAGCAGCAGGCAAAGAAGTTAGCAAGTAGGGCTGTCACTGGAAAATCAATCACTTTCAATGAAAGAATTCAAAAAGAAATTGATTGCTTCTCTGTCTTATATGTGGATTCCAGAAATGACTTCTTCTGCATTCATCCTGACATCCAGTATTTGAATTTACATTTCTCTGACACTGAAACTATTACACTGAATGATCCCCACTGTCAGATTAAACAAATATTTAACATGTAGCAGATACAAAGTTTTGGAAACAAGCGCAGAAACTTTGCAGTAAACCCTGCCAATCCAAATAAATGAACAATAAATGAGCGGTACAAAATGTTTCAAATGTAAACAGCTGAACAGATAAGATCATATTAGAGAAGTAAACGCGAAGGATGTGATCAAAATAAACCCCTACAGTACAAGAGGATGTGATCACTCATGGTCAGACCACCAGGGTCCCTTCAAACACTGATCTGGTACTGCAGAAATTCACAATTGCGTCAAACATTAAGGGACCGGGTTGAGAAAAAGTTGCCAAAAGGAAGAAGAGTTTCTGTCTTTCTTCAAGTTTGCAATACAACTTTGATGTTTCTGCTCAGTTATGTTCTGTTGTTGTGCAGCTGTTCAGTGTCATCTTTGCTTTTGTCTCTTTGCCGAATAATCGATTACATTAAATATTAATCGATTATTTTCTTAATTGAATAGTCGATTAGAATTGATTCATCGTGACAGCCCTATTACCAAGTCCCTGATGTGCAGTGTACCTGCGTAGAGGAGCATTCTCCTCAATGTCCTCAAGTGTTTCGAGCGAAGAGCGCTGAGAGATGAGTCTTCGTCTGGGAAGACACACAGAGGCAAAGTGTTTCTACTATTGCAAAGACACACAGGACAGTGAATCAGGAGAAATCACAACAATGTTTAAAAAGTGCAGGAGAAGATAGTGTGTTGCTGTTGCTGCTGTGTTGTATGACCACGATTGTGTATCTCTAGGCGGCAGTAGCTCAGTCCATAGGGGACTCAGCGGGGAACCGGAGGGTCACTGGTTCGAGTCCCCGTATGGAGAGTTGCAAGTTTGCCTCCAAGGCACTGCCGAGGTGCCCGAGGGCAAGGCACAGAACCCCCAACTGCTCCAGGGGCGCCGTAGAATGGCTGCCCTGTAATGCATGTGTTTGTGTGTGTGTGATATGTAAGAAGGGGTGCAACAAAAATAAAAAATGAAGTGTGATAACATTGTGAATTGCATGTGATCTGACCTAAATAAGTCTTATCTTATCTTATGTGGAGCTTAAGATGAAACTAAATGCACTTTTGTAACACATTGAGATCTTACACAACCTGGAGATTTGCACCATCACTCATTTTCCAGTGATGAAGTGTTTGTTGGTAATAAGTAAAGCTTGTGTTTCCAGATGGTGGAAACAGAGGCTGTGATGAATTAACTCTCTGTTGTTTATTTACAAAGATGACTCTTGAGTTATAACTGCTGCCAATCCACTCTGGTGTGTAGGCGTGGTTAATGATCACTCCTCAGTCTCGTGCAGCTGGCTGTGGGAGCATTTAGTGTAACACACTCGATCACAGATGGCCTTTATTTCACACTTTAGTCGCACAAATAAACAGGCGAACTCCACTGGGCCATTTGTATGTGATCGACTGCCAGTTTCATAAACAAGCCCACATGTCATAGTTAAGATAGGTATGCCTGAGCTCCCAAATTGGACTGTAATTGCATGTTTGGCACCACAACGACAACATAATCCAAGTCGTTAGTCGTAATAACAAGTGGGCACATTTAAAAGCAGTGCAAATTAACACATTAAAAAAGGACAAACGGCCAAACCCCCCCGACGCACTCTGGGTCTAAGCTGCAATTTCATCTGTAAAATGCTCCGTCCCTGCAGAGTGGAGACTGATCTGATGACACTTAACCCGGCACGCCTCTCCGCAGCCAGCGACTCTGCTGCTGGCAGCGGCCGTGCGTTCAGAGCGGCTGGTTAATGAACGACAGAGCATTCGCACAGATTAACAAAAGATGACTGCGTCCTCCAGAGTCTCCCGTGGTTTAAAGCAACACAAGATGGGCTGAGCAGGGGAGATGGGCTGAGATGAGTGTTTACATGCGGAGCCAGACGGAGGGCCGGACCATCATCTCACCCTGTGCACTGCTTAATACAGGCCTAATGATCATAACATGCAGAGAATAACATTAAGGCCATCACAAAGGCCACACACAGTCAATAAATACGCTGAAGGAGTGAAGGGGACGGGGAGCAAAGTCTCCACTGCAGCCGGGTTGCGGGGTTGAAAGGGTCTTAATGCAGGGGTCGACCTCTGCCTTGAAGGTCAGACGGGTGGGATCATGTGATTTATGTTCCGTCTTACATCCTCCTACTCCGGTGACAATGCCGGGAGATGGATTGGCTGTTTAGACGAGGATCTACAACACGAGAGGCTTTGATCGTGCCTCCATCGCTTCTTTCCCCGGCTCCCACAGACGTCGTAACAACTTCGCGCCAAATGAAACTTTCACACAGAGAACAATTTATATCTTAAGAAAAACACGTCCGCGGCATCTTGCTTCCATATTTCGACTGAAACAGGATGTTTGGACAGGACCAGACACAGATCAAAAGATGCTTCGAGCTTTATCTTGAGCTGTCAAAAGGAATAAATTGTATATACACATCATATATAGTACAACGGATGTACAACTGCCCCAGAAGGCAAGAGTAATAAACCCAAAGTAATAGAATATTGATTGCAAAATTACTTTTTGGCACCGTTAAATAAATCTATCATGATGCGCCCCAGAGTTCAAACACACTGAGGCTTTTGTCTGTCTTTTATTTTCAAGCTACTTCCAAGACCTAAGATAACTGGAAGAGCCCTCATTGGAACGCATGCATACCTGTGCCAAGGCTGGACAAGTTCAAACAAGATTACATTTTACACCAAATGTAAAGAATTTACCACGTTTGGGTGAGAAGCAACAAGCATCATAATCTTGCGCTACATCCTTTCATCCATTTAAAAAGTAATCTTTAATTCTGAATATATATCAGACGTCTGCAAAAGGAGGATTATTCTCCATCTCACTATAAATAACCCTGTCATAGCAATCTGCCTCATGTATTCATTTGACGTTTTGTTCCTTTTCCAGGTAAAATCTCTGGCAGGATTAAATGTCTCGGCGTTTCTCCATCACCGCTTCCAACAACGCAGTGACCCTTCAAACACACCGTCTGGCAGGAGGTCATGTTTCCACTGCGTGCGGGGATGCGAGTGCGCTTTTGATTGGACGTTAGATCCGGCTCGGACGTGTTTTTAATGCAAAAAGATGTTTTCCAAAGCCATCGCACAGTAAATCCATGGAAACAATAACACGGGCCGGGCCACTCATTCACTCCGCACACACACTCACTCACACACACACACACACACACACACACACGAGGCTGCCAGCTTAGAAGGTTTGAACAGTCACTTTCTATCCCGTTTGACATTAACAAGCTCGGGTCAGAAGCTTCAAAGAATCACCGGCGTAACTCGGTGGTTAAGAAGTGACAGCAAGACTCGACCCCAAGCCTTCTGATGAAAATGTCCCGAGTCCAACACCGCCATGCCATGAACTCAAGTCTATTCAGATGTGGAGATAAAATAGTTTCTCACGCGCACAGACACAGACACACACGTCCCTTTTTGGCTGCTTGCCACAGGACATAATCCACTATTTTGTTAGAGAGAGTCGCTGTGTGAAAACAAAGAATCTACAGATGCAGATTCAATCAGACCAGTTAAGACCTTTGTTTACCTATACAGATGTGGTATTACTGGCTAGGGTTTAAAAAATAAAACTGGTATTTGTGTAGGTTTGGGGGAAATGAAATAGAATGTTGACTGTGGGAAGATGATGCAATCTTTGAATGAGTAACAGAGGGAGTTACAGTGTGGAAATGGAACCCATGGTTCCATTTCAAACTGGCATAACAGCCCCACTGACCCCACATGCTACGTCTTATCTTTGCAGTAGGGCAACTGCAACTGCTGGTCTGGTTCTGATTACAGACCTTTCACATGCAGTGAGCTTTTTAGAACATCCGTTGACAGCTCAGGCACAGAGAGAACCAGGACAGGAAAATGAAACATTCTTATATAATCTTGTAATTATGCCAACTATGACTACAGGGAACAACAAGCAACCTCATAACCAAAAGTATGTGACCCCATCGCGCAGAGCTGCACGGGAACATTATCACTGCTTGTGCTTCCTCGGCTTTTCCAGCCACAGCTTCTGCTGGCTCATGCTAAAAAGAAGCTTGTTAAATACAGTAAAAGCATTAGCGGTGCCTTGTGATGAAGGAAATCCAGCTAAGAGGAGGATGTGACGGGACGTTTTCTATGGAAAGGATGAAATGAAGATTGTTTAACGCCGTATGCTCTCAAGGTACAAATGGTACAAAGTGTTAAATATTCAAAACTCAGCTTCGGCTTGGCGTGCTGATTCACGCCGAAAGCTGCATGTGAAACCGTCCATCATTTTCTTGCATTAGACTGAGACGAGGATATGGGCTGGAGCAGTTTTGGCCTTAGAAAGTCTGTTCTGGCAGCACATCAGAGCTTCTGCAACTTCCTGAATGGGAGCAGGACTGAAGGCCAAAAGTCTGAGGGGAGAGTGTGTCTCCGATGCCCCTGGGAGAGGAAGTGGAGGACAGAAAACACAGAGCAAAGAGCCAGGCAGCTTCTCAGAGAGCCTGGGCATCCTGCCTTTCCCAGCCAGAGCCCTCTGGACACGTTTCCACCAGCTGCCCTCAGAAAACAAACCAGGCACTGTGCAGAACACTCGTCTGTCTGCGTGCCGGTGGAATATGGCTGCGCTCCATCAACAGGTTACCACTCAAAATCAGAACTGTGTTTGCGTGGATGTCCTCCAACCACATTCTGAAAGCAGGACACACTGTTTGACAACTTCATACTGTGTCTAAACAGAGCAGCTGACTGGAAACCAAATGTGGTGGAAACTAAATGTCTAATAGTCTATTTTAGTCACGCACAATTAATAGAATAAATGCTTTTTAAACCACATTATGTTCACATTAGGTTTCTCGTTTCTGTTATTGTTGTCATGGTGTCTTGAATGTTACGTAACTCCACTAATGTTCCTCTTTCAGCAATAAAAACACTCCATAGATTATAAAGACGTTGGAAGCCATTTCCATGTAGCCAGGAAGGGGAACTAGACGCTTTAAAAGTGTTTTTTTATCATGAATCAAGACTTCCTGTGAACTCCTGCACAGGAGGCGCCGCGGGAAGGAGAGGATCTGTGAAGAGAGAAGTGCTTGGAATGGAGACGATCCGACAGCAGATTCTGACAGCGAGAGACCAAGGAGACGACTGGTTTTGACAGCTGTCCTGCTGTGAGACAACGTCCTCCAAACTCTCCTTCAAACGTGAAGAGAGGGAAGACAAATAAAAGAGCACGCGTGCCTGTGTTGTCTGTAGTCACATGGGAGTGTTGAGTTACAGCATGTTTACAACCAAAGAGGTTAAACAGGTGTGTTATGGACAAACATTCACTAAAAATAATGTGACGCCTACTAAGCAAGCAAGCAAGCAAGCAAGCAAGCATGTTCTGCATGTGCACGTGTGTGCGTGAGTGCGTGTGCGTGCGTCTGAAACTGATGAGGTGTGTTTGCTGAGTCGCCTCTGAGGGGAAACTGGGTTAGAGCTCCACAGCTGCTGGACCTGTGATCATATGTATCTGTCCTTTCACTAACCAATGAGTCAGAATGCAAAAACCATCTGCACAGCAAATATGCAAAGGTTTCACATTCTGCATCTTTGTTTGTGTCTGTGTTGTGTACAGATAATAGAAGAAAGATTGTTTCTCAAAGTATTGCAAGTAAGCCGTATCCAAAAGGGTCTGAAGAGTTCATCCATGCATCCTTGCACGGTTTGATGCATTCAATGGCCTTCAAACCTCTGTTGAGTTTATAATACTCACATAAATTCAATGTTTCTATTGATACTGGCATTAAATCTGCTCATATTTATATCACTGCATTATGCTACACCGGATGTTTACAGTATTTGGCTCCCCCCCTTTCCTTGAATGGGGGGTGCACAATACATTAGAAACACCTTCCAGTATAATAAACTATCACCATCACACCTACTACTGTGGAGAGCGAATGACAGCCAGCAGTTGCAGATTATTATTATTAATGTTGTGTTTTATCAGATCATATTGGCACTGATTACTTCTCAACAACATTACTGGGCCTGTGTTTCCTATGCAAACAAATGAAACCTTGTCAGATGAGTCCCAGGTGTCAGAGTCACAGTCACAGGAGCTCTTGCTGAGGGGGATCAATCAATCCAGGGTTTGCTATGATCAGATCAAGGTTCAATCTGATCCTGCAAACGAGCTTGGACTCTAACAACGTTATTACATTGCTGCTTTACTGATCAGTGACGGGAGGCAGTGTTGTGTGGTGCACAGTTACCTGGATCTCTGCAGCTCTATGGCTGAGTTGGCGATCTGTCCGCCCTCTAAGCTGTAGTTCTGGGAGGACTGGCGGGAGTAGGACGCAGGTAGGATTCCCTGAGTGTAGGTCTGCAACCTCCCTCTAGTCGCGGCAGGAACCGCGGAGAAAGGCGAGCTGAACGCGGGGGGCGCGAACGCATCACCATCCGGGTCCGCGCCCGCTTGTGCAGCGGCGGGACCCGTCCCAACACCCGCCGCCCTGCCGCTGGAGAGGAGAGCCTGGTTTGCAATAGCGAGCGCCTGTGCGGCCGTGGTGGCCCCTGCAGCGGCAGCGGCGGTGGCGGCAGAAGAGGCGGCGGAGGAGGCGGCAGCGGCGGCGGCGGCAGCCCCGCTGGCCGCTGAGCGCTCCGGGGAAACCAGGCTCGGTCTAGTCCTGCTCTCCGCCAAGTTGCTCTCTTCATTCTGATTGTCTCCGTCGTCCTGCACCGGGCGTCCATCTAGAGAAATGTTACTGAGGAAAGACAGCGCCGCTTGCCTCCTCCTCGGGTCTATGCGTTTCCGCGTATGCTCGATGCTGGAGTGCTTGATCTGCAGCGTGGCTGTGGATGTGTTGCTGCTCGTGGCAGCCGCCATGGTCCCGCGTCCGGCCGATCCGAGTCCCCGCAGCAGCAGCAGCAGCGACCTCACCTTGGTGACATGGATGCGGTGCTGTTGGCGCTTGTGTCGGTGAGCGGCGCTGGCCTGTCTGTTAAGTACATGCGTTAAACTGGCTAAAAACAGGGAGGTCACGTGTGTGCAGCATTGTAGCTGCACAGGGAAAATTTGGACCAATGGGCTCTCAGGAATACATGTGTGTTTTTTTCCTTTCCTGCCTGCTCCTCTGGCTCCCCGGACAGGATCGAGACCAAAATCACATCAACTTTAGAATAAACACCAGCGCGATATGTGTGTTGCTAACCGCGATCAGCAACATTTTCTGGCTTTTCTGCAGCAAAAGTCACGCCTAATTCAATCGGTGAAGTTGGAGATGTGCTTCTGCATTCATAAACAACCGCATGATCCACACTGTGCCCCCCCTCCACCCCCTCCCCACTCTGGACACGGTGTGTTTACATGCAGGGTGATCAATGGGTGCTGACAGAATGAGGCCTGGCTGTGTGTCTGTTTGGAGGAATAGATCTTTGTCTGTGCGATGCAAGTCAGCATCTCTGCGGCGACTGCGCCATCTGTCTGTTTGACGTAGACCTCTGGGGCTGTTTTTGGTAATAACCTCATTAGAGGTGCCACCTAGTGGTTTTTGGTAGCCGTCACAACATGCAGCAATATTATTGTTATTATATTGCTGCAAATGGGACAATGTAAGCAACTTGTTTGTTTCTTATCATTGAGTTCGCCCCGTCCCCCAACTTTGTTCCATTTTGGTCATTTAAGCTTAAAACATTCAAGAAAACTTCCACCTAATGATATTAATCTTTCCTATTCTTACATTAAAGATCACTTGTCAGATCACAACAGCAGCTAAGGCAAAGGGTTTAAGCAAAGGGGAAGGTAAAGGTTTTTGTATGGAACACTACATAGAGCTTTACAAGGATCGAAAACACATAAAAGATTCATGTAAAGTATAAAAACACCACCCAAAGCTACTACAACATACAGTTAGAATAAGACAACAAAATGATGATGCAGATGCAAATGAGGCAGATATAAGTGTACAGCTTTAAAAGCGCCTATAGAGAGAGGGGAAGCAAACTCTATAGACTCCAAATCTGTGGTGCATAGAAACTAAACGCTGCTTTCTTGTGTTTAGGAAAAGCAAACAGAGCTTCATCAGATCATCTAACAGGTCTGGATTGTTTCTGTCACTGAATTAAAACTGAAATGTATCTCGTCCATTGTGTACTTTGTAAAGTCTCGAAATTCTCTGGCAAACAGGACAGAAACAATCAAAGAGCTACTGCAGTCATTTCACTCAAAGCTCCATTTGAAACAACAGTTTGGTTAAGAAGAAGAGCCAATAACAGTAATCTAGATGAGTACAAAACAATTTAAGGACATAACTTTATTTTTCCTTTACTTATGAGGTGATAGAAGCAAGTCTGCAGGTGAGGGCCAGAGCTGATTTGTGTTAACAATGACTCAATATTATTCAGTTTTCATTGAGTTTGTTCAATATGTATTTTTTCCCCCAGTGTTGTTCAAATTGCATTTATTATAGATTCAGAAGCGTGTGTGGGTCAGAGCTGTCACAATAACTGAGCCTGACTGGGGGAAAACTGCAGCTCACCAACTTCACATGAGATAAACCTGCTGACTGGACGCTTTTCTGGGCTTCTGTCAGTTTAGATGTTGCAACTCTGCCTGACTGGAAGGATTTTAAGTTATGATTATTTCACCTGTCAGGTCCCAAGTGACTGGAGTTAGTCTGAAATGGATGGAATAACTCTGATGACAACCACTCAAAATCCCTTTTTTGACAGTGTTTGTGTGAACCATCTTTGATCATGCATGTGTGGGAGGACAGTCAAGTGTGATGCCATATAGTGGGACACAGTTGCAGTCCTCTAATTGTGACTGTAAATAACACTTGACACATTGTTTCACTTTTTCACACCCTTATTGTGAAATTAACTGCATTCCATCTCTCGAACCATAATTGATCATATTAATAAGTAGGATAGTGGAACATGTTAAATAATTTATACTGATCTCATCATAATTTCGTTCTCTGAATTTTCTTTAGATTCCTCAAACTAAAATATGTAAGTAAAGCTGATGAGAGGATGACATAACGTGTGTTCACCACTAGATGTCTCTGTTGGTCTTGAAATCTGCACAATGCTTCACTTTCTTCATTAACAGGTGAATAGATTCATCATTAAATTGCACAAGATTCATTCTTCATCTCCCTATAGTGACTGTTGTTGACAAAGCAGCAGGTTCCAAAACGAATCATCAATCATATTAACAGTGCTTTTCTCTAAAGTTAGCATGAAAAATCAGTTTTTTCTAAAACAGTAAATGACATCCACTCTGTTGTTCTTGATGATTCATTCACAAAGTTTTTTTTTTATAGCTGTGATATTTCACCGTGGCTGACGTTTCACCTCTGTTTTTCTTCCTATGTAGATTGATTTAGATTCACTTGTGTTCACTAAAACACTTCTTTGTTTCATTTTTGCACTTCAATGTTTATTATGCAGGAATGGGACACCAACGCCACACAGAATCCTACATACTGCTTGATTTTGCAGCAGCAGACACTGCAGATCTTTCCGTCTATGTCTTTCTATGGACAGCCTGGGCAACAATGAGCCATAGGAACTGCAGGTTCTTTGGCCCCAGTTAATCTGTGCGACCCATCAGCCCCTGCAGCGCCGCGGCTCAGACTCCTGCCCTCTGAGAAACACTGAGCTTCCTGTGTTTGTGTGAAGTTTCCTACACATGAAGTGCCTCAGCACCTCATTGTGAGTCTGCCTGCACATGACTGCTATTACTTTCACAGTGATTAAAGACAAACATGCCAGCGTGCATCATAAATTATCCCCCAACCCCCCTGCAAGGGAGAAACACAATAGTATAATCGCTTAATGGACACAGTATTGTAAAGTGGAGTAATAATTATGGCTGTAATAATGAAAGGAGAGGTTTGAAAGAAGAATGGGATCGAGGTGAGAAGACACGACGTGGAAGGAAAAAGGGAAAAGGTCAATGCACACGGGAGGGACATAAATTCCAGTCATCCAGGTATTTATTGTTCTTATAGAACCACGTTCATGGAACTTAGTTGTCAGTGACAAACACTCCCAGTGAATGACGCAGCGCTGGTGTTTTTGTAAATGCTGCTTCTGGGAACGGCTTCACCCTTTCCTAGTTTTATATCAATAACATTTTGAGCCATTGCAGGGTGAAGCAATTAACATGCCTGCCAAGCTATTTCAGGGGTGCTAATGTCGCCACTTGCCTTAGTTGGTCGTGCTGGGACACACTCTTTTACATGCATAGTTTGCACACACAGAGGGAGAGAGAGAGGGAGGGAGAGAGGGAGAGAGGGAGAGAGGGAGAGAGGGAGAGAGGGAGAGAGGGAGAGAGGGAGGGAGGGGGCAGCATGACAGCATCAAGCAAGAAAAACTACAATATGCTATAGCAGCTATAATAACCCAGTGTATAAACAAACCATGAGACTCCATCACATCTCCACTGGGATAGTGACAAGGTTTGTTATTGTTTGATTCCTGAAACGGAACGCTTCCATGTTCCTCGCTGGACAATCAAATCTATCAAAATTAGCAGCGGTGTTCAGATTAGGTGTGTGTTGATGAAGGATTTAGATAAGAGCGAGTGTGTGAGGCCGATGCTGAGCACTCACACGGGGACGGCTGGTCTTAATGGGACCGGGGGTCTTATCAGTGGAATCTAAAGAGCTCCCTGAAGTTCACCTCAGTTTAATCGCAGGCTTTGAGATGACACTTATATAACCCGGTGATGTACTCAGTGGAAAGGATCTGCTCAGCTTCTCCAGCCTTGAGCGGGACGGTAAATATGCTCAGTGATTTACAGATGAGAAATATCAATGTCTGTAATTGTGCAGGGCGTGATGATGAGGCAGGAGTGCAGCGAAGATGTGCTGAAGGTAAAAGTAATGTGACGAGAAATGGACAAATACTCCATGCAAGTGAAAGTGTGTTAGCAGTCAAATGGACTTAAATTAAAAGGAAATACATGAAATTACAGATTAAAAATGATGAGGTGCAAAATTTGGACTTAAACATCCCCAAAAATATTAAAATCTCAAAAGATAAGAATGAAACTGACAATAAATTAGATCAAATTAGGAGGGAAAAATCTAAAAAATGATCCTTTTGTCACCACATTTCCTTGCATAATTGTGAGGTTGAAGAATAGATGACACACACCTTTGACTAATTAGTCTATGTTTCCAAAAAGAAGCAAGCTCACACACAAATACAGCACCAGCTCTTCTACACAGTACTTGATGAGGTGCTTTCCACCTCTGAGTCAAAGTTTACAAGAAAGTCATCTCAAGATAATGAACAACCTGTATGAATGAATTAGGAATGTGTGTTTGTATGTCAGACAGTCGTCTCTGTGTCTGCTTGCAAGCGAGCGCCTGTGTGTGTGTGTGTGTATGTGTATGTGACACACAGATATACTTATCCTGCTGGAGTGTTGGCTCTCTGTGGTCAAGAGGGCAGAGTTGGTTGTGGTTGGGTCCATGCTTAGAGGAGGAGGAGGATGAGGAGGAGGAGGAGGGGGCGTGCAGAGGAGGGGTGTGCGGTTGTGGCCCAGGATTGATGACTCTGTTACAGGTCGGGGGGAGAGAGAGGGAGAGAGAGAGAGAGAGAGAGAGAGAGAGATAGAGAGAGAGAGAGAGAGGGGGAGAGAGATAGAGAGAGAGAGAGAGAGAGAGAGAGGGAGAGAGCCCACCCGTGTGCCACAGTTTCCCCCCCCCGCCCACCCCTCAAACATCAAACATGCCGTATTTATGTTGATCTATAGAGATGGCCGGGCAGCACTTTCAACCGAGTCAGACCAGGTCCATCAAAGGATTTATCTCCTCACAAGATTAAAGCGGGAGGTGGGGGTGGGGGGGTGGGGAGGGGGGAGCATCTGCCAAACAAAGACAAGTCTGAGGGTCAGACCAGGTCCCACGCCACAGCTCAGGCCCGGCACAGGCCCCGCTATATAAATCACCACCGCCACTTAAGGACGGTGCTCAAGTATAATACGGACATACTTTAAGTATTTCAGGAGAGTGTACTTCAACTCAGCAGTATTTGAGTATTTGAGAAGGAAATACTGTCATTTCCCTCCTTTCTTTCTTTCTTTCTCTCTTTCTTTCTTTCTTTCTTTCTTTCTTTCTGCGGCTGCATCAAATGAATTATACATAAATCCCATGAAGCAGATAAAACAGTAAGCTCGCAGCTTTAATGACTCACAAAACAACGACTCCTTCTTTCTCTTAATGCTTTTCCTTCTTTCCTTCCTCCTTTCCTTCCTATCATTTGTCTCCTCCTTTCCTCATTTCCCTCCTATTCTCCCTCTCGTTCCTCTCTCTTATTGCTCCCATTCTTTCTTTTGTTCTTCCTGTTACAATAAAACTCCCGCATACTTTTACTTTCAATATTTAAGTGCATTTTCACACTACGGCTTGTTTACTCTTAGTTAAGTAGAAGTCTGACCTGCTGCTGCTCAGTTTGCACTTGGGCGATTTTCTGCCGCGACTGAGTAATTATTCGTAAATACGGTTTGGTAATCAGATATCTGGGTAAGTGCGCACTGTTGTAGATGTTCAGCAATACCATCTAACGCTATAAACACATTAGCACATACTTTCAGTCAAACTGAGGCAGGCAGTGTAAAGTTATTCAACCCTCCTTTATACTCCTGACATGTTCCTGGCATCTCTCAGGATTCCACAGTAATGAGGAAATCCCTTTTTGGGAACATTAGGTCAGTTATTTTTCATATTTCCTTGTAAAATCGTAAGGTGGGATCTATACTTAATCATGTTTCGGCCGTAAGTGAAAATCCAAACTGCTTCTCTACAAAAATTCATGTCACGTCCAATGACTTCTTCCTGCCGCTTTGACCTTTGACCTCTTTCCTATTACTCACTTTGCAGTGTTGTTGGCGAAAGGAATGCGAGCTTGTTTCACTTTTGCACGTCTCGCATTCTGGAGAGAAAATACCCCCGAAAAAAAATGCAAATTCAAGTCTCCAGATTTCATCAACGTTACAGCCTGAAAGTGAATCGTCAACAATGTGTCCTTTTCAGCTGCGTGCGTCTGTCCTTGTCTTCTTTTTTTGTGTCTCCCCGCTCTTGACCTTCCACAGTCTCGTATTGCACACGCAGACATGGAAAACAAATCGGCCGCAACTTGATTGCGTCTTCAAGAATGTCTCGCGTATTAGCCAGTGTTTTTGGTAAGCATACTTTGCTGTTTTCATTGTGTCTCCGAATGAAAACACTCATTTATTCCCATTTGGTGAGAGACGCAAAGTAGGCCGGTGGCTGAGATACGATCAGGCGCTGTAACAGGCGAACACTCGGACTGTTCTCTGGCGCTGAGCACGGACGGACCGAGGGACGCGCAAAAAAACCTCCAAACAGAATCAGGGTCACTCCTTAAATCAGGGTAGAAGATTCACAGGAATGCAGCTCCACATACCATTTGGAATGGGAATATTTGTCTTACTTATAAAAATCAGAGGTTAAGAGTGTTGGGTGATGGTAATGGGGAAGTGAGATGAGGCAGAAAATGACTTTTATTAGAATTCAAAGCAGAACAGAAATGTGATCCGTGGTGACCTCATCATTAAGAAAACCATCACACCGCTTTGATAGACAGCTGTTCGTTCTCTGCTACATTGTAAAAATATCAATAATCAAATCTATTGAATATGCTAGGTTTATGCGAGTGTGTGCGTTTGTGTGCGTGTGTATTGTGTGATGTGCGTCTGTTGGTCTGCAGGCGCACACGCCCATCTGTGTGTGCACATATTACTATCAGCACAGTGTGGCTACGTGCAGCGCCGCCAAGCCTCGCCCATAGGAGGAGGAGAGCACAGGGCAGGGTCAACACTGACTCCAGAAGAGACGCTGTGCCTGGCACCGACACACACACACACACACACACACACACACACACACACACACACACACTCAGACGCACGCACACGCACACACTCAGACAACAGGCAACCTTGAGAATCACAGCCAAGGCAGAACAGAATGTACATTAAGGAGGTTGTCTCTCTTGTCTCTGCTTCTTTCCATCTAAACAGCACAGGGAAACGTCCTCCATGTCTCCGGTGAGAGAAGCGACTGAGGTGGTGATTAGGAGACTAATTCTGTCTCTCTTTAAAGGTGTTTTAAATGCTTTTCGCCGTCTGTACAACACGGCAGTTACAGGAGAGTCGGAAGAGCCTTAAAATGTCGCTTAAAGAGGGAAATAATCTTATAAAGCACCTGATCTATGAGGATATTCAGTTATTTATGATGGAACTGGTCTTTGTTTGTTATTCAGGAGATATTCAGTCGAGCTAATGAGAAACAAATCTGTAACGTCGACTACATGTTTGGCACATTAATCTCCAGATGTTCTGTGTTATGATGAATAAACTATAACAACATTGCTTATTTCTAATTCAATTCATTGTTTGTTTTTTTATTTGCGAAAGAAATTTAAGTTTAAGTTTAAGGAAATTCAAAACTGAGATCAATTTAAAGACAAATGATCATCATCCTCATTTTAGGTATTTTATAATTAAGCAGGATTGCATCAAATTCTTTATTAAGTTTGAGGTATTTTATACATTTATAAACCCATAAAAAAAACGAAGAACATTTCTGCTTACTTTCACAATTGTAGAACTCATCTTTGCTTTGTTTATTATCACATTTTTACAAGCAAATATTCAGCTTTTTTTTCTAGTCAAGGATTTTGTTTGTGATGTAGGACTGGAACAAAAATCTGAACCAAAATCTGTATCATGACAAATCAAGATAAACAGACTTATAGTAATAAAAACAAAACAAAGACTACTGCTGATTTGAATAAATCAGTGTATTATTTCCTTTATTGTTTCAGCTCACTGTTTGCTCTGATTAGCTTCTGACTGGACTGCATGCTGATTGGTCGGCAATGGAATTCAGACAAATTATTTCATGAGAATCGCAGCAGTAAGAGTCATTTAGGTGGGAAAGTATTTTAAAACATTAGCTTAATTGTCCCATGCGAGGGTCTTCAGAGGTCAAAAACGCACTGCAGTGTTTGTTTCTGAACACACGAAGAGCGGTTAAAGGTTGAAAAGCAACACGCCATGTTGAATCCTTCGCCCGACGTCTCCCTCCTTCGCTTCTCTCTCCAGCCGGAGGTCACACGGCTAAACTCTTGTCTTGTAAACACCCACGACAGGGTTTTACCTTTGTGTTAAAGGTCCTGATTTAACTGTGCACCCAATGAGTAGCAGATGAGTGGAGTAGTGTGTGTGTGCCTGTGCGTGTGTGTGTAAGGTTTATAGGTGTGCATGTGCGACTGTCAGGTGTGCTGTCATGTAATACCTGGAGGATCTATTGCAGGGCCTGGGTCTGCAGGATTAGAGTCATGCCCTGTTTTACAGCCATGTGGAATGTTCTCCTTAAAGGGAACTGACCCACAGAGCAGAATAATGCAAAGAAGTCAAGACAAAGTTCAAAGTAGAAAGAAAGTACAACTCCAGACATCTGACACGTTTGTCATTAATAATTCAGCTGTTGTCGCTGCATTAACACGCAAACAATCTTCCCTGCACCCCTGTTTCGGTCGTCCTTTGTGAAACTTAATTGCAAGCTCACCACCTTGTCACAACAGCGGCGAGCAGTTTCTTCCTGTTATGGATCCCTGCTGCTGTTGATGAGAAAGAGAGAAGAGAAAACACGCGAGCAGCAGCTTTCAGGCATTCTGCAACGCATTAGGTCATGAGAATTGGAGCTCGTGCTGTTTAAATGATGAAATGGCTCGCCAAGGGGACCTCAATCGAGGTCCGCGCTGTTGGTCACCAAGAGGTCACTCCACCCGAGAGCAGAGGAGGGATGATGAATACGCTCGGCTCCACGCAATTATTAAATTTCAACGCTGTGTTTTTTCTGTTAAGCGTTAAGAGCAAATGAAGTTGCGGAGGGCTGCTTTTGGTTTGAACATGAGCTGGGCCCTTTGTGTGGGAATTTCATGTGACAGAGACACAGAGAGCGACGAGGGCCAGAGAACAGAGAGGTCGCAGCCAGACATCAGAGCTATTTTTGTTTGTAGAAATTCAGAAGTGGTCCCGTTACCCTGGAGGCGGCTCGTGTTTTCCATACAGCTCAGCGGCTTGGCAGGCCTCTGCAGGGGCAGTTTCACATTGAGACCCCCACCTCCCTCTCGCTCCTCTCTCTCTCTCTCTCTCTCTCTCTCTCTTTCTCTCTCCCCCTCTCTCTCTCTCTCCCTCTCTCTCTCCCCACCCTCTCCCTTCCTCCCTCTCTATCCTCCCTCCATCCTCTCGCTCACCCCCGAGCAGGAAAGCGCTCGTGGCCCGCCGTGGAGACAGCCTGACTGCGCAGGCGGCCCGGCAGATGCACTGGAGATAAGTTTGTGTGCGTAAGCTGGGCCGCGACCCTCCACGGCAGGACATTGACCAGATCCTGTCAGAGAGAGGGCAAGAGCCGGCCCTGCGCCTCCTCCTCTGCTCATTTGCTTCCACACACACACACACACACATACACACACACATACACACACATACACACACACATACACACACACACCCCCCTTCTCATCTCCAAAGCCTGTCGTCCTGCCTCCCGGCGGCCAGAGGGAAGACAGGCCCCCCTGGAGCCAAGACTTTCCTCTGGGATCCCAGACAGCAGCGCCGGGCACACCTCCTGTATACACAGTAGAGGTGTGACACCACAAACACGCACACACTTTCACACACATACACACTCACTCAGCTCCCAGCACACAATAGGTCCCCGAGATAACTCCCCCCCCCCCTCCCCCCCAATGGATAGCAGCGTGTGACAGCCTTTGTGACAGAGACGCCAAACCACTTACAAAAACACCATCCTTAGCGCCACGTCAGCACTTTTGGGGTTCTTTTGTCCACAGAGTGGTTTTTTGGGAGGAAACACCTATGGAAATATGAATGAGTTGTCGTGTGAAATGAGGAGCGGTGGCACCGTGTGGTGACTTCAACAGAAAGCTGCTTGGGTGTTGTTTTTTTTGTGTAGTCAGGCTTTTCCCAGCAGGGCGATACACAGTCAGATCTCTGCTCGGGTTGTTTTCAGAAGCAGAAAAGTTAGTTAAGATACTAAGAAACATATAGCAGCGCAAGAATCATTGTTACTATATAGAAAAAGAAAGACAGATCTATCTTCTTCCCCTTTTTCTTCTTCTTCTGTGGTGCTTGCACAGCCACTCACACAGCCCCAAAATGCCCAAGCAGTACCAACGACTTCCTGACTCCATTTAAGTGCTGGACCCTCAAGGGCCAAGGGCTGAGATGAAAGACCTGGCACCAGTTGAAATGCCATTGGGAAGTATTGAAATCCCCCCCCTGGCTTTGATGTGCAGCTAATTGAGCTTTCACTCGTTTTTATCTCCACACTCTATATTTAGATCAGTGTGCAGTGACTGGCTTCAGTTAGATCTTGACACGAGACCGGCGGCCAGATCTGCGTACGCACAAATCACCCACAATATCAAACTTCTGGAACAGCAGAGGATGAAAATGGAGAAAATGGAGGATAAATCACGCTGTTCCTGCTACCAATCGTTATATTATAATTATAAAAATCGCAGAGTCATTCTCAGAAAGGGAACGTCCATCCGGCCCTCTGCCCTGGATCACAAACCACCGGTAGTATTCATCCCTCAACAGAGGAGAAGAAGAAGAGACTCCCCCACACGCAGGAATAAGAAACTGGACCCAGCGCATCATAGCCGAGAGGTTAAACCTAGTTTGTCATCAGATTCCAGTGGAAGGGAAGAAGGGAGGGAGGGAGAGAGGGATGGATGGAGGCACCAGGCCGTCCACAAGCAGGATCAGACTCTTCCAGGGAAACACTCATCAGCGAGTCCCTTTGAACCCTGCTGCTTCTCCGCGCCATAATAATTTGTTTCTAGCTGAGGCTGATTTTCAAAACACTCTTCTGTCTATTTGCTCTCTTATCAGAAAACATTGAAATTGATCCCGGCGACCCCCAGCGATGACACGCATCAAAAGTGGGACAATTGAAACCTCATGCTCAGGCTTGTTATTCCAGAAAAGACAATGAAACTATGAAAAATGTTACAGAGCAAAGAGTTGAAACAATAAAGGGTTTTACTGTAATGCCCTGTGGAACATGGAGAGAAAAACCTTCTTCTCTGACTATCTGTCAGCTGTTTCAGTGTCACCATCACACCCACTGCATGCCGACCATAAACTACTGGCGGGACTGGTGGGTGGCTTTTTACCGGCGGCTCCAGCGCGTGGAGACGGAGAAGCCAGAGATTGCGCTCACTCATGCATCACCGCGGCCTGAAACCTCCGATGTTACCACAGAAGAAGAAATCTCACACCCTGCTGTCTTTACCACACATTTTCTATGAAATTGCGCAACAGCAATAGTCCAGGGAGAGAGAGAGAGACAGTGATACACTCTCAACATCTGCGTCGTCAGGGAGGGATTCTGATTATATTTCAGAAGTAAGCACCGTATAAAAAATGTCTGACTTGAGAACATTCAATTTCTCAGTTATGACCTGGGTCATACTTCAAACAAAGTGTGTGTGAGGTCAGTGTTACCTGTAGTGAGGATCATCTGGCACGTGTCACGATCCTGAGGAGAACGCATCCATCTGGGAGCGAAGGGAAAAAAAGGAGAAACAAGGAGGAAGCGTGAAGAGAAGGAGATGGACGTCGGTGTTTACGGCACCCGGAGTATTATTTAGGAGCGGCTCTGGGTGAAGGTGTTTGATTTAGAGGTGTAATAATAAATGCATTTTGCAGTCTGATGGAAGGGGCGAGGACTTCCATGTAGATTTATTGCGGAGGATAGCCGGAGCCTGCTGCTGCTCGGGCACCAGTAAGACAGATGTGAAGGCGCTCAGGGGTCAGACAGGGCAGACGTTCCAGGCTCGGGGTCTGCACCAGCACGGAGCTCTGGCTGGCTGTGAATCTTCTTAAATCAGCTCTATTTGGGAATGAATGTGTTGGAGATGTCCACCAGATGATATCTACGGCTCTGTTTTGTTTTTGTTCCTGTCACAAAAACTAATGGCACCTTTTGCTGCGTCATAACTCACGCATTTCACTTTCAATTAGCGAGTATATGACCATGTTCTTGAGGGAGTTCTCGGTTCTTGCAAGCACGCGAGTTCAGCGTGAGCAAGGATTTGAAACGACGCTGAAACGCTGAAAAAATATTGCAAAATGTTGAGTTAGTTCCCAGATTAGATGATCAATGATCTAAGTGTTGTTTTTCCCTCATTCTTCTGCGACGGGGGGAGAAACCCAGGGACATATGTGACATATTTACTGTGCTTGCTTCTGAGCCATCCAAAGTCTTATTGGAATATGCGTTTGATTAACTTGGATAAAAGCTTTATTTGCTCATGAGTGCGTATGTATTTAGTATTACATGTTGTAATTTTACTCATTCTCTCTGGGGGGATTACGACACAAAACTATACATGCAGCGCTCAATGACAGAACGCATTGTAGAAGATAGATTATCCACAAAAATCATAAAAAAAAAGCCACTTTTCATCCCAGAATTTGTATTATTTCAGTCCAAACTTTTGAAAATTGGACATATAAGGTTATTTAAAATGTGGGGGAAACCTTATACCTCTAATAAAGTCGATTTTCAATTTTGATGCATGAACATTTAGCAGACATATGTTTATCCTGTGAAGTTCCTTTTCTTACCTGTCATTGCTTCATGGGTCTACTGTAGCGTCATGACAACCTACACTTCTATCAACAGGTGAAAATGATCAGTATGTATCAAAATGTTTGTCTTCTGATAGATGAGTGCTGATGTGTGTTGAGCTTGTGATCCTCACATTAATGCGGTTGTGTAAACTGAGGCCCACACCTCAACACCTCTGTTTAAAAGGCCGTATTATACTACTGTTATGGAGCTAAGATGGCAAATTCTTCAATTATTCATCAAAAGGGAAAAAAATATGACATACACACAGTTCTAACAGCCGCCAGCCATTCAGTCAAAACTAAATATTTAGTAGGAAGAAAGGCAGTTTGACATCAACATCCGCTGACTAAACGTGGAGCAGGTATCCGTATTGTTCTCCCCTGTTTGCTCGGCACTCTGGCTGCCCTTTAATCTCTAATCCCCCTCTCACTCCTCAGACCACACAGCCCCGCAGACCCATTGTATGGAATTCCACGTCACGCTCTCAAGGTGTGTGGTTAACCTCTACTGTACATAAGAGCAAACAGCGGATCAAAGGCAGCAACACAGGGTGTCTGCAGGTGACAGGTCAGCCAGAGGTGAGGGGTCAGTGGCAGGCTGGCCCGAGCTGGTTGGTCTGCGCGGGAACAGAACAACAAATAAGAGAGGAAAGATGGGGAAACATGGATGGAATAAAATACAGCTGCAGCTCTAAAATCCAATATCAGAGCTTTTTTTCCCTAGCAATTCATTTATTCTCAATACTAATAATGAGAAGGAGAGGAAGACCGCACCCATGAGTACTGTCCGTCTTGACTCACGACCCGATCGTCTCAAACTTTAGAGACTACTTTGTGTCTTAAAACAATGTCCCGGTCCCGCCTTTGTCCTTTGGAATAACGTTCTTTAAATTGATAGAGGGCTGATAGATGCTGAGCAGATGCCCGTGTGAGGTCATGACGTGAAGTGTTTCCTTAAATTATGAGTCTCTTTATCAACAATAGGAAAGCTTGCACACCCCCACCCCCACACACACACACTCTTATTTGGTCCCACCAACAAAGAGGACGCCACCAGACCACACAAACTGTATTTACACCTGGCATTTCTCCGCATAAACACTGATGCTTATTAATTGACCTCTTGCTGTTTGTGTACTGCTGTGTGTGAGTTTTGGAGAACAGAGAGGTTTCAGATCTCTCTCAGAATCTCCTCCTCCTCCTCCTCCTCTTCCACCTCCTCCTCCTCCTTCTCTTTCTGCTGCTGCACTAATTGAGTGATTCAGTACAGGGCTCAGACTCGCCGCCCCTCTGAGTCTATCTGACTGGGCTATTATCGGAGTGGCTGTCAGACCAGGGTCCAGAGCGGCTTGAGTGGAATGTAGCCTACAACACTGGGCCAGCAACAGACCCTCCACTGCAACCCTGCACCCCCCCTCCCCCTTCCCCCTCTGCTCACCAAGTCAGGCCAATCAGTCAACAGGACCCCAGGGGCCATTTTCAAAAACAATCACTCTCTCTAAGTAGTCAAGAGGTGCCAGGGCTAATTATAAACAAACTATTGATGTTCGAGCAAAGGATTGTGCTGGACTGTGCCAGTGCGGCATGTGTGTGTGTGTGTGTGTGTGTGTGTGTGTGTGTGTGTGTGTGTGTTAGGGTCAAAGGAAGGTTCTGCTTGACAGAGCATTCAATTGGCCATTTAACAGACCTCACCCGAAGTGATCGCAGCACGAAGATAGCTGCCCTCCTAAAGACACGTGCTCAGGTTCCTCTGACGCCAACGGGGAGAAATTAATAAAGAAGGAAGAAAAGAACGACTCATCTCTCAAACATGACGCATGGCTGCCAGCTGAGAGCAAGATGAAGGCAGGTTCATTTCTGTTTTTACAGAACTTTGAATGCATGCGAGGCAATGTCATGGGTCAGTTTTAATGCACACAGTATTTGGAATAATATCTTTAAGTCTTCTGACGAAAGCTCAAAACAAACAAAAGGAAATATTCCACTTATGAAAGAGGTCACTTGATACATTAAGGGCTTTCATTTGAAAGCAAAACATTAATGTGCAAAAACCCCTCTGGTCCTCTTCTACTCTCCCTTGCTGCAGCACCAGTGTGCACACTGAGCAAAAACGTGAAAAGGGGCTTCAAATATGTCCTATTTAACATTTAGATTAATTATTAAGAGCTTGAATTTATACAAAAACGATAAACATTAACTCAACAGGTGCAGTATATACACGCGTGCATGTCTGGAGGGAGTTACACAGAATATGAAGATGTAAACATTTAAAGACTGTTTAAACCACATCCACTGCCCAAAAGCTTATCAGTTGAGTTGGAGAAGCGAATGAAATGATCCGTAAATATTTCAAATCAAAACAGGTTCATCAGTCATCAAAACAGAAAAGAATAATTCAGATCACTGTAGCTGAACCCAGAAAAGTTGACACTTGATCCCAGGAAATACTTGGAATAAGCTGATTTATACTGGAAACAAGTAATACAACCTCACTGACTGACAGCTTCTTTCGCGTCTGCTTAGACAATAAGACATATTTTTGTACTCAATAATAAACAAAAAAAAAAGACTTTGCGAGAAAGATGTCTTCGCTGTGTCCCGGCCTGGCTGCTTTACTGCTGCTGTATGTTTGTCAGTGCGCAGTGACACATCTGGTTCGCTGCTATGTTGCGGCTACAAGCACCCACTTTAAATAATGTATTTAGGTCTAAATCATGTGATAAGAGTGCGAGCTACGGGCCTGTGCTGTGTGACGGAGACAGAGAGCAGAGTGACAGATGCACTGCAGAGCCAAAGAGTTCCATCCTCCTCCGGTTAAAACAACAGGCTTTTCGAGGAGCTATCGCACTATGACACATAGTCTGATCCAAGAGAGGCGTATTTATTTTGGTATGGGCCGCATTTCTTTCCTTTAAGTAATGAATTAAGAAAACACAAGGCCTGGCGCTGGGATGTGGAGATGTGTGGGAGAGAGCTGTGTGCGCGGTCCCATCGCAAACGGGAAAGGAATGGAGTCGGTGGGTGGGGGGGGAAAGGGGGGGGGCAGGGGGTGGGTTTGGGGTTGGTGGGGGGGGGGGGTTTATCCAAAAGGATGGGAGCTGTTCCCCCCTCATCCTTTCATACGCTCACCCTCTCACTCCTTGACCCTAAAGCCACCCCAACCCCTCCTTCAGAGTGAAGTCATGTTTTCAGGCCCTCTTGTTTCCGGAGAGGCGGCCAAAACTTGGGGAGGACTGGACTGGATGGAAGTGGGAGACGGAGAGAGAAAGCGGAGCTCCAGGGAGTAATAAGGGGGGATGTCTCAAGAGCGGGCTGGAACACTTTTGGCGACGGCGCATTCAGGAGACGGCGAATATGGACGGCAGGCAGGCGGGCGGGCGGGCGCGTTGGCGTCTTTCACGTCTTTCGCGCGTAGGGAGAGATTGTGTAGGGGGACGGCCTCTCCTCCTCCTCCTCCTCCTCTTCCTCCTCCTCCCCCCTGCACACCCACTGAACACCTTCTGCAGAGGGGTTAAATAAATGTTAGTGATGCGATAACCAGCCTGTTTATTGAGGGGCCTCCAACGGGACATCTAGTAGGGCTGCCTGGGTTTCCTTTTTGATGATGTCATATCAACAGCCTACCACACTCACCCACGAGGCAACTCCTCCCCCTCCCCCTCTTCCTCTTCATCAGCCTTCACATCACCCAAATAAATTAAAGCGGATATGCAGGATTTTACCCTCAAATTCTTACCCAGGAACTTTTTATCACCCCAGACAGGCGCAGACACGGATTCTTCTCCAGTGTTCCTTCAGGCTTTTATCCTCCTTGTTTCAATTAAGGAAATATAACAAGCGTGTTTTAACTTTCGTCAGACTCCAGGAATGAGAATGAGAAATCTTGGAGACGAAGTGAAACCGCAATTTTGTTTATTAACTGCAGTGTCCTATTTTCCAGATTAAAGGATGATACTTTTTATAATGTCAGCAATATTTTTAATTTTTAATTGCATGACCAATCAAATACTACCATTAAATAGAAAGTACAGCCCATACTTCTTTATCAAAATACCCAACTGCTGAAATCAAAATCCAGATTTTTTTGGCAAGCTAGGACTGTTATTATTGTACTTTCACTAACTTTTCAACCGGTTGCAGCTTCACACTGCTCTCAGCATGCTTCAGTGTAAAGACTACGGATACAAACGCTCCACTGGAAGTATGAACCTTTATACTGCCACTTTCAACAACAACACATAAAAAAACCCTTTCCTGTGCTTGATTTAGAACGTCTACATAACTGCCCAGTCACACTGCCGGGTCACGTCCCTCTGCAAGTGTACGAGTACGGCGTGCATGGATGTGCTGCACCGCCTGGGCCACTCGGGTCAAACTGCAGGTTCAACGCCAAAGAGGCTCTGCAGAAAGACAGTAGGATGTTCAAGGGTAATGAGTTCACACCGTACACATGAGGGTTGAATTGTTCATAATTCAGGGTTTGAAGTTCATATTTCAGCTTGTTTAAATATTAGATTACAATAAAGTGCAATTAAACTATCTGTCCATACACTTACTGATCTGAAAACAATAGATTCAGCTGATTCATTCGCTCAATTCCAAATTAAGCCAAAGGAGCGATTTTCTGAAAACTCGCCATTTCAAAAAAAGAAAGGTAGCAGTTCCATGCCTCACTTCAAGTCCTCACTTTCTCCTCCTTTTTCCTGTTTCCATGTGAAAGACACAGGGTGAGGCCCGGAGGTGAGTTTCAGTTCAAAGTTGAAAAGGGCACTGCTGGAAAACACTGGCAGGTATTCAACCACCGCCGCGCATTTGTGATAACAGTCGAGTCGACGGTGCTCTTGAACACCGGCTGGAGATTTTAGTGTAACTGAGTGTGTGTGTATGGGGGGGGCGGGGGGGTAAGGGGAGATATGAAGTGTGTCTGCTGTCAAGGTCACTTTGTGAGCCTGCGTGGACGCTTTTTAAACTCCACTCACATGGCACAGCAATGCTGCACAGCCAGGGACGCAAAGTACATGCTTGTACATTTTGTGACGTGATGTAGTTAAGTCAAACTTTTGGGATACTTGTGCTTCATTTGTGTTTTCCTATTTATGCTACTTTACTCTATTCTACTCTCAGAGGTTAATATTGTCAGACTTGGCAACTCAGCTGTTAACCCAACATGCAACCGAGCAACAAACTGAACGCTGGTCTTCATTTTGACGGCATTACTCACATGCATCATGCCGTTAACGCGTTGCTGCTAATATTTGTTTATGTGTAATTCTGTTGCAGGATTTCTGAATCTGAGCACAACTCTATTCTGTATAGCTGAAGCCGACCCCTCAGTATCGGGGCATGGACTCAGCTTAATAATAGTGCAGTGTAAGTGAAAGCTTTGTCCTCATAACTGCTTCGTGCTAATACTGCAGAAATTCACAGGAATTTTGTTTTCATAAATGAGGACAGGAAAGGGTAACAGCAGAGGCATAAATCAGAGACCTTTTTCACTCCGCTCTGTGCTGGTGACTGCACGAGTGTAATAATAAACATCTTAGTCAGAGATTGATGTTGGATGGGCCTGACTGAGGGCACGTAGGTTCTAATCCTCTCACAGGCCGTGCCCACCGCGGGGCACCGCTCGGCTCGCAATTCCCACATTATTTGAGGAGAAACAGGAAGAAATGACAGACATAATTTCCCTGTGATCAAACATTGTTGATCTGTGCATTAACAGCACTGATGCAATCTGCACCAGAGCACAAAATAATTGAATGTGCTGAAATTGGGAACTATTTTGAGGTATTTCCTCTCTTTAGAGCGGCGGGGCAGATTGGCTTAATTAAGGAGGGAAAAACAGGAAGTTTTAAAGTCACATCTATAATTAATTGGGTGCCTCAGCCAAAGGGTATGCCGGTCAGCCTTTGTAGGGAGCACAAGGAAGCAGCGCTGTTGTTATGCTCAGACGCTGAGCTCACATATACACACTGTGTTTGAGTACAAGTTTGAAGTACTCGTCTGTACTTTTTACACTGTTTGCCAGATAAGTGTTGGCTGCTTTGCAGATGTAAATTTTTTATATTTAAGACAAGATAATGATAGATAATGTTGCTGTAGAACCTTGGGTCTCTCCGCCTATTTTGTTTATCAACAGAGTTTAAAACAGAGATGGAGATGAAAATTAAAAGCTACCAAAACTTCTCATCATGTCATAGTAACTTTTTAAAACTGGACCTATGAGCTTTCACATTAAAAACCCTTATCTCCATTTTAAGGGATTTTCATTGTTGTTGCATAATAAGGCTGCACTGACTTACTTTGTTCCTCTTACTTCAGAAGAACTTTGAGAGTACTGACTTTTACATTAGCAGTTTCTATATGTAGAAGAGGTGAAATGAAAACATAGAACAGTGCAAACGTGATCTCCAGTCAGAGACGGAGTGCTCGCTCACTGAGTGGCTGTATCTGCTTTGGGCGGCTGCCATGCGTCAGCCCTTTATTTATTTTAGATGCTCATTTGATTATCAGGATCGTTCATAAGAGGTCTCGGAGGAGAATCGTCCAATCAGCAGGCGCGAGGAGCCGCTGGGCTCTGCTGTCAGATCCTGCGTCCGTCCCCCCCCCCCCGCCCCCACACACACACACACACACACACACACATCCCCACTATGAGGCTTTGCAGCTATCTGGAGTTCTAGATGAAAATTTATTGCATTTCAAGACTTCAGTGAGCCAAATGATGTTTACACAAGCATACCTCGTACTGAGAGAGTGTGGGTCTAAAGTCTGGGACGCCGCACTGCATTCTGGGTAGGAGGGAGGGGCCGGTTGAATCCCACCAAACTTCATAGCCCATACTTGACCCAAGTGACTAAGGCTGTGACTCCATGCAGATACTCCAGAAGGCTGGAGCCTCGGAGCCAAAGGGCTGATACCAGCCAGGAAGGCATGGTTTCCCTTTACCGCTTCATCAAAGTCACACACACACACACAAACACACACACACGCACACGCACAGAACATGGGACATGGGAATGTAAACTTACCCCTCTCTGACTCACCTAATCTTGTTGTGTTTCGCTCACATTAGATCTCAGCAGTAAAGGTTTTGGTTATGATGTCATGTATTGAAGAAAGACGAGTTACGTAATGCCCACAAAACTGAGACATTATTTTCATTTCACCACCTGTTTAAGCTTCAAACTTTGAAGCCTGAAGTTTGGTAACCACCTAATAACAGTTTTACCATTTGCACAAACTCTTTGTTTCATACATGCATTCTTAGATTTCTGTTTCTGTCTTCTTGTGTTGTCAGACTTTTAAATGTAAAAGTCAGGTCATTTGGTCTTGTATTCTGTTTGGTGGAAAGACATCTTACAGCGCAATATCATGAGTTTCTGCAAATCTGCAAATCTGCGAGTGTTGTCATAGATTCAGATCCAGATTCAGGTCAAAACATTTCCAAAGAATCTTAAATTGTGAGAGATTTGTGCTCTAATGTTTTTCCTTTGCTCATCTACACACTCATGTATTAAAGTAGGAAAACAAGCAGGTCCTTATTGCTGCTGATTAATGAACTCTTACATGGTTAATAAGTGAACTGAAATCAGTTTCATCTGTAAATCCTGTAAAACCAGGATTGGCATTTTATCATACAACATCAGGAGAGAATTTACGCTCCCAGCATATAGTTTGTTGGCATACAGTCTTAATATGTTAAAACAGGCCCGGAGTGATTTCACTGTGTTTTGTTTTTCAACGGCTGGGGCTCTGACAGAAATACTCCGGGAAGTATTGCATTTGGCGGCAAGCTCAGGTTCCCATACGCGAGAGCGGAGCAGTGAACTGAACTCGACATGCCTGGGACACAAGGCTGCCTGTTGGGCTGGTAGGAGAGGAGAGAGACCAGTAACCTTGCTCTGAACTCGCAGGAATCTCAGAGTGCTGCGTGCACGGCGGCAGCACAAAACACTGACATAAGTTGCATGATTAAGTGGCCGGTGGTTTCAAAACGCAGATATGAGAGTTTCAGCAACGACGGCCTTCTCCATTAAAGAGGAACAGCTCTACCTGACAAAACTGACATTGTACTGTACTCATAAAGGAAAAGGAGATTCATTTGATAGTCAAATCGATTTTGTCACATTCATACTTCACACGCAACACGAGTAGGACTACCGCTGTTGAAAGCGACTTAAAGGTGCAGGTAACATGGATGTGGACGAGCATATAAAGGTGGAGACGTAGAATTGGTGTGTGTGTGAATGCGAAAGTGCAGCCAAGCTTGTCCGTTGCAGAAACTTCCCTGCAACCTATATAGATTTAGCAGGAACAAGAGACTGAACAAACACAGAACGTGACCAATCTCTTCACCGGCAGAGCAGGAATTAACCTTAACACTGTTTTCTTTGTCTCCAGCGGTTACACAGCACAGCTTTATACGCCGTGCCTACTGTGCCAGCGGATACAATATTCAAATAGAAGAATATTTTGTATGCGCTGAAACTTGTTGCTTTATTCGTAACGGACATGCTGGACTCATTCAAATGAGCTGTTACAAAGGCTTAAAGGGACAAAAGGTAGAAGTTATGTTATAAAGTCCAGATGACAGAATGAGTTATGGCTCAATGAACAAACTGCTATCTTGAGACATTTCCTTATTTTGACGTATAACTTGAGGGATACAATCTCCTCGCCTGGCAGTGACGCTTAACGCGACATTTTCAGCCAAACCCTCTCACTTTTTCCCTTTACTCGCAGCTCTTCACATCTCCTCCCGTACTGTCCCATTCCTACAACTTCCTGCCATGCCTTGCAACACACTCACACACACACATACAGGGCCAAGGTCTTCTGTCCCACCCTCCTCTACACCAAAAGTGTCAACACCCAACCTTCCCTGAACTCACTCCCACTGTTTGTGTAATAAGTAACACTGACTATACATAGCTGCGTGATGTAATCAGTGTGCGGAACCAATGGTTTGATTGTAATTTGGGTTAGAGCAACAGTTTGCTTATTATTAGAGGGAGAGGAGTCACATTTCTCATCGTCACTTCATAATAACAATAATATGCGGAACGTTCCCCTTCTGCGTAACAGCTTCCTCTGACTCACTCGGTAAAGGTTTATGGCCGGGGTGGAGGAGGAGGTGACTTTTCTTCATGCTATTCTGACATTGTGTTCATCCTTTTTCTGCAGTTGTGAAATTGTTTGCTAAAGCGAACCGACTGGGCGAAGAATCCCTGCAGAGTGAACACGGCTCATCATTAATGTACTGTACTTAGATTAATTTTGTTTCTTACACGTCCCTGCACGGGTGTAATGATGCTTAACGCCATAAAGATCGATGGCCACGTCTCACCGCACCTCCACACACTCTTTCACACTCTGTCACACCACAGCGTCAGCACATTAGACGGCCTCAGGTGGCTTATGAGGCAAAGCAGAGGGACTGGAAATCAAACCTGCTGATTGGACTTCTATATCCGTTTGTGTGTTTGTTTGTCCTTTAATAAGTAGGATTGCTCAAAAGTCATGAACCAATGTTGACAAAACTTTATAATTATTCATATTTATTATAGTTATTATTTATAATATTTATAATGATAGTGTGGGTCTGAGTGCAGTGATTAATTTATCAGTATTTGTGTTTAAATGTGTTCTTAAGGTTAATATAGTGACCTTTGCATTATAAGAACTAAAAAAAAGCTGTGAACTATTGATTTATTGTTCTGTTCAGCTTTGTTTCAAATTTAAAGAGTTTGCGTTTCAGATGACTATCTTATCATATTTTACGGTCCACACTGTGATTGTCCTTAGATCTGACAATCATAGAGAAATAAAATTGGTCCTTGTGGTTATAGACCCAAACTCTTCTTCTTCCTTCCAATACAGAACAGGAGCTGTTCCAAAAGCAGCCGTAATGGCACAGAGTGTGTTTTAAACACAGATTGCCCCCATGTCTGTCGAGGAAACCCAAAAGGGCTGAGTCAGAGATCCCATCTCTTCCGGAGGCAGACCCAGCTGGGCTCTTCTTTGAAAGGCAACATGGAAAGATCAACGGGCATCTCCTCTGGGAGCCGCTGAGCTCCACTGTGCTGCTGCCCCGTCGATGAAACGAGCCCAAGGCCTGCAGGCTGCTGGGTGAGCCCGGCCTGTTTACCTTGGGAGGACTTTCAACCCTGGGCAGCCATAATACTCTCTGTGTCTCTGTCTGTCTCTCTCTCTCTCTCTTTCTCACCCACCTATCCACATTAATACAAACTGTAAACCAGCGCCATTAGCGCTATCCTTACGTAAAATTAATAACACTACAAAGTAAAAATGATCTATGTATGTGTTCCCGTCTGCAGTATTTTAATACTCTAAGTCTAATCCTCATACGCACTCTGGTGTCTAAATCAGTGTCTCCTAATGTTTTTACTTCTAACCTCTTCAGATAAATCAGTGTCTTCTTGTGACCTCTGCTCACATGCCTGTCCGTTGTGTTGTAATTTTTGTAAAAAGAAAAAAACTGCACCTGCAAGCGACCTCGGCTATCATTTCAGCTTCAGTGAATAAAAAGTGTGAAGTTGGACAGAACACAAATAGTCAAGTAAGGTTAAAGCAACCTTGAAGTGGACTTGGAGCACTATTTTTTGCACTCTTTGTATCATTGTTTTGTGGATTTGACCCACAGCTCGACATTGCACGTCTGTCCAAAAGAGAGCAGAGGGAGGATTCGTGCGATGTTGTGTTTATATTTCCTCCTTCGCAGCACCATGGATACCAGTCAGACAGTGCCAAACCAGGACCACCTCATAAATTCAAAAACCTATAAATATTTGCTCCTTCTTCCAAGTTTACATTTCCATATCTAAAGGCAGTTTTGTAAATTCATCTGCCATTGCAACTGGAGTTTCAGCTGGTGGTCGAGTTCCAGTGTACAAACTGCTGACATCTCACAAATGAGCACAAGCACAACTCAAACATCAAACCCTAAAAAACAGAAGAGGTGTGTATCTTCCCAACCAAATCCCTCTGCAAAAAAAAACCCACAAAACAAGCAAAATAACTCCAAGCTGCGTCTGCGGCAAATTCCTCCACGTTCAATAAGATCAGGCGGATCAATGTGCCAAAGAGCAGATAGATAACACTAAGCCCACACATAAATCTGACCATCTTTAAAATCTTTTGGTCTACTGGTGGTATTACTCACCAGGTCATATCCGCTTAAGTACAGTAAACAGTGTGACAGGTACTTTGAGCTGCTGGTTCAAGAGGACACAGGAGAGTGGATCAGGCTGGGAAAGCAAAAGTGTCAGTGGGAATAAAGGAACAGAAGCCGAGTGTGTATCATGTATAGGTAAAGACAGAGAAGGCCCGAAATCAAAACCTGTAAGAGTAAAAAGAGTTAAGTGTAATGTTTAGATGGGATACCTGCCCATAAAATGAGGTTTTTACTATCTTTCTCTTATCAGTGATGAACTCTGGGAGCAACGTTTCGGAGGAAATCCTCGCCTCGCTTGAGCCTCGTCGAGATTTTATTTTTTTCGGTCTCCGTACGCTTCCCTTCGCAGCCGTGAAGACATCTGAGTCAATAAACTCCCTCCAGTCTTTTGCTCAGCCGGGGAGATGAGCAGGGAGTTCAAGCTTTTGCTCCCACTGCCACATGCACAGATATGCTTGAGTAACGTTATTGTTGAGAATTATTGCGCAAGAACACAGTTCCTTTCCCACATGGCTCTTAAACACACAGGGTGACTGTCCCACTTCACTTGCATCACCAGAGCAATTTATTTGAATGAATTTAAATAAAATCATTTCTTATAATGTTTCAGAAAATAAAACAATGGTCACAAAAACAAAAAAAATCAAACATTATAAGAAAATGATGCCAAAATAAACATGATAAATCAAAAAAATAAATAAGTCCAGAAGGAGACATGCTCTGTTCAGATGAAGCAACATGTGAAACAAATAAAAATTTGAATTTAACTTTTCATTCACAATTTTTATGCCAGGTTCACAAAGAAAATTTATGGAATTTTCGGCCTCAAAATATTTTTGAGGACCCACAATGTGAAGAATCAGACGCTCCAGTTTCAATGTCACCCATTGACTTTTTACCCACTGAGGGTATATTTTTATTTTCATCATTTCCCGAGTATGACTGGTCCTTTTTACAGAGTCTGATTGAACATCTCATCATGATAATTTGCTCTTTTGATTCATTATAGGGCGAAATATTCACGTTTCTTTAAATTGTGATGAACATAATCTAGCAAAGTAACACTAATATGTTCCAAAGTGACTTTACTCTCTTTTAGGTCTAATTTTAGTACATAAAATGATGCCACAATACATTGCTTGCATTGTCGAAACGTATACAGCTTATGTGAGTTATAGGTAGTGCAGCCAACAGTCTCATCAGTTGTTTTGCAGTTTTGTCTTGTAACACAAATGTCTATCTGGGCCTACAGCTATTTCTGGGTGTGCTTTGTTCAAACAAGCTGTAAGAAGAGATTTTTATAGCTCTGTTCTCTCTCTCTTCATGTCCACCTCAGTGAAAATGAGTCCAGTACCATGACAATGTCTCAATATAAAAAAAAAAATGAATCTGAAGGATTTGATTATTTGAAAAGTTTTAGTAAATAATTAAACAAAAACAAAAGAACTAGATGACATACGCTGTCATAGTCATTGATACCCTGTTTAAACCAAACTATAGCTTCAGTCAAATACAGTAAGAGCTTCTGTGCAGATTCAAAAACTACTCAACTTCTAACAACCACTTCAAAAAGAAAATTAGAAAAGAAGACATCAGAATGGTTTAACTTCTACTCTATATTGATATCTTTATTAACAATCATAGCCATGTTTTGACAATGGAAGATTTATAAATATTTTCTCTGTTTTTTGATTCATAAAAGTTGTCTTGGCACTTGTGGCGTGATTCCAGTTGCGGAAAGAAGACGAAAAAGAAGAAGAAAGGAAGAAGGGAAACAAAAAAAAATCTAAATGTCCTTTTTTTTCAAGAATAATGGCGCCTTGTCGAGCACTGGTATCCAATCAACAGAGGAAATCCAGACCATAATGTACACGACGGGCCTTGCTTTTGGAGAACCAGATGCGGTTGCGCCGTGTGGATGGGAGAGATATCGAGTGCACAGCAGGTCCAGGAACCATCCACGGCGGGAAGGGGGGTGGTGAGGGTGGGGGGGGAGGGGGCCATCAGGTGGATCGCACGGCCTCATCCCGGGCATTGAACCCCACACCATTCTGGAAACCAATCCCAAATAATCCATGCTTGTTTCACGGCTTGCAATGTGATTGAAGGTTGTCTCACCCTTCGCCTCCCTCTTGTTTGAATCTTCAGGAGCGGCGAGTAAGGGAAGAAACGTTGCCAGAGGACCCCCCCCCCCTCCCACCCCAGAATACTTCCACATGTGACATCCAGATAGAGGGGCTGGGGGGTTGCTGTCCTCCTCCCCCCCCCCCTCCCCACCAGGTTTACATGCTCAAGCAAGGGCCATGGGGCACCACGGTTCGCCCCTGACCGACGCCACGTCCGCCGACTGGGACAGACCCACGCTGGTGTACAGGCCGTCCTGTCCCGGGTACTTCACCACTGAACCAGAGCCCGTTCCCTCCCCCGAGCTGGACAGCACAGAAGAACTGACCTGCAACACCAGAGGGAAGAAGAAACCGTGTATAATCATCCTGACTGTGTTTGCAAAGCAGACATTTCTCATTTTGTGTTTCCTCTTTTAGGTTTGTCTGCTTCCGTTACACAAAATGAAAAATCATCACAGGTTGGGTAATGCTGTGTTCGTTCTGCGATGTGATAATGAAATATTCAATCACCATATGAGCATCAGTCTGTTTGTTTATTTGTCTGAGTTTAATTCATTCTCAGAGTTTAAATATAAGAATACATCTTTATATAGAAATTATTTAACTTAGACTTAAACACTCAATGTATAGTAAATGGGTTTATGGTTGAATTCCTCAATGTCAAATCAGATTTATGTAATAATAATACATGTACGAAAACATTTGGACTTCTTATGTTAAAGGTTCTTACCCCTGACACCTGTGCAGAGGGGGAGCTGGTTTTCGAGCAGTCTTCAGAATTGGATGAAGATGTAGACGTGGGAGTCATGGAGACAGTGTTGCTATTTCCTATTAAGAAAATAAAAATATGACATTTGTTTCAAGATTGTACCATGGAAAGCAACATTTTGATAATAGTAATAATAATATTAATAATCACGCAGGCTCATTATAACACAACTCACCAGAGGAGCCCTTTGTTTTATTTAAGGTTTTTGGTTTCCTTTTTCTGGTCTGGATTCCCTCTTTCTTCATGGCGAGAGGCCGAGGCACCTGTGGGATTAATCCAAAAAAATAAATACCTATATTGAAATTTTAAAGCAATCACGTTTTTGAATTTCTGATCAATTGCTAAAAGAATAGTAATATTAATTTGAAATCCACTGAGTGACTCACCCCGTGTAGTTTAGTGTAGAGGCCACAGGCGTTACACACCGGCTCCCCCTCTGCGTTCCTACGCCACAGGGTAGTCGTGCTGGTCTGGCAGTTGGCGCAGGAGAGGCCGATTCTTCTGGATGTTGACTGGTGACGGCAGAAATAAAATAAAAAAATTATAATTAAAAACCAAATAAATAAATAACCTTAATGATTCAAAAGAACTTTCAGAGACGTGAGTGCATATTCAGAGATTTGTCAGGCTGCTTTGACCTGATTGACTTTTTGGCTCGGACCCAAAGCTTTTAATAATAAATTTCAAACCGCCCCTGCAGCTTCATTAGACCAGTCAGCTATCTGCAGCCTATTTCCTAACAATAATACAGGTTCTATCGTGGCGCCCATTAAAATCTGGCACTTCACGTAATCAGGGAGTACGCCGTTGCAATATGACGCCCATTTTGACACGCAGCGATTGAAGTGAACTTAACATGCGGTTGATTTCGAACTGAATTAAATCAGTGCGGAAACATCTATAAAATCACAATCACGGCAAAACACTTTTTTAAATTACTTTCTATCATTGAACCTGTTTAATATTATTTTAAAACCTCTTACAATTACCACAATAAACACTGACTTGAATATACTGAGAGTTTATTTTACATCTTCGCCGATAACTTCCGTGTCATTGTTTTTGGGACTAATTACGGCGGAAATGGGCCGCCCCGCTTACCGTCCGTTTCTGCGGCTTGATCAGTGGCCGGCTCAGCCCGTTCATCTTGCTGTACAGGCCGCAGGCGTTGCAGAGAAAGTGACCCGTGCCGTCGCGCCTCCACAGCGGCGTGGAGATGGAGCCGCAGTTGACGCACTCTCGGCTCTCTCCCATGTCGTCCAGGATGTCTGAAAGACGAGACAGAGACACAAAATCAACGACCTGGTGATGATGATGATGAAGATGATGATGATGCTGATGATTATAGAAACCTATATAGTGTTTTGATTTTCATTTAAGCACAGGTGAGCTGCTGCACATTAAGTTATTAAAGTAAAAGACAGATATATGTCTGATGTATTTACTGCTGTTACAATATTATTGGTATATAGTTGTAGATGTATTTTATTTTTATGTTTTATTTATTATGCATGTATATTAAAGCAGGCCAATTCTGTGTGTGTGAAATAAACAAGCAGGAGGCCCAATGGTCTGCTCAGGCAGGCAACACACACACACACACACACACACACACACACACACACACACACACACACAGTAAAATATAGTAGTAACAATAATTAGATCATTACTTTTTGATCATCATATAGGAAAAACAGGCCATTCCATTTTAAATATTAGGGGATAACAGCTCACTGACACTTCAGCAGAGCGATGCTGATTTAAAGCACATTTTCTGTACGCGGAACTAAATAATGTCCCATCACTGTCCTCCAACAGGCCCCATGTCTCCCCATTTCTTACCTCCGTTTGGTCCTCGAATCAAAGGCGCAGCTCTGCTCTGCAAAGAGTGCAGCATCGTATTATCGAAAGGTCCCCCAGTCCAAGGCGAGGGCAGCTGGGACAGCTGTGGTCCAACATAAGGGGAGTATGGACTTGCGTATGTCCCACTCAGGGGCCGAGAGAGGCCGTACTGGTCTCTGCTGCTCACATTCAGCGTGTTACTGTAGCCGGTGTCCCGGGGGGTTCCGTTATTCATAGGCGGGCTTGGAGGATAGTGGAACCGGCTGGAGGTGTGCGGGCTCCCGGTGCTGTATGAGGGGCTTTCCGGTGCAGGCTGCGACCACACCGAGTGGCTGGACACGGCATGGCTGGGCTGGGCAGAACCGCTGGCTTGCAGGTAAGAGAGGCTCGGGATCATGGGACTGACCCGCGAACTGGGCACGTACACGGGGGAGTTGGGGTTGGAGTGCATGTAAGCACCAGAGGATGAATCATATCCAGTCTGGCTCTGGGCTGCGGCGATGGCCAGAGTTTGGTACATGTCGGTGGGGTCCACAAGCAAGCTCGCCTTGTGCGCACCACTGGTGAGGACGAGTTTGCTGCCCTGGTCTAAGTCCGTGAACAGTGGGATGTCCTCCGAAGAGGACAGGACGCTGTTATGGTGTCCGAAGTGAACGTAGGAGTGTAATCTGCCGTCCGAGCGGCGGTGCCCAAGTGCATCAAGGTCGCTCGGAGGCGCCGGCGTCCTCAGCTCATCCGAGGCGTGGCCGTCCCTCCTGCTGTCCCCGGTAAGGTAGGTCTGATCAGCCGGTGACCCTGGGCTGCTGGACACTTCTCGCTTGACCATGGACCAGCTGTTTTCGCCCAGGTCCATCCAGGAGCAATTTCCATACACCGTAGGGGTTAATAATAAAAATCTTGTCTTGTCAGGGTGTAGTCTACCCTGGGATTAAAGAAGAAGAAGAAGAAGAAGAAGAAACAGTCAGGATCACAGGAAGTCATGGAAGAACAAACTTTGACTTTAAAAACGCATTTCCAAATAATAAAGAAAACATCTGGAGTAGAAGTTAGTCCGGGGCTCGTACCTGCTCCGCGAACACGCAACTCATCCCGCGGTGTGGAGCGCGGTTTCACTTTGATACAGCGCAAAGTTTGCGTCCAGAATAAAAGGAAATAAAGTAAGAACCGGATAATAATATTGTTAAGTCATCGTTTCCAGCTCTTAATTTAAAAACTACCGTCCGAGGACTGACTGACTGACGATACTTTCATCAAGCGCTCTTAAGAGGCACTGGATCCATCCGTGTCAAACTCTTGTCCTCCCACACACACGTACACGCACACACATACAGCGTAGCAGATAGGAAACAAAACGCAATATGTCTTCACAGCAAAAGAGATAACCGCTTGATAAGACCAAAAAACAGATAAGGGGCCGAGAGGCAGGCAGCGGCGTATAAAACAATACCCCCACCAAATGATGGTTTACGCTCCGGGCGCGCTCTCCAGATGTTTACACACCTCTAGACAAGCCAGAAAAGCAACATTTTTTCTTTCTCAAAGCGTGTACGTTACCTGCTAGTTGTGTGCCATAAGGTCGCACGCAAAAGTTGGTAATAGTGAGCCGTTGCTTGTCCCTGGGAGTACTGGGAACCGTCCCCGCGGTCTGACGAGTTTATGAGAGGAGGCGCTTGTGGTGGCTACGGCTGCGGGAGGCGGACCAATCATGTGAAGCGTTACGGCGGGCCGGTTGGGAGAGAGGAGAGGGAAAACGCGCCGGGGGTGCCAGCCTATGGTGGACTCCTCCAATCAATCACACCCACGGGACTCCTTCGGGATCGCAATGCAGCCTGGAAAAGTTGGGATTAATGAGCAAGAGAGAGAAATGCAATCACGTTTTTTTTCTTCCTTAAAATCATAAGACTTGACAATGCTTCACACACACATACGCACACACAAAGAGAGACCAAATGATATCAAAAGCAATTCCTGTTTATTAACTAATAACTTGCACAAACAGCTGGAAAGACATAAACTTTATGCAAACATCCGTCTAAATTTAATTTCGTACCTCAAATTTGATTAATAACGCATTTATAACGTGTTAATAACGCAACACGTTTGTTATGTTATGTTATGATATGTACATTTCGTCTAAACTTGCTGTTATTATGTGATACACGGATATATTTCAGTGTACAGGCTGATGACGTCATATTTTTTTGGGGGGGTTATTTATGGCAATTTCAAACTGCATTTTCCTAATTTATCCAATATGAAAATTAAATATAAATGTCCCTTTTTCCTTTGCCACAAATAGGCGTGTATTCAGTCACACTCCCCCTGTTATGTGTTTTGGTTCGATTCAAAAATGTTTAACCCTTTCCTCCTCATTGTTATGATGAGTGAATCCGCCCGCTAATTAGTTTATTTAAGTCAGACTCTTTCATTATGGGGGATTAAAAGGCTCCGTGCACAAACTCTCAGCACGACCCATCAACAGGCGGCCCTTTGAAGCGAGATGATTCATTCAGCTCTCAATACGCATCTGCTGAGTGAAGCGATCACAGGTATCGACGTGTCAATTGAATCACTCGTTGATTACAGAGGCCCCCTTACAAAATACCGCAAATATACTGCGAGTATACTGCGAGGAAAGTACACACTCACTGCCCGATCACACTCTCAGCCATTCAGAGGGTAAGTAAGTGTGTGTTTACAGTGTGTCTGCGTGCTGATAGCCGCAGGGACAGGCCACAGTGTACTACGTGGGTTACTTATTAGTACTACTGCTGATTGTACTACAGTGTTATTAGTGTTATTAAAGTAAGTTATGGGTGATTTATGCTGCTAGAGTAAATGAGAGAATCGAATAAAAACCTTAGGGACCTGTGTGTGTATGCGTGTGTGTCGTTATAAAAGTATATCAAAGATTTACCACTCCCCACCCCACACACACACACACACGCTAACCCTGATGGTCTCTCGGCCTCCAGGTGATCGTCTGGTATAGTTTCTGTTTGTTGGTTTGATGCCACTGTGATCAGACCTGCTGGTGGGATCTGATCTGACAGCATGCAACGGTTTAACCGGGGGAAAAGGGTTTGGAACTGTGATTGTATCAGAGGGAGGAACCCAAACCAGGGCTACTGTCTCCCATCACGGAGCCCCGGGGAGGCCAGTTGTCAGGGAGGTGCGAGATTACAGGATCCCGTTGCTCTCTCTCTCTCCCTCTCCCTCTCTCTCTCTCTCTCTCTCTCTCTCTCTCTCTCTTTCTCTCTCCGTGATGAATGAGGTGTTTCTCGGGCAGTGATGTCAAAGTGTTTCTCGGACACGCCGGGGAGGTGAAGTGGCAGGACGCCGCCCTGTCTCCGCGTTTATCCACGCAGCGGTCCACGCAGAGACCCCCCCCCCACACACACACACACCCCACTCCCCCCGCACGACACAGCGGACAACACCGCCTCTTTATTTCCAATACAACATCAATTATACAATCTATGACAAATGATAATTTTAACTCTTGTTTCAAATAGGCAAAGGGAAAACTATAAATCTGACACAGCAGATGTACAATAACAACTCTCAATAAAGATCATAATTGTTGTTATTGTTATTCACTCAGAATAATTATGTGGATTATTACAAAATATTATTTGTCGTTAAGAAGATTTCACCAACGACAACAGATTTTCTTGCTACACAATCACTACTAGCAGTAATAGTAATGATAATATGTAATAATAATTATATATTCTAAAATGATTATTAATTGAAAAGTTAAAGCTTCAGTCTGTATGAAATAGTTTTCAGTGATTAGAAGAGGTTTATCTGAATTCTGTTTGTTTCTTTGATTGCGTGTGTGTGTGTGTGTGTGTGTGTATAATGGCTGACCCTCTTCAGGTGTCACTGCCGTATGTACTGAACAGATAATGATTATCTTCAACACTCCAGCTCTACTCTGCTCCGATTAGCCAATACAGCTGCTGGATATGTGCGATTTATGGAGATAACATCACGCAGGAGCGACGCTGAACAACAACAAGCAGCTGTAACGCTAAATATGTTCTAATATGTATAAATATGGCGAGTGAAGAAACGTTTATTTATGTTTTAAGGTAAATACTACTGGTTTCGCGGATAATATATTCAAAATGCGTATATAATTACGAACTTTGAATATCATAAATGTGACGCAATAAAATAGATAATTGGTCGTTTTTGACCTTTTTATTTTCACATTTAATCTTGTAAAATATTTTCATTTCGGGTTGGTTGAATTTGGCGCCGTGTAGTTTAATTTTATTGGCATTAAAAGAAAATATATTTAAATCAGTTGTAATCAGCAATTTGATTAAGTCATATTCACTTCCGGTTAGCAGGTTAGCAATCGTAGTAGTAGTAGTAGTAGTAGTTCGATAAGACATTTTTATCAGATATCTGTTAACAGTATCTAAATTCAGCGTGTGCCCATTTCCTTTGATGTGATCCTGATTTATAATTACAATTAAACTCATTTAATTTAACGTTTGACCACCTGTTGCGTAGATATTCGATGTATTATTACCGTAAAGTGGAGAAACAAAATCCACAATAAACAAATATACAAACAAAACAACTTTTCTTATGTTGGCTAAATAAATCATATAAAAGTTTAAATATGTTTGAAAAATACTGTAGAAATATAGCAAAATTAGATATGAATCCCAATGCAGCAGTTAGAAGACAAAGTGATTTAATTCTATCATATTTAGTATGGCTATGGTATTGGCTTCTTCCTTCCTCTCTCTGCTTGCTCTTTCAGTATATTTTTAATAACTCTTAACCACTGAATTTGTCCTCCAGGAGTCATTTCCTGTCTTTATCACCTCCATGTCTGTTGGAGCCTTTAAAACATCGACTTATTTACTCTTATTTTATGGAAGCGGTTGAGTTTTACACCAGCTCGGGCCTTCCTGCACAGCGAGAGGCAGCTTGGCCCGGAGCTCGGAGCAAAGGCTGCTGGGAGGCCGCGAGCGTCAGACCTTCCTGTTTGAAGTGGTAGATGATTAAACGGCCGTGACAGGTGTAAAAGGGACCTTTGTCATCTGGACATATGTACCGTCCTTGCTTCCTTGGCTGGCCCGCAGAGAAACGCCCTGCTCACCTGCCTGACTGGAGTGTGTGTGTGTGTATATGTCTGTCTGTCTGCCTGTCTGTGTGTCTAAAAACAGTCTCTCCCTGTTTGTGCGTTTTCAAACGATGGATGCAAGTTTTTCTGTGTCTGGACAAAGACGGCGACACGACAATCTGTGTTATTGTGGAGATTTGTGGCTTCTCCCGGCTCGGCAACTTGCCTTTATCAGCACATTTGTGTCATGATGTCATACCAGCCTGACACGGGTTATTGACCTTTCCTCCTATCTGCCGCTCTGTCGTGTATCCCGTATGTTATTATAAAATTAAGCCTTTTATCGTCACTCTATCATAATTGTCCTGCTATTCCCATCGTCGTGTGTCTTTTTGTGGTGGAGACACACTTGCATTACTGTACTACGCAGCGATGCAGATAAGAGGCCGTCTAATAGCTATAAGTCTATAATTATGTTTAGATATTATGTAGAATCCTTTTTAAAGCAAAACGGTGTGAAAATGGATCAAAACTGCCCCTAAAACCTCCAAATGTTTCCAGAATAATAAGGTGATTGACATAAGAAATGGAGAAGAAAAAAAAAACAGATTCCTACAATTTTGAGTTTGTTCATCACATTTGGCTTGAATACTAACAATATCCTCAGTCAGGGAAAAGGGCCGGAGTTAGTCTGGGGTCAACAAGTCTGCCTGTGAGTACTTACTGGGCTAAATTAAGGCTGGAGTATTTGTTGTACCGTCGTTTCCAGTAAGATCTGATAAAAAGGTTTGTGGTGTAATGTGGTCTAATGGAGTTGAAATTCGAACAAAGCATCGATAGGACGACAACACACTGCTCAGTCATACCAAAGATGAAGTGGATTAAAGGGGAGCAAAGTCTAATTAAATAAAACGTTGTATTCTGGACGTTGTAATTGTAAAGACGGTGGAATGCGGATGGTCAAAGCGCAAGTGAGGATTCAATGGTTGCAGCGTCCAGAGTTGGAGTATCAGTGACACCTCAGGCAGCTGTGATCGTTTTCTGCCACTTCGCTCCCTAGCACGTCAAGGAACTCGGCCTGGAAAGAGCTGGCGGTCAGATAAAGCCTCCAATCCATCAACTATAAAGCTTAAGCGCTGAAAAAGCCATTAGTCTACTGTGGACGATAAGGCAGAGGTGGACAATTCAAACCCGCCTATAATGTCATTCCAACGTAACCACTTCAGAAAAATGGTGATTAAGTAATAAAAACATGTAAATAAATGGAAATTCTCCTGCAAAAATCATTATCATCTGGAGATTTTGCTGCATTTCAGGTTTGTATCCTCAATCCACTCCTCTGTCCACCCTCTTTCTCTCCCTCTCTCTCTCTCTCTCTCACTCTGTCCCTGTGTGTGTGTGTTCCCTATGTGGATAACAACTGGCCTCATCTCCTCTGCGGATTCAGACGCCGTGTTATTGTTTCCAAGCCAAAGCGTCCCCATCGTCTCCATCCTGTGGAGCCAGGCCGCCTCGCCGAAAGTGTTTTGTCTTACGGGGAGAGAAGGTCAGGTCTCCGGTACACTTTGTGACTTTCCCTGAATCAGCTGTTTGGAGGCCCCCCGAGCCGCAAGAGAGAAAACAGCCTTGGCAGAGGTGACGTCATTGATAAACTGGAGGCAGACGGAGGTGAGTGGGTGGAGGGTTTGATACTCGAGGGGGGCCTGGCTCTTTCTGGAGAGAGACACAGATGCTCTGTCCTCACTGCTTCACTATATGGTATATTATATATATTAAAGGCCTGTTGCAACATATTTTGCACCTGGTTTCCTTAAAGTGACAGTAGTAGGATAAGGAATTCCCATAATTCCATGTGAAAGGCATTGAGTTTTGATCCATACTTTTCTCCCTTTTCTTTGCATTTCCTGCAAAACCTTCCAGCAAAACTTATCTTCTTCCTGAAAAACATTGTTTGTTGTCTGCAGATTAGCGGAAAGCAGTTTCTTACATGCTGCCACCTACTGGGCTGGAGAAGCATCGTAAACACTTCCTCCGATGTCACTATATGTCGACGACCTTGTCATTTGGTCCTCCACGATTTATGAAAAATCCTCTATACGCAGATGTGAAAGAGGTGAAATAAAATGTCAAGAAAGTATAAAAACAAGTTAAATCAGGAATTGAAATGTGAACAAATCCTTTTATTTTGGGAGATTTTGTTGTGTCTTTTTGCTGAGACGGTTCCCGACTTTTTAAACAGACACAAGAAACTGCAACAAGATGTCCAGTAATGTTTCAGAATAAGCGTGAGGGCTTTAGTGAAGTGCCCAACTCGGCTTTGACCGGAGCAGAATGTGTTCAAATGCGTCTGTAGCTTTTTGATTCAGTAGTGCAAATAAAGGCTCTGAGATCTGATAAGAGCCACACTGAAAGGGGACTAGAACTGCAGCAGACATGGCCGACTTTGTAGGGCCCTTGTCCTTCCATGACCGTACAACATTTGTGCCTTGTCTGAGACTCTCCAAGTGGCACACACACACACACACACACACTCATGCGCACACACACACACGCACACGCACACAAATCTCCCCTTCCGCACACATTAAACACACTCAGTCTGAGGTTTCTGTCGCCCTCTCCTTTACTTTTCACAGTTGCCAGACAATGAAAACATTGAGAGGCAGTTTCTATGGCGTGACCGTGGCTTTTGTTTGACTGAGAAACATATGCATTCTACATGCTCCAATTATGGTTTTATCAGATCGCTGTCAAACACACCAATCATGCACCTTCCTTTGTGCCCTCTCTAACGGTGTGTACTGTACCATGCGGAGCAGTGGCTCGCTGTGTTTGCCTGTTTGCCCATGGTGGGAGTGCAATATCGGAGCCCAGTTTGTGTCCCTGCGGTGGAAAATGCGCTGCTTGCTTGAAAAACAATGTGTCACAATCCTTTTACAGTTCTCAGTAATAGATTGGTTTCAAATGCACAACTTCCTTTTTAACAAACAATTAACAGTTTCAGTGATTTGTGAAGAAAATAGGATCATCAGGGGAAAAGTACTTGATCAACATTGTAGGTACTTAACTTAATAATACTAATTTTTTCCACTTTCTTCATATTCTCTTTATTTCAGAGACAAAGTTTCTATATTTGCATCCCAAACTATCAAATTAGTCAAAAATGTCATTGTTGATGTAATCCCTCATACCAGTGTGAACATGTTGAGGCATTAATAAAATCAAACTTTCTGCAGGGACAAATTCTTCATTTTGGTTTCATACACAAGAAAGTTCATGTTCAATTCTTCGCTTAATAATTGAATATTATTCTTTTATTCTTGTACTTTTTCCACTGCTTTGGCCCGTATATCAGTGTGATCAGCGTCACGTACAGTAAAGTATCCTGCATTGTGACTTTCACTGTGCGCCTTAACAAAAGAAGCCAAGAAAGACACACAACATCTAAGCCTCCAACTGGCTTCAGTCTCAGGCTGGATTGACAAAGTCACGTCCACATACCAAATTTATTTCTAAAGAATGCTGCTATCTTGACCGGCGTTGTTTGTCCATCATATAAATATGAACCATAAAGTCTGTATGGAACACCTGGACGTGAACAAAATGTATTTTGCATTCAAAATATTCAGATTAAGTCTTAAAAACAAAGGGATAAACCAAGTCCAAACAAGCATGGACACGATTTTCCTCAAACTTAACTATTTCAAAACAGTTTGCATGCTACTGAATCAACATCATCTGAGCCGCACATTAGTGGTTGATGCATGTTTATTACCCTGCGTGATTCTGAAAAGCAAGCACAGATAACAGTTTTTAAAAAATGGTAGAACAACATACAAGCAACAAAAAGTACGACTGATATGACCTGGAATGCAGAACAAACATAAAAAAATTCCCTAAAAATATTTCTGCAAATGAACTCTTGAAATATGCCTCATTGATGGTCTACACAAAATATAAACTGCTTTGTCAAATTCAAAACTCATAATATTCAAGTTATAATTCTGTTAAAAACAAATTATCAACCTCCTTTTGAAGATAATATTTGACAATTTACACTTTTGACTGGACATCCTCCAGTCTGACCCCTGCCATTATCACCACAAAGCTAAACCACGGGGCAGTGTATGTGTGTTTGTGTGTGTGTGTGTGTGTGTGTGTGTGTGTGTGTGTGTGTGTGTGTACCAACTGGTAAGCTGAAGATGCTGCAGACGTCTGTGAGGGCTGCAGACTGATATCGCTCATGGAGACGAGATTATCCTACGTGCTAATAAATGAGAATCTTGTCATAGCTGCTATCAGAACCACAACTTCATTACACTGTAAAGCACAATGATAAGCAGAAAATTAGTTGGTCTCATGTAATCTATGACGCCATGAAAAAGTACTGCAGCTAATAGTTACTTTGCAGATTACTGTAAGACAAAATATTGCTGTTGTGATTCAACCACTTTTTATCTGGACGTCATTGATGTCATTTGACGCCACTGCAGATGCATATTTTGGAAGAAAACAATGCCTCTAATGTTTAACACAAACATTACATAAATGAATCAGCAACAGTTTGACCTATAATGGTGCAGTTGTCCATTGAAGTATTAGTACTATTAAAAAACAGGATTGTTTAGAAATCACAGAGACTTTACACAAGAAAAATTCTGAAATAAAAAAATCCAAATATATTTTTTATAGACAACGTATGACCTAAGCCAAATACAAACACACTGCAAGTATCCATGGCAGCAGCGGTTGCTATGAATACTGGACACGCAGCACTTATGATTTAAGAAGAAAGCCGAATTGTTGACGTGTTGACTTTCCTCGATGCCTGTGGGTGATTTCAAACCTCTATCACCTAGAAACACTTGGCAGGTCGTGCAGATCATGTTCAGCCTCCTTATAGCGGTTGTTCATGTTCTGATGCAGCAAAAGTACCAGTTTTAAAATCAACACATCTGTTTGACGAGACATTTGAATAATAAATATTAAAAATGTAAGAGTCTCCTTACTCGCACTATATGTTGGAGAGCACACGGTCTAAAACAAGCTTGCTGATTTCTTATCAAGGTGTGTACAACAATACTGCACCTCATCATTTCCTGGCCTCTGACATGTCTTGCTGAACATGTGCTATGAGTCATTCATCAATGTCCTCTAAACATTAGACTTTTGCCCCGGAGTAAAGTACTCGGGGCACCAACATGTCAAACATGGTTTCTCTCCGCTCTGTACAAGACATCTTAACACCTCTGCGTTTTATGGGCGCCCGGGATAAAGGTCAACGTGAAGGTCGATGGTGAGATTCGGAGGAGAGGTGAACCCGGGGCGGTTGAATCGGTGTGGGAGAGAAAGGAAGCTAGAGAGGGAGGAATGAATGGAAGGAGGGAGGGAGAGGAAGAAGAAAGAAATATGAGCGAGAGGGAGGCCGCTCTCCAACGCCACACATGGCAGAGATACACACACGCACGCAAACACACACACACCTAGCGGGATTCCTACCTGTGGCCCGGGTCAGCGGGAGTCTCAAGAGCGCGAGGTGGTAATCAGTAACAGTGTTATATGGCCGTGTTAATAGTTAACGTGGCCCCTAGACTCTGGGCCCCTGGTGCAAGCACCTGCAGCCCCGTTTTACAGGCATCGTCCACGGAAAGAACAAATACGACAAATGCTTATTGGGCACATCGGCTTCTGCGTCCAGCGATTCGTTTGGTGTGCGAGCAGGTGTCTGATGAAAGGACAATCTTGGTCACCCCGGCAACTAGAGCGTTTGCTTGCCGTTTTGTCCAAGCTACTTTGTATTACAACGCTAGCCGCATTCCTAGCTAGCTACAAACTAGCATGGCCTTCTTGTTAATTCAAACTTTCTTGTTTTTCAAATTTTCATGACTACATGACCAAAAGTCCTGTCCACATTGTTACATTTCACAACTAATGGAAACACTTAATTTAACATTAACTCTATAAAAGGCTGCAGTGTGTAGCTACGTAGCGAGTTGCTTAGACTCTGCTAGCGTTGTTTGCATAGCATTACAGAGGAACACAATGAGGCCAGTAATTACTAATAAATGTATTTGAATGAGTATACTGTGTGAAGTTCTTTCTTCTTTGGTAAGTGGCTCTATAATAAGCAGGATGAAACGTTTTCTAGGTGATTATTGTGGAACAAGTCACCTCTGTGTCCTGATCAGCACAATAATCTCGGACTTATTTGCTACAACTTGAACACCACAAAGCCGCACTATTCTACTCTACTGTATTCTATTCTCTTCTATTCTTCCAGGGTCAGAGGAACAGGAGTGTGAGCTATCCGTCTGCCCGACTCCCCCGCACGGCCTTGTGGCTTCACACACACACAGACACCTTTGTGAAACTCTTGTAGCTGCTAAGAAGTTATCACCCTGCTCTCCACCATCTCCCTCACACACACACACACACACAGGCAGGCAGGCAGGCAGGCACACACCAGCACAAACACACAAACATACACACACAAATGCCTCCCTTGGTTCTTGATAAATACAGGCAGCAGAAATGGAGCTCAGGTCAGGATAACCTCGCAGTGACCCACCAGCTCCAGCTCCTCTTGTGACCTCTCACAGCAGCTGCTCAGACCGGCCTGCTGGGCCGTCTCTGAATCCAGGTCAGCCGCCAACGCATCATTTTCCTAGGTGTAACACACACACATCTCCTTCCTCGTATTTGGTTTGTGTTTGTGTTCAATAGTCCTCCGGCTTGGAGAGCAAGGCAGGATTGATCACGTCTCAAAGTCCGAGGAGCTTGATGCAAACGTAATGGCAGTGACACCAAGGGAAGCACTAAGGCAATGTTAATGCCTTTTTGCCCGAGCGGATGGAGGTGTGTGTGTGTGTGCACAGTGCAAACAGACCCTTGTTCCGAGCAGACTAAGCTGAAGCACTCAGTAGTGTAAAAAAAACTGGGTTAATGTCTGTTTCTCTCTCTAAATTGTTTTTTGATAAGGGGAATATCTGGAGATAAGTGTTGTCGCTGTCCTATCTGAAAACCGGAAGCCGGCTCGATAAATCCCTGCCGGTATCTCACCAGTCACGGCCAGCAGACCTGCTAGGTAGGGATGCTGAGCCTGAGCTTAAAGCTGGGTCCTAGCACAGACATTAGGACAACGCGTCAAAAGTGATAACATCTTTACATTAAACACAGCTATCATGACACTCATTGGGGATTACTTTGGATTTGTTGACATACTGAAGTAATACTGATAGCCTGTGTCAGTTACCTGGTGACGTTATACCTGAGGGCAGACTGGCACTAGGGATCACTTTGTCATGACTCATCTTGTTTTGTAATGTTGTGGCCGGCTTCTTCACCTTCATCCAGTCTACAATCTATAACTTTCCATAGAAGGAAACAAACAGATGGTTCACTTCGATGGATTATGAATCCCAATCTAGTTTCAAGTCAGTGCAAGTTGATTTTAACGCCATATTGATTTGAAAGGAACCCGGTGATAGGTAGGAAGTCAAGTTTTGAACCAGCAAACTCTGTATTGTTCCAACTCTGCTGCGGCGTCTCTGGGCTGTGATCTGAGCTGTGGGGTGAGCGGGGGTCTCCCTCCCCTCTGTGACCCGGGCTTCCAGTGGGGGAAGGGGGGGGGGGGGGGGGGGGGGGCGGTTAAGTAAACTTTGCAACGATCCCCAGCAGAGAACTGTCTCTCTGCTCATCAGGAGACAAACCCTCCCCTCCCCTTTTTTTTCTCCTAACCCCGCACACACACACACACACACACAAACACACCCGCCTCAGCGCCTTGACATTCCTCCGTAAAACGCCGCCTCCCTTTGGTCGCTCCGTCCACCTCCACACAACCGTCCGTCGCCTCGTGGGTCCTGCTCTGTGTCCCAGCGGCCCGTGCGGGCTGGTGTCTCCTCGGTTGGAGACAGCCTATCAGGGGCCTCACGTCATCTGTCTCCAGGACCTGACTGACGGGTCAACCTCAGAGATTAGCTACTATCAGACAGGACTGGGGTGGGGGGTTGGGGGGGATGCTTGCCCTCCTCCTAAGTAGATGTGCGTCCTCTCACCATACCACCGGTTGGGAACTGGAACCTCTTTAAGGCCTCTGAAACTCTGATGTGGCATTTTATCTGTCTGGGAGCTGCTCTGTTGATTCACCACAAGGTCTGCAGGAACGTTGTGCCAGACAAAGACAGATACCGACAATCACAATCACAGCCAGCGTAGACACAGAGAGGAGAGAGAACTTCACACTTTCTTCGCTGTAAACACGCAGCTCGTGCATGCAGGGGTTTGGAACAACAGTTTGGAAAATTGCCTGCATGCTATCGCGACCCAGATGCTTCATTCCCAGGCCTGTGGGACCTTCAACCCCCCCTGATACTAACAGAGCTGGACACAAATGAACTCAATTTTCAGTAAAGGTGGTGTTGGATTACATATAAATAGAAAGCGGGGCCATCAAGCAAAACACAGATAATCTTATTATTGATAAGCATTTAAGCAGTAGAATGTACTGGAACAGCCAAAGTAAAAGTATGAGTGAGTGGAAAATAAGAAGGAGAAAAGAAAAAGCATCAGCAAGAAGGAATGAAAACTTAAAATTGACAGGATTACAGGATTATCTGATTCTGAATGTGCAATCCTGATCTTTCATGTAACAATCAGATAATTATAATCAAATCACTTTGCCGCCTGAAAAGTAGTAGTTTTGTAGTAGTAGTAGTAGTAGTAGTAGTATAATTTCTCCCTAAATTGAAATACTACTAGTAAACAACAGTACTTCTCATTGGACAGTACTTGATTCTGGGCCTTTCAGCTTTGGACCAGAAGCTTGCCGACCATGACAGAAGGTACAAAAAAAAAAGGAAAAAAAGAAAAGGCCTGTGTGTTTTCCAGGTGGCGTTGAGGCGGCCAACTCTCAAGCCCTCGCCATCGCTCACTCTGTCTGGAACACGGAGCCCTGGGATATTTGTGTATCGTGTATTGATTTGGGGGTACAACCCTCGGCTGTAAAAGACAGATAAAGAAGTTAGACATTAACTATTTCTCCGGGGGGTCACGCCGAGCCCGTTTCACATAGCAGAAGCCCACCTGGAACACCAAAATGCCTGCCTGTGTGTGTGTGATGGACTCTGGAATATTGATTTTCTCTCTCTCTCTCTCTCTCTCTCTCTCTCTCTGAACAAAAAAAGGCCTTTGCAGTGTTTCCCTCCGAGCTCTGATAGGGCTGCAACATTCCCGTCTGCTCCCTCCAAGGTTACTGGCTGCTTGGCCGCGGCAAGCGAGCGAACGAGCAAACACCCGTCAGATGGACACTTGTTTTGTTGTACAACTTGTCGCATTTTTGTATTTACCCTGACAAACAGAAAAACAAAAACAAGTATCGCTCAAGGGCAATAAAGCAAACACTGATCTGGCTGGATTTGGTTGTTTCTTTGCTGAATTCACAAACACACACACAGAGAGACAAACACCCACACACACAGACACACGGAGGGCTTAAACTCCTGATCCTAATTCAGGCTCGTACGAAATTCTCACTTGATGTCGTCGTACGTGACAAAGCCACCAGTTTGCTGAGTGTGAGCTCGAACCGAGTGCAAAATGTGACAATGTTTACACTTGCTGATTAGGAGTGTGTGTGTGTCTGTGTGTGTGTGTGTGTCCACGGTGTGAACCTGATCACATCCAAAGCAACAGAGGTGTGGGATAACAAGTTAATTTGCTTTAAAACAACCCGTAAAACTAATTAGCATTTTATCCCACAGAAATAACAATTCACAAAGTCTCAAAGCTTATAATTGATTGATTAGTAATTTTTGCATTTTGTTCTCCTTTTTGTTATGCTCAAATCGTCCACATCAAACTAATAAGTTGCACCACTGTAACCTTGTCAGGGATCTTTTCAATCTCGGCATCAAAAGCACTTACAGTTTACTGCCTAGCCAAAGGTTGCACCTCCACGGTTTTATAGAATTATTAAGTAAGCAATTATGATAACCCACTGTTTTAAAGATAATAGGATGATAAGGTTCTGCCAAACTCGCGCTGTAGTTTGCCCTCACGCTGCTCTTCCTGAGAGAAAATCAATACCTTTTGCACTCAGACCGCTGTGTCCACTCAGCAGGCTGCGTGTTTATACTATAAAATCATCTGCTGAGCATAAATAATAAGATTGCGGCGCTTTCCTAGAATGAAATAAGAATGAAAAAAACAGAAAACACGGCGCAGATACAGGATGTAATGACCCTGCTTTGCTAGTGGCATTTTATCAAAGCTCATAAACCTTGAATGACTATATATTGATAAAGACTGTTTAAAGTGTCATTGGAACGATAACATTTGCACTGTAAATGTGGCTCGCAGGCTCCAGTCTTCCAGCTCCAATCACGGCGGGATGATAAGCAGAGTGCCTAACAGGCCACGACCGCCAGGTCAAAAGCCAGCGAATATTTGGTTTGTTGATGTGGAGGCTCGGTTTCCCCAATTCCAGATTATACTTTGCTGAAAATGGCAAATTCCAAAATAGCCAAATGACATCAATTCATGTTTTTTAAAGGATTAACCTGAGAGAGAGATTTGGCATAATTTGATTTTAAGGACTAGATTGTAGTGGATTTTAAATTGCTAATTACCATCCTCTCGTAACAAACACGTCGATGTTAGTTTGAAAGTGTTTGTACCCCCTCATGCATAACAATTAGCCAACCAGTCGCAGAGAGGGGAGACCGGTTTGACACTTTGCCCTGATCAATATCAATAAAGCAATCAGCACGTCAGGGGCCTATAAGTTTAGAGGAGGAATCTGTGGTAGAGTATAACTGAGTTTATGGCTTAACTGTGGAGGTGGGGCACTGGTTCCAAGTAAACCAACCCACCCATCCACACACACACACACACACACACACACACACACACACGACACATGCGCTTACATGTTGTTGACTTACATTCACACCCTGGAGTCTAACCCTTTAGCCATAAATGATACACGTCAAACCCAAAACCTCGATATCAACCAGTTTAACCTCAGCTGAAGGAAACAGTGAAGTGAGAATAAATAAAGGACGCAGAGTTTGTCCCCAAATTTTGACAGTCGACCCCAATCAATCGTCCCAAAGTCCAGAGAATGGTCCCTTAAGTGTCCCTAAGTCGGGCCCCCTCTTTCCTAGGAGGAGACCAGTCCAGACAGCCAGAGTGCACTTTGCTCAGGCCGGCCATAAAGCCAGACAATAAATTCAACAAGACTTCTGAACTGGATGACATGAAAGGAGGGTGTGTGCGTTTGTGTGTGCGTGCTTTAGACAGCAAGGGATCAATTCCTCCAACATGGCAGGAAAGCACAAATACATGCAAAAACAAGTATTTCCCCCTTTCCTTATCTGTGGCTCAAGTCGATCTGTGCAGCTCCACGTTTAAAAACAGGGAAAATAGTCACGAATAATGAAGATTTTGAGGTCTGGTAAAAACAAGGAAAGACTTTTGGTACTTGTAGTCCGGTAGCACAGATCTTAGGGGTTTCCCGCGGGAAAATTTCGGGAAATTTTATTGACCCTGATTTTCCCCCGAAAAAATCATATTCATATATGATATACATAAACCGATGACATCATTACACTATTGCCAATGGAAATATTCTCTATATTAATAAAAATGCTATACACACTTCCTCAAAATGTACCCTGATATATTTGGTATGTTTAAAAAAAATAGAATTTATAATAAATTTATGAAGTTTGAACAATAATCACCATCTCCATCATTTTGGTTGAAAATATTTTCCAAAGCTTTTTCCTGGGACTCTAATATTTTTAGTCAGGTCTGCATCTGGGTCGGACTTGGGTAAATACAGTTTCTATATGTTTGTATTGTACATTTTGACAACATGAGATCATAAATGGTCTGCATGAGTATGAGACGGTCGGTTGAGGCTGTTGTATTTGTTGCTGGCACCTAAAGTGAAGTTAAAGGATTCAAGCATCTGACCACGCTGAGGTAGAATGGGTGAATAAAGCCGCTTTCTCTGCCTTACAGGCCTTGTATATGGCAGGAATGACCTATTTAGGCCCTTTGTCATTGGATGTACTGCCACCTTGTGATGTGCTCTGAAACCTGCATCTTCAACACTATTCTCCTGATCTCTGTAAAAAGAGAGATCGTGGAGAGAATACAATCAGTTCTGTGTCAGAGCCCAACATCAGAACCAGAGCCAAGGGCAGAGCCTGAGGGAGAGACCGGGTGGCTGGAGGGGACGCAGACTTTTCCTCCCCTGCGGCCACGGCGACTCTGGCAGCAGATGGATGTCGCTGCCTGACGCCGTGACCCCTCTCACTGATCACAGCAGAGACTTCAAGCAGGGGTCAGAGTCATTTTCTAGATCGTGAACGCCTGCTCTCTCTTCTGCTCCCCCACCACCACACGTCTCACTCCTCTTGGGGGGACGTTGGGAGGGATTGGGGGCGGGGGGGGGGGGGGGGGGGGGGGGGGCGCTCAATTCATCTCTATCTGCTGCTGCCCAGTCAAGCCTGCGGCGCTGGGCCACCATCACTCACGCACGGCAGGGGCAGCCCGTGGATTAGCTGATCCCCTGGTGGGAGACTAACAACCCCTGCAGCACAGTCAGCAAACACTGCAGTCACTTCAAGCAGCTGGACCAGAAGGCCTGGCGGTCAGGGATCCTCCCCAGGATCGGGGCGCCGGCCAGGAGAGAGATAGCGGCGTCTCCGGCACCCCCCGGCAACCGGCGTGGCGGGGCTGGGCCTGCGGTCCATTGCAGTGACAGACAGGCAGAGACCTGATGTCCCTGATGTTCACTCTGGAGCTGTATCCTTTAGTCAGAAAATGGTGGCAGGGTGTTGTTGGTGGTTAACGTTATAACCTTTTGCGTTTCAGACTGCATGTCAGCCACAAAGCGTCACATCAAGTGACACCAGAGTAAACGTTAAGTGTCTCGGCCTCACGCCAAATCAAAGATGTAGAGGATGTAAAAAAGAGTGTCAGCGTCTCCCCTGACAGTGAAAGGATGACAGCATGATGAATGTCTTGTTATGCCGAGCTGCAGAGCGCTGCTGCATGTGAGCCGAGCCCAAAGATGTCCAGGTTATGAATGGACGACTCAATGAGGTGGAACATAAATGGCCTTTGGTCATAATTCCTTCACGGCATGCGAGATTGTCCCGCCGTCACATCGTTCACTGAGGAAGATGCATCACTCTGGTGGACGAGACGGTCTCTCTCTAAACTCTCTCTGCTCAAGCTTTTCTTTCGTTCCGTGTGTGTGTGTGATAGCCGACCTGACACACACACACTCGCACACTGATGCTGAGTCATTACTAGGTGTTAGCATTTTCAATTACCCCACACCTCCCATCTCTGTGGCCCTGTCTCCTCTGTCAGGCAGACGCCGCACAGCAGGGGAAAAGCAACAAAATGCTAATGTTCCGCTTATAAGAAGCAGACAACATCTAAACTAAGCAAACAAAACAAAGGGCTGATTTACAATTCGGTGGTTGAAAACACTCGGGAGGAAAAACAAGTAACACCTCTTACGTTCCATGGTTGGTTGAGAACTTTATTTCTGCTATATGGTTGTTTTTAAAAGCACTTAATAGCAATACAGAGTGACCAGCTTTCATGATACATGTACTGCATACGTCGAACATTCATGCCAAAGAAAAGACTACTGAAGCGTTTCCACAGAGACAGCTTACATGTAGAGGAAATAAAGGTACAAATGAGGCTTTTCAGAACAACCATAAAAAGACAATACACTACAATAAAGCGTATTAGTGCTTCTAGCTTTAAAAGTGTTATCGTGATCAGTGAAAAGAAACAAACAAATTGGAATCCAGAAAAAAAAAAAAAAGATGATTTCAGTTCTACAAAAACAAAAAAAAAACAAACATCGGCCGGCAAACTCCCACATAGCAGAGCGAGCCGGCCGATTGATCTGCACGAGTGAACTGCCTTTTTGCGGAGGTTTCCGTCTCCGACGTCGTCCCGGCGACGACGCGGCGACGTTCCTCCCGCATAAACACTGGTGAAAAAATACTTGACAATTTTTGACGATAAAACCGTTTTTTTTACCCCCCCTCAAAAAACAAACAAAAAATACGAAATGAACAGGTTAAGCTTACGATTGCTAGAAAGCTAGAGCCCCAAAAAAACAAAACAAAGCGAAACAAACAAAATATAAAATAAAGATCTTAACATTTATATCAAAGCAGAATGTTTGAGAGATCTTTGAGGCTACGTACTCGCAAGGCAGTGACACCTAGAAATCCTATTTTTAGGGGGAGGGAGGGGAAAGGGCAGGGGGGAGGGGCAGCGATACAAAATAATTTAATCTACACTTCGTCCTCATGTTCTAATTGATTGGAAATACACTTTTTTTTATAAAGTAACGCACGCTACAGAGCACCGTATCCCCATACAGGTTATTCAAACGGGTAACATGTTTGGAAGCAAATGGCACAGAGGGTTTTTCCACGCTCGAGAATCGTAACGACAGCGCCTCCTGAGTCCTGAAGCGGTATCGCAATCATTCGCGAGGAGGGGCGAAACAGGTACTTTAGTGTTGGGCTTGAATCCCGTCGTCGATTACGATGCTTGCTGCTTTTTCTTCTTTCTTTTTTTTTGGTAAAGTGTCATGAACATGGTTAAAAAAAGGGTGTAGTGTGCTACCTGGCGAAACCGGACGATTCTGCAGGACGTGCGCTAGTGCAAAACCGCCCGACGGTCTGCTCACGACGAGGACAGGCGGGGTTGTACGACAGCCGAGCGGGAAACGCAGACGTGAACGGAAAAAACCCTAGCTGAAAAGCTTTACCTGGTACATACAGTGTTGTGTCACAAACTGGACTATACTGTACTGAAGTTTTTTAAGTTCTTAGTGTTAACATCATGGAGCTTCCCGATACCGACGCGTTTGCATAAGAATTTACAAATACAACTGGACTGCAGCTGGCACCAGATGACTTTACATACAGGGTCACGGACATCGACCTCTTCCTCCTCCTCCTCCTCCTGCGATTTCTGAATTTGCTCCGAGTCCCGCGGTGAAGTCCAGAGATTGAGAGTTGACCCTCGTCTCTTTAGGTCAATATCCAAAGGAGCTACCCAGTGGGACTCGATAACAGAAATTACATTTTTATACATCGGGTATAAACAGAGAGAAGGTAGAAAACGTATGTGTGTGTGTATGTATGCGTGTGTGAGAGCGATAGCGAGCGACAGGATGAGAGAAAGGAGTCGTCTGTAAATCAAAGCACCTTTCTGGCTGCAGTTAGGACAGTGACAGAAGAACAAAAATGATAAAAGTCAACTCATATTCTTTCCTTTTGCCGTAACAGAATTCCACTTGAACGCAATTATACTGTTAAGAGAGCGCTTGTGTGTGTGTGTGTGTGTGTAGAGTAAGACATTTGAGGACGCCCTTGGCTGGCAGACTGGGGGGGGGGGGGGAAGAGAGCAGAGGATGGCAGCAGCTGGTGTGGTTTTGTGGGGTGCGGTTGGTTGGTTGGTTGGTTGGTTGGTTGGTTGGTTGGTTGGGTGGTTGGGTGGTTGGTTGGTTGGTTGGTTGGTTGGTTGGTTGGTTGGTTGGTTGGGGCTGGAACACAAAAGAGTCTCTAGTAGAGGAGGATGCGGCGTTCGATGGCCTTGCGGCAGATGGGGCACTCGCTCATGCGGTCGCCGCACAACTGGCAGGTGCCGTGGCCGCACATGAAGATCATGTTCTTCAGCCGGTCCAGACACACCGGACACATGGTCTGCAAGCACACACACACACACAACCAGTGTTGGCAGTTAAACATCCACCGTCTCTCCGTCAGACTTTCAATGATGGAACCGTACCAAGATTGAACTAACACACTACGACAACAGTTTGACCTCAACGGCGCTGCAATAACCGACCTGTGGAGGAGGTTTACTTGATTTATTTCACGTATTGTCCTGCTTAGACATTTAATCAGATTTTAGGTCACGTGGACCTGGCAGTGTGAACGCAGCCGTAGCTTTTGTTTCCTCCTGCAAACGTGTGTACACAAAGCACAGGAACGAGCTGCACCTGAGGTAACTAAGCACACATTTGTGCTTTTTTAACGGTGCATAACGTCCTCCAAAGTGTTTGGAGCGTTGCAGGAGGTTAAGAGAAGTCACCGCTCTGTCGGAGGTTCCACATTAATGTTGTGGTTTTTCCCTGCGACACACCCGACACACAGTAGCAACTGTTGCACAACTGTGGGAGGACTCGTGTGGTTTATCAGGGAAAACGTTACACACCCATACAAAATGTTTTTCGCGACCAAATACTGGTGTGGCCTACTAACCGCTGAGGGGGAGTGTGTGGGACTGAGGGGGCGATACGTTTCTGACCCCTGCTCTACTTTTCTGACTCCCGGCTCCCGCTCACCTGCTCCTTGATGTCCTGGAGCTGCTGCTGGAGCTTCTGTACATCGGCGTTGACGTTGGTGTTGTCTTTGTCCCGCTGCAGCGCTGGAATGTTTCCGCTAGCTTCATTTTGGAACAAAATAACAGCACAGAGAGAGTTTGAGGGGAAAACAAACAGGGAATTCAATCGTCGTTCTATAGATTGAATGGGATGGAAATATGCTGTACAAACTGGACAATATGGAAAAATATTCTGGATGTTGTAAACGAGGAACGTCCACAAAACGCATGCGTGTTGAAACTTAAGGTGTGTCAGGTCAAATGTGAGCCAGCAGTGTAGGATGGCACGGCGTTCCCTTCTGAACCGCCTGATCTTGGAAGCATATTTCTGATTAATCTGGCTGGCAGTTGGGATTATAAAACAATTTGGCACCGGGCAACACTTTTAGCTTTTGGCATCGTGCGATCAACAGGATGTGTGTGTTTAAGTGATACGAGCGTGCAAATGCCAGCACTCATCGGGGGCCTAACTGGACCGGTGGGGGGGGGGGGGGGGGGGGGGGGGGGGGGGGGGGGGAGGAGGGGGGCCCCGTTGGCGACTCCATTCCGGACTGGCTGGTTGTCACAGCTAAACATCTGCCTGAGACAGTGTGATTCTTGGCAGGTGCGTTCCATACATTACAGCGCCTTGTGTTCGGGATGCGTGTGTGAAAAGAGAAGGGGTGGGTTTGGAGGGGAGGGGAGGGGACAGGGGCCAGGGCAGCACTGAGGTGGAGGGGGGTGGAGGGGGGTGGGGGGGAGCTCTTAGAGAAGCTCTGTCAAAGGGAGGGGAGGGGTGGAGGTATACTTACACCAACTTAGTGCCAGATTGTTGGGCTGGAGAAGATCCTGCGATCCCCCTGCCATAGAGTTAGAGCTCCCTGCTGGGAATAACCAGTCACATTGTTATAGCAGGAGCCTGAAAGCCTCACCAGCACGGCAGCTGGCCTGGCGACCAAAACTACTCACTAGAGCCTCAAAGGGAGGTTCAGAAGAGAAAGAGCGCCCCCATGAGGCCAGAAAGTTGGAAAACAGTGATCTGGGACGGATAGGGAAAGGGTTTCCTCTGAGGTAGAATTGATGGTTTCAACAAAAAGAAGAAGCACATTTTGCAATTTTTTCAATCGCGGGCGCGTGAGAGTCTGATGCTTGTGCTCGCTGGGCTGAAGCTACATTACAGCGGCTGAGAGATGAACTGGTGAAACGGGAACTTCTTTTTTAGTAAAAGGTAATAGGTTTGCTTTATATGACAGGATCTCTGGAACTTGTGCGACTTGTGGGATTGCGCAAAAAGAGAGAAATCGTTTCTGCTGCCCCTTGCGTGAGTGTGTGTATGTGTGTGTGTGTGTGCGCGCACGTGTTTAACAATGCGGTCCTGCGTGTTGTCGTCGCCGCTCTCGCACTTGCGAGCGTGGGTCGCGGTCAGCATTGGCCCGACTTTCGAAAATTGGTGAACTCACAACAATTTCCCTTTTAACTCAACAAAACAAACGTGGAAACAAGAAAGAATTAACAAACCACTGAGATACACCACTGAAGGAGGCTTATGAGCAATCAGTGTAACTTAGAGAGACAAGATGAGGTTTGTGAGCGCAAAACCAAAAATAAATGTATTTGAAACACAACATCACTAGGTTGTTGGACAGTTACGACATTCACAGGTGTGGAAGTCCAGGTAGGATATTTTGGTAAGGCTGATGTCATGTTGGACTCTTAACTGGACGCATGCAGGTAATATTATATCTGTATCTACTGAATATAGTCCCATTTCAAAAGAGTGTGTTTAGGAAAATGAAGTTCTCTTATTAATTCATTTGGAACATGACCAAATAGGGCCATCTAGTCATTTAGCAAATGCATACAAAGAAGTTCATCAATTGTTATGCAAATGAGATGCACAGATAGATCATAAGAAGCTAATTGCGTTGTCCCGATGACAAAAACTATATGACTCGCTGAGGGAAAACTGAATCCCGAGGAGAATTCCTATTTATGGAGGACAAATAACTCAAACTATGTAAAAAAAAAAAAAAAAAAAAGACTTCTCTCGTTACGTGTGCGGTCGATAACAGACGAGGGCGTTCAGCATCAGAATCAACAACTAGAATCAACATCCAATTACATGCACTGCACTAACCCCAACATGCCACATCTTAAGACTGGGAAAAGGGGATTTTGGGAAGCAAGACTGTTGGACGTTTGAAAGTATCTACTTGGAAGAAGAGAACTAAAACTAAAACACAGGTATAATGAAGGGAATGCATGAGCAAGGCAGCACCGGCATGCGAATATAACAGATAACAGAAAACACCGAGGTAGATGCTTTAGAGAGAGAGAGGAAGAGACTACAAAAGGAAGGAATAAAAGAGGAGGAAAATAAAGGGAATTAAAAGGGAACGTGTGGAAAATTCACTCACTAATGTCATCATCATCATCATCATCATCATCATCATCATCATCATCATCATCATCAGCGGCATCATCCTCCATACCTTTCCCCCCACAACAGAGAACGAAGGGCGTGCGGCGTTCCACGATAGCCCGGCACTGTACGCACTTCTTCATGAGGCTGGCACAGTCTGGGGAGGGGAGACAGGTGAGAGACGCAGACGGTTAGAAACAGACGGGTACGTGTATTGAAGACGACAAAAATTGAGTGACAGGTGCCAGAGTGAGAGAGGCGGTAACTTACTCTCACAAGCGCACATGTGACCACAGGGCTGGAACAGCACGGCGGCCTTTTTATCAGAGCAGACCACACACTCCTCTATCTGTGTGTTTAGAGAAGAAATGTAAGTCGCAGGGTCGCATCACCTTCTGTCGTGTGTGCGCGGGTGTTTGGTCGACAGGTAGCAGGAGTGCGTGCGTGCGTGTGTGTGTGTGTGTGCGTGTGTGTGTATCTGTGTGTGTGTGTGTGTGTGTGGCCTTTACCTTTGTTCTCGACTGAACCTGATCCTTGCAAATGAGACACTTCTTGACACGCGGCGAGCAGAGGGAGCAGGTGGCAATATGTCCGCAGGGCCCGAACAGAGTGTCCCTCTTCATGTCCGAACACACCATACACTCCTCCAGCGACTCGATGTTGCTGTTCTGAGACGGGCTGCGGGTGCCTACCTGGCCACTGCAACATTAAAAGAAGAGAAGCCGTGTGTGTGTGTTTGTGTTTCTGTGAGAGGAGGCAGAGGTTACAAGCAACGGAGAACAAAAGGAAATAGCAGCAGACTGAGAAAGACAGGGGGAGAAAAGAAAACGGAAGGATGAAGAGCACGACATGGAAAATTTTCAGCATAGAGGAAAAATCAATAAAAAAACACTTTTCCTGAGATGGAGCTTGTTTCTCCTTTCTTCACCTTTCTCTTTGAGGTGTTTTTTTACAGAAGCTGTGTGTGTGTGTGTACGTGAGCAAAACATAAATGTGAAAAGGAGAAGAAGAACAAACAAAAACGGGTGACAAAACAAAAACAGTCGACCCGTCAGAGTAAAGGACGGATGTGACTCTGTGCTCTATGAAACCAGGAAAGCGTCTGATGGAAGCTCGGTTCTGTGTGTTTACCTGCTCTTCTCTTTGTGACACTTGGCCAGAGCCTTGCAGAGGCTGGGGTCAGGGCAGAGGTCCAGAGGGGACTGGCCCTTCTTGTTACGGATGGACAAGTCGGCTCCGTTAGCTGCCAGGAAGCACGCGATGGATGCTGCGCTCTTCTTCTCCGCGCCCTGGGTGCCCAGGCCCATGATTAACTGTAGGAAGCCACAAACACACACACACACAGATGAACTCAACAGGCACTGGACATTTGATACAGGGGTATTTGTGATGATTCCACATAAACTCGTCAATGTGTTCAGGAAAGCAATCCCCAATTACAATGTTATTCAAATGTATTGAGCGTTAAGTTCAGATTATCCATGTCAAGCTGACCAATCACAGGGCTGTCAAGCAGTGTCTCCCCTCACCCATACCCAGAATCCCATTTACTGCTCCCCTCGCTCTCCCTGTAGTGCTGGAACAGCTCAAAGCCGCTCTTCCTGCTGCACTTTGGGGCCGACCATGTCTGACTGTCTTCAGCCGGCAGCTTTTACATCTCTGCTGATGGAGCCATCGGGCCGGCTAATTCAATTCTCATCGTGGAGGGGGGAGAGCGACCCAACTGCACATATCTCAATTATGTCCGCTGTCTGTCTGTTCCGCTCCTCCACCGGGAGAACAAGGGAGAGCGGCGGAGGATAAAAGAGGAGGCAAACGGATAGGTGGACAATTTGGAGAGAGAGAGAGGGGGACAGAGAGAGAGAGAGAGGCGTGGGCGGGAGAGAGCCTCCGGGACAGGAAAAAAGGTAAGGCCGTCACCGGAGCACTGATGCCTTCTACTCATTCCTGGATGGATTAGCTCTGTGGGTTTAACACGAAGGGGTTCAGGTCTGACAGGCTCCCCCCGTCGGCCTCTGCAGGGGGGGGCGGCGATCTCATTCAGGCCGGTCAAGAAGACGCAGCGGTGGTCCGGGCTGACAGATCCGTGCTGAGGCTGCTGTCTGAATGATGAGTTACCGCAGGCTTGACTGTCCAGTGATGCAGGCGACAGAGGACCTGAGAAGCTCTGAGGTTCCTGTCTTATGTGTGATTTATCCAGATTTACCGGCACACTGGACCAAAAACGGATCTTCATAGGTTTGAGGGGCAAAACTATAACCAGCGCCAGTCGGATAACTGTAGGGTAAAAGGAACGATAGTGATCTGTGCAGGGCAGAATAAGCTAGAGGAGGAGGGTTTCAATTCAGATCTCGGTGTGGTTTGTGTGTTCTAGTCCTCTTCCACTGGGCACTGCAGGAGTCTAACACACCTTCCCAACTTCTTTTGGAATGAATTGAACATTACTCCAACGCAGCAGCCAAGGGGGCGAGGCCTCGAGTCTCAGACATAGCAGAGCGAAATGTTTTAAGTGGCAGTAAACACTTTTAATGCCCGAAAAATTCCTCTCCAGTGTCGCGCACGGGAATTAACCGTGAAAATAAGCCGATATAAATGCAGCAGTCTGTTCAGCAGTCAGAATTTGCGTTAAAACAATACAGATTGCTCTTAAGTGTGACTGTGGCCCTTCTATTAATCTAATTTTTTGGGGGGGAATGTGCAGCATTATCTGGCCTGATATCTCTAGCAAACTAGTTTTGGGAGGATTTCTCTTTGAAACCCAGCTGCCCACTGGCTAATGAGGTGGCAAATTTTCCTATTCCAACAACTGCTCTCTGTGTGGATAACGAGTCTGTTGAAGCTATAAGCGAACGGCACAGCTCGTTACTATTGGAAAATGAAAAATAACCCCTCTGCATCAAACCCATTATCTTTGCTCTTTGCGAGTGAGCGGTTAGAGTCGCAGATATACGGAAATGTTTCAAGTCTGCTGATGTGATGGCGCGCTAGTTGTTTTGTTTTATGTGTAAATAAACGCCACAGTGCCGTGATGAGGTACAAAGTCGGGGAACATGAACTCAAATGAATTACAATAATGTCGCGAGAGTGCCCGGCGTGTAGTGTTTGCGTGCTTGTGTACCGTGTTCTTGGAGGGTTCCCAGGGTTCCACCTTGCTGACATCCTGCATGTCTTGGAGTTGCCGCAATTGTGACAGCGTGTGGTGACGCAGCGCCTCGTGAAGCGGCGTGTCCCCGTCCTTGTCCTGCACGTCGAGCTTGGCTTCGGCTCGCACCAGCAGCTGTTGAGACGAGCACGTGTCACATGTATAGGTACGGTATCTGGTAACATTCATGATGAAGAAATGAAGACGTAAAAAAGCATACAGGGCAGAACGGGGCCTTATTAAGGAGTCAAACAATCGCACAAACGCCCGTGCGGGGAGAAGCTCGTGAAAAACAGGCACACTGGCAGTCAAAGCGCATAAACGCTTCCTACAACCATAAAACAACCCTAATTTTATGCTACAATGCAAACGCTGCGGGGCTGATTTATAAGGTTGACGCTTTCAATGCATCGATTCATCATCATGTTCCCTAATTATGGCCTGCACTTTTGCTTGGGTCCACAAGATGGCAACGTGGCAATCTCAATCTAACACTACACACCAAACGCGTCGGGGGCGAAGACACCGCCTCAGCAAGCATTTCCCCCTACACAGCATCTCTCCCCCGAAACGGGTTCTCATTCAATTGCAGGGGCATCGACCAGTGTAAATTAAATGTGGCCGCTTGCTTTGATGTTCCCACTCCACTTTAAAAAGGTAACGTCCAGAATGAGGGACTGATGAAGAGATATCAGCGGATAAGATCTTCAATTAGTGGTGGGAAGTGAGACAAGGAAAGGCAAGAGAAGAAGAAGGAGGAGGAGAGGAGGAAAACGGCAGAGGAGCCACTAACCCGGACGATCTGGGTGTGTTGACGCTCCACGGCGAGGTGCAGGGCCGTCTGCTGGTTGACGTTCTGGATGTCTAAGCTGGCGCTGCCCTGGGGAGGTGGGAACAAAAAAAAGGGTGGGGGGGAGAAACAGAATGACCACACGTTGACTCCTGCATGCAGTATATTCACAATCGACCATTACGGCAAAGAGACGATGAATTCGGACTAAGATAAACACAGAAACAAGTAAATATTTGATTCCACTGAAGGTTGAGGCGAGCTTTTCTCACTATATATATGCGTCATTACCGTACCTTTCCCTCCTTCAACCCTGCTGACTGACAAACTATCACCTCGGGGGCAGAAAAATTGCATACTGCAATTACGCTTCGTGTGACTGTCATTCCCAATTGCGAGCACTCCAGCTGAGGAGATGTGGAGAGGAGATAAGCAGTGTGATCAGGCAGTGTGTGAAATCCCCAAGTAATAAGACGGGCTGGCTGGCTGGCTGGCTGGGAATCTGCAGTGCACCTTCTACTGTGGTGCAATTTCTGAATAGAAAGCTGAGCCATCACTGCAAACCAGCCTATTGCAGGGACTCGGGAATAAGGCCATCCCCCGAAATGTAGCAAGCACAGGCAACATTCTTAGGTTGGAGCGTTGCAGCAGCATTGCTGCCTTGCACCACGCCGTCATTAACCCAGTTCCCACTTGGTCAATTCACTCTGGCTGTAAACTCCTGCATGTGTCAGTCTTCGGTGAGTTAAAACTGCAATCTCAGAATTGAAATGACCACGGTGCTATGATCACAAGAAAGAGGGAAGGATATAAGGCCGAGCGGCAGAACACCATCCCGGGAGGGCCTGAGAGCTGTGCGGCTTCAAAAAGTTACAGCTGCTTTAACTGGTCTGTAGCTTAATGATGTGTAGTCGGTAAAGAGCCAGGAGTGGAAGCTGAGGCTGATGCCGCGACAGGATAGCCCGGTATGTGTGTAACTGTGTTTGTATGTCAGGGGGAAGTGATCAGATACTCGTTGAAAATCACTAAAGCTGCCCGCCCTGCTCTGCGGTAGCTCTGATCTGCTTGTGATGTTACCTGGTGCACCAGCAGCTCAGCCACCTCCACGTGGTTATTGAGGGCAGCCAGGTGTAATGCAGTGTATCCGTCATCCTTCTTCTCGTCTACGATCCAGGGCCTCGGCAGTTTGGACAGCAGCACCCGCATGGCACTGTAAGGAGGAGAGGAGGAGAGGGGAGGAGGGAGGGAGGGAGAGAGAGGCGAGCGGTTATGTGGATGCTCAGGACTAAAACACAGCGAGAAGAAGGATAAAAGCTGTCACTTCTTGTTCTAACAGGCGGCCAATTAATCTATTTGTCGTTGAATGATCAATGCATTGTGTGAGAGCTCGGGGCCAAACACATGCTGCTGTAAGCAAACCCATCACAGGGTGTGTACAGCACATTCCACCACAATCCCCCCCCTCTCCCACCCAGCCCCTTTTTACAGCAGAGCATATCCTATTTTCACACATGGGGGCAAGAATACTAAATCAACTTAGGGAGGATTTGCTTTCCCATGCAGAGTGTTATTTACACCAGCCTTTAAGCAGTACAAGTGCTGTGTTTTATTTTAGCGTAGCCCCCCTGCCACTTCCTCAGTTAAAAGAGAAGCCAATTCTCCCTCGGTGATGTGCAAAAGTGGCTATCATTGGGAGGTAAAATGGTAATTATACAAGATTTAGCTGCATTCACTCAGGTCTCCTCTTGGGGAGGAAACAGTCGGGGAGGGGGGAGGGGGGGGGGGGCTGGGGAATCTATTGTTTAAACAGTGTTGTCTACAAGAAGTGGCTTCGTGTGTTCAAATCTGTTCCATTTGAAGGTCATTTATAGAATGTGTGCCACATGGAGAGGGGCGGTGGATTCGGAAAGGCAACCGCACGAGAAGTAAAGCCGGGAGGGAGTCACTGGGGCTTGTGACGGTGAGGATTCAGGAGTGAAGCTGACTGACAGTCCCTGCAGTGTTACTGAAGAAAAAGAGGTTTCAATTACAGGGGTAAGAAAGACGCCTTACATGTGTCTTTGCCTTAATTAAAAACAAAAGATGACACAAATGCAGCAGGGAAAATGAAAGGAAAAAGCTTCAGTCTGGGCGGCGATTACCCAGCACTGATATAACTCCAGATAATGAACTTGTAAGATGATGCACTACTGCCTACTGAGTCATCGAGGTGCTTGTAGTCCATTCGCCCTCTCACCTCTCGCCCTGGTCTGTGAACACGCAATCCAGGCGGACAGCGATACTGAACCGGTGCTGACGATTAATAAAGTATCTTAAATCCCAGCAAAACGCAAAGAAAACTGAAGGAACTTAACCGACACCCCTGAAACGTGCTCGGATCTGCTCTGTAGTTACTGCAGGTACACAATGTACCATCAGTGAGCGTGAGAGCAGGGACGCTAAAGCGAACGCTCTCAGACCTTGATTAACCCCGAATAATCATGCAGGTCATATCTGCAGCAAAAGGTTGCGGAGACTTTTGCCCCGGCTTCGATGCGGCTGAACAACCGTGTGTGCACTTGGGCGTTGACGTACACAATCATAAAGGTAAACAGGGTTTAGCACGGTGCAGGGATTAAATGGGGTTCAGCGTGGGGCAGGGCACACACACACACACACACACACACACACACAGCCTGTACAATCAATGAAAATCAGCGACTACAGCGGAAAAGGGGAAAGTAATGCAAAAAAAACGTGCTGGCAAGTCTGTCAGTGTAGCAGTGTGTTCCCTGTGGCGTGTGGTAAACCTGCAGCCTGTCTCTCGTCTTCCAGAGCAATGAAAGACCATCATCTGCATACCCTCTCGAGAGACAGAGCGGCAGGGAAACAGAGGGGCAGATAGGCATGCAGGCAGGCAGCACCTCTGTACAGACAGAGATCCAGGGCTGGTGTACTGCTGCAGTGATGAACGGCGCAGCACACTGATCCCAGGCTCCCTCGCTCTCTCTCTCTCTCTCTCTCTGCTTCACATTGCACACAGGCTTACACACGCACACACACTCACACACACACACACACACACACCTGCATTGCTTGCAGCCATCTCCAACCACTTAATGCAGAGGAGCGCTGCTTAAATGTGATAGCAACCGCGCCCACTCTGCCTTATTTTACATTCATAATGTGTCGTCTTCATTACAATGAACTACGTGCGCGCATACTGTAGATTTACCATCTCGCGGGGGACTTTCGATTAATTTCATCTGTGGTGCTCCCGCTGGAGATTTAAACAAGCAAATTATGGAGGAAAACCTGGCCAAATCAGATTCTTGCCCCAAAGAAGAACATAAAACATAATCTCTGTGGTTAAATAGTTTTAGCTTACAATTAAGTTAGTACAAATGTGAAAGCACTTTATTTTCTCTAGTGCAGCAGTTTCTTTGTTCTTCTCCCGCCCGTCCTTCCTCCTACTGGCATAATATTTGACATTTGGGCAATCTAGATCCGATGCAAACGGTACGAACGGCTGGCCAATGAACATGCACCTGCTACATGACCACAGCTTTATTCTATGGGGGTCGACTGGCACCTTCTAGTGTTTGAGTTGGGCAACGGAATCCTGGGCAGGTGTCTGCTGAGGGATCGTGAGCCTGGATTGACAGGCTTCCTGCCACGCTGGGCGAAATGGGCGGACATTAATATTAATGCCCCATGCTGGCATTGCTGCATTGCAGTTAAGCTATTTGCTGTAAAGGCAGAAAAAAAAAAGAAAAGGAGAACGAATTAACAAAGAAATAATTCCTGGTTGTTTTAAATACTTTGCTTAAATGATTTTAGCGGTGACTGAGGGGGTGTGTGTGAGAGAAACGGCCCTCGGGGTGTGGGATGCTGAGAAATGTATGAGAAAAATAAACAGAGATGGACAGGCAGGGAGGGAGAGAGAAGCAGCGGTGGAGAGAGAGAGAGAGACAGAGAGAGAGAGGAGGCTGCAGACGTTTTACTGGGCAGGAAGCGCTGACTTGACCCGGGAGTTTGCAGTCAGACAACTCAAGTGTTAAGCGCAAAGAGAGGGAAAGGATGAAATATTTAGAGCGACATGGGGATCTCTTTCTCACAATCAAACCTCCAAAAACAATGGCTGTGGGATGCAGACAAACACGCAACCGAGGGGAAGGGACAGGCAGAGGAGAGAGGAAAAGCGAACAAAGAGGAGAAGGGAGAAGGGAAGACATGATGGAACTGGGTCACCCTGTGAGAGATCTCATAAGTCCCCCTGGAGAGCTACACCGGGGCCCGTGTCTCAGGCTGCAATTTGTCATTGACCGGGACAATCTCTGACGCCCTCAGTTCTGTGTGTGTTGGCGTTTGTCAGTGTGCGTACAGCACCGGACTAAGTGTGTGTGTGTGCGCGAGCGTGCACGAGCGCTTGTGTGTAGGGGTCGACAGGGCCCTTCTGCTGCCCTCGCCTGGCTGACAGCCATCTGTGTGGTGGTCAGTAGCTGTTAATACAACAGGAAGTGAGAGTCGAGGGACAATAACTTGGGTAGGACAGGGCAAAATGGGAACAGTCAACATCTAGCCTGAGATTAATGGCTGCGCACAAACATATGGTTACTCTGATGTAGGGGACGTGTTTGGCATACCGTCACCCGTTAACGAAGCAAAGCCTGGACTTCGAGCTCATGAAAGGAGATCTGAATTAAGCGTCTGAAATTAGATGTTAAGAGCGACCACCTGCATAGGGGAATAACATGCTTGATGAAACTGACAGTAATAATTATCAGCCTTGCAATGACGAGGAATGAGAACAAACAGACGCATACCAGCATCATTAAAAAAACACCTTAACAATGAGAATACCTCAGACGATACATGAGGTGTTAGCTCAATGGGGACAGGATCAATACTTTAGGGTCCTCTGAAATTGTGGATACGTTTCCCAAAATACGCTTTAAAAATGACTCCCCCTCCCTGCATCTCTTTCTCCTTCCCACTCTGGACAAGCAGACCCAGAGCAACACCCGAGCAGGGACAGCTGGGAGGTGAGAGTCATGAAGGTGTGTGGGGTTTCAATGATCCGTAACGGTCAAGCCCCTTTGACAATTTCTGGTTTATGCGTTTGCTTGTTGGAGTGCGATTGTGAGAAAACATGACTGGCAAGGCTAAGGGAAGGGAAGGGATGGGAAGGGATGCATTTGCTCTCGTCTGTCTTAAATCGCAACGCAACAGATGTGACAAGGCATTTAAACATCTTGCCCCATCACCTCACTCTGTGCCCCAATTGTTCACCGATTGTGTTTGTCAGGGTCGTCCCACAGCTATTGGCCGGAGCGGACGGAGTAAATAAGTGCAGGTAACACCCCTGCTAGCGGCGCAGCCTCGTGCGGTGGACAAGGACCTAACTCGCACTGCTCTATAGAGAAGAGAAAAAAAGAGAGCCTTCATTACCATGCTGAGAAGAGAATAATTTCCCCTCCAATGTGACCTTCCCCTGTCTGCTGTACCTGAGCCCCCTGAGTGAGCATGCTTTTATTAAGGACTATTTGCATAAACCGTGAAGGGGAAACGTGGAAACGTGGATGCGTTTCTACCATGTTTAGGCGATGGTTCTAGCAACGCTTTGGTGGGGCCGCTGTGCGGCTTGAAGGTTGTCGCCGGGGTGCGTTTTCAAACATCTCAGGTACAGGATTCAGTCCATTTGTGGAGTAGGTGGGGGCCAATTATGACTCGGCTTTAATTAGCATTAAATCACCTGGTATTACGGGGTGTCCTGATTCAGAGCAATTTAAGAAGACGGGGCAGGCAGACAGTGAGAGAAGCCCAATGGCGTGTTAATGTCCCATTGGTTCTAGATGACCCAATTATTTTCCCACATGCTCTTCTTCCTTTGCACTTTATTCTCCTCAGCACCTTGAAAACGCCTCATTCTCATCCCTGCTCTAGTCATAATAGCGATATTACACATCCTTTAACCAAAAAAGTGAAAAACGAGAGGGGAAGAAAGCAAGGACATACATATTATATTGGAATAAAGAGACTCTTAAATCATGCACATCGCACGCCACCTCTAACAATTACTCCATCACGTCATTATCCATTTTATCAACAATCTACTTATTGAAAATCACTCTTCGTACATGCCTAGATATTCAGAACATCATAATGTAATCGCTTCTACATTACAGTGCAGTCTATTACAAACGGAAAACTGAAGCCAGTTGAATAAATATATTAAAAGGTGATGTGAAATTCAGTGGCTCTATAAAAATGATTCACAAGTAGTTAAGCTAAGGCTGACTTACAAGTATAAATATGCTTTAAAGGCTTTCAAACCGAGCAGAAAGAGGAGAAAACACATGGCAGCGTTTGGTAATAGCACTTTCAATGGTTGACTTCAGACGAAGTCCATTAAATAGAAGGTACAGAATGGAAATTCTAGCTCAAATCATTCTTCACGTGTTTGCCACAGCGGCTATGATAAAAACAAAAACTACATGTCATTGTAATTCAAATCTACACCGTCTCAGATGTTTACACATTGTGTGCATGTAATATGTATTGTTACCCTGCTGCGTCTGTTTGGTAACCATGTTCATTAATATGCTGTGCTGAAATCAAATTGTGGCTGTGAGGTCATTAAAGCTCACTGTTCTCCCCGGCAGTGTAAATCAAATGGTGACGCGTTTCTTCAACCGCCTGAGCCGAGTTGGAAAAAAGATTATTCAAACCTAAACAAAATGCATCAGCCGACAAGGCGCTGCTGAAGAAACGACAGAGGCGGACTGGAGTTTTTCTGAAAGCCGCTGTGTGCCGAGCAGCCACCATTATCTGACTGTGGGAAGGGCTGAGCTGCTGTTCCTGTAACGGCTCGTGGGTCGCAGACAGTCAATGCGTATACATGAAATACAGCATAACTGCTAACTTCTACCTAATATATCTCTGGCAGGTTTTCAAAAAAAGAGAAAGGCTTTTTGCTGTGAGGGTATATTGAGCTGTGATGACTCATACTATCACACTTCAGCTCTGCACGGGCTCTTTACCTTTTTACCCATTTCCTAGATTTTTATTGCCCCAGTAACTATCAAAATGGCTGCGAGGGATGAAGTCAAATCCGGGGCTCCCAAACCCCTACAGAAGCTGAACGCTACAGACGTCACCCAGCCTGTGGTGCAGAGACAGCGCGTGTCTTGAAGAATGCTGTTTATACTCATTTTACACTTCTTGTATCTTCTTCGCAGTGGAATCAGTTTGCTCCACTGCCAGGCTTTTTACTGTGAAAGCATGAAGTCAAACCATGCGAGCAGCTTAAGCTCAGTTAGGACGCTTTTGCTATTTCATCAGTTTTACACAAGTTGAGAAAAACTGATCCGCCCACATTGAAAACCCCAAACGTGAATTTTAAGAGCAGAATATTTCACAACTTGCGTTTACGTGTTAAAGGCCATCGTCGCTTTTTGCTACATTCTCAGTCGTGTCAATATCATTTCATGTTTTTTGTAGCTTTTTACCACAGCTTCATTCAGACATAACCGATACCTGACTTTTTAATGGCGAGGCCGATATTTTATTTCAGAACTTGCACTTTCGCGGCGGCTGAGTTACTGTCCTCTGCGGAACATAAAAATCAGACTTACTCCTGCCGGGCGATATTAACTGACAGTCTTTTCCGCGCGGCGATATGATACAGTAAATAGCGCGGCGGGATTGACCAGGTGCTTGGAAGAGTGAGAGAATTCAGCCGCTCGGAAAGACTTTCGATCGGCGGGGGCCGCTCAGCAGCCTGCCGTGCTGTCAACGTACGGGGCAGACGGCCTGAGAGGCTCTTATGATCTACAGTCTAATGGCAAATCCGCCACTTTAAATCACCCCCCCCTCCCCTCTCTGGGACGCTTCACACACCTCAAACGCGTGCACACTCCTGCTGTGACCGGCGCAGGTCGTTTCTTACACAAAACCGGCATCGTTGGCGAGCGCAAATTAAATGCACACCACACAATATGGAAAACAGCCATCGGAAATTCTCTCCATAAGTAATTAGGCGACGAGTGCGACTCCGCCCGGCAGTCACACACGGTGTAGGAGATGACCAAGGGGCAAGGGGCAAAATCACCCCTTGCAGTTTTAATGAAGTAAAATGAACAAATGACTTGACAAAACACAGCTGGTGAGTAGCTTGTTTCAAATTACGACATTGCTGTTAGCTAGGTGCGTAGTCTCTGGTCCTGGCCGTGCCATAGCATGAATTTGCTGGTTCCTAAGATTATCGAGGTACGTATTGAATCAGCCAGTAAGAAAGACCATTATGAGGAACAAACAAGCTCCTCACTACCGAAACGTGGCAGTGAGTACCTTAAAGCAACTGTAAGTGTTACACGAGTGTGTTTATTAACAAATGGAAAAATGGAAGTTCGATCAATTAATAGACTGCAGTGCATTGAATTCTGTTAATGATGATCTCCTTGGAGGAAGATGCGACATGACAGTGGGGTGAGCTGTGAAGACGTAGTTCCGCGCGCCGCATTGTCAAACCATACGGCAAAAGAGCGGCAGCACAAAATGCCCCTTAAGTTCGGTAAGTCAGGGCAAAAAAATAGCTCAATAAAAAGTCGATTATTTCCTTCTCCGGTCACACGAGCAGAGAAAGAAGTCATGGCTGAGGGAGCGCTTTTGTAATTAAAAATCCACCATTTGCGGGGGGGAAATAATGGGGATCAAAGGGCCTTGTATCAGCAACTGTCTCCTCTAAGCATTGAGACAACAGACCATATGCCCCGCAGCGGCACAGGACAAGTCCAACAGCCAACTTGTTAATGGCAGAGGTATGGCCATCGCATGAATGTAATATACAATACAATACACCATCCACTACAAGGGTACAATGAAGGCGCGCCACCATTTCCCCATGCGTGTCACATCACCTAATAATAACAATATAATGCTTTTTACCCCAGAGAACACAGTGAGCCATGTTTCATTGTATTTAGTATTCTTTGCCTGCCACACACACACACACACACAGACACAGACACAGACGCACACACACACGCACACACACACACACACACACACACACACACACACACACACACACACACACACACACACACACACACACACACACACACACACACACACACACACACACACACACACACACACACACACACACACACACACACACACACACACACAAAGACACAAAGACACAAATGCAAATCCTTATCTTCTCAGACCTGTCATACCGAATTTACATGGGAGCCATTAACTTTAATGTGTCCGTACAGGGTTACCAAGGTAACCCGGACCATTCTACAGGTAGGCCTGGTTTATATGTATAAGCGAAGAATGTATAAGATGCTAAATGTGGGTTTGGCCCGCAGTTCACAATTTATACAACTATTGATAGCAGGTACACCAAGTAATGTTCACACATCATACAGGTATGCAAATCAGATTCCCTGCTGGAAGTGTAACAGCGCAGACATCACACACACTGGATAACACTTTTAATGACGCGTGGGTTGACGTGTGCGACAGATAAAAATCCAGCCTACTGGTACGTTGACACACACACACACACACACACACACACACACACACACACACACACACACACACACACACACACACACACACACACACACACACACACACACACACACACACACACACACACACACACACACACACACACACACACACACACACACAGTATGAACGACGCCGCGGCTTATGCGCTAATTTGTGCCTGGAACACCATTTAACCCAAAGTCGGGCCCTGACACGTGTTTTCCTCAGCATGCCTCTTAGTGTTCACGAGGACACAAAACAAAATGCCATCACTAATGTTCATGTACCATCAAATCCGCAAATAAATCCCATTACTTCATCCAATACATCAAGTAAATGGATAAACTACATTTGTTTTTAAATGGGACTACAAAATATTAAACATGTCTGACAGCTGTGTGGGGGAAGTTTATCACCTTGCTCTGTCATATTTATTACCTGCATTGCCGAAGCACTTAAAGTGCCACAAATAAATCCTGCTCTTTCTAGGTTTGGCAAGTGGGCAAAAAACCACTCCGTCGCCGCTCACAGCACCTTCACAATGCGAGCTTTTCTCTTTGTCTGTACACTACAGTCACTTTCCCAAAAGCTCTTTATGTCCTTGAGTTCTTTAGTAAGGGATGTACCCTCCCTTACCCTCTCCCTCACTCCCTCCCTCCCTCTATCCATCCATAGGTTGTTTCTTCTCTTTTCTCCCCCTGCTCATCCGTTCTTCCCTTTCCCCTGCACCCCTCCCTCTCCCAACATGTGCTATAGCAACGTTGCAGCTCGGGCCCCCTGTTCGAGCGTGCCACAGGCCAGACAGAGCATTACAGCATGGTTGAGCTTATCTATTGGCTCGGCGCCACTGTTGGCCCAACCCTACGAGGAGGAGTGGGCGCCGTGATTGGTCACAGGGGGATTGGGGCTTTGTATCAGCTTGTCCTCTGGCCGATCTTTTGGACTTGTCCCAGCTCGGAGAGGGGTGGACATTGGGAGGGCCTGGAGGACTGGGGGCTTTTCAATTAAGTGCACAGTGCACGCTCCAGCAAACTGGCACCCAGCCTCAGCGAAAGGGGCCGGTCAGCCTGCTATATCTATAAAAGACGTCCGCCACCGCCTCCTCCGCCAGTAATTTAAGTAGAATGAGATGAGAAGAAGATGATAGCAGACATTAATACTACACAGCCATAACTGGTAACAAGAAAATAAACATACGGGATCAATTTCGTTTATCTGAGAACAAATGTTGTAAAAAATTCCAATTGTTTGCTCGAACCAATTGAGTAAGTGCAGTTAATCTGGATTCCAAAGGTTATTTTAACGTATCTCTGTGATCACTTATCTTTTAATGATTTAGAGCAGAGTGTCTGTGAACGCTACACCCTTCCCTTTGACCAAGCTTATCACCCCCACCATCCAGCCATCAGGAATGATCCTATATCACTCTGTAAACAGGTCCCCATCATACACACAGCAGATAAAACGCAGAGAAAAAAAAACTAATAGCTCAAACAGTACGTCTATGCGACATCCTGTCTTAGTTTTACTATGCAACAAGACTAACACTCCATGTGGTGAGAATATCTGTATGTTCTGTGTGTCTGCACATGAACATATGGCAACAAGGAGGAAGTCACACATCGTCTCTACCAGCTTACAATATGTCGCTTCTCTTTACTTTAGCGATATGACTACAAAATAACAATTGCTAATGAGCGGTTGATCAAGTTACAGCATAATAATGTAGCCTGTATATGGATGTGTATGCATATGGGTTACAGGCACAGGAAGACAGGAACGGGTGTACAAAGAGGAGTTTAGGCGCATGCATCCATATGTGTGTGTGTGGGTATTTGTGCAGTTGTGGGTGGGTGTGTGTGTGTGTGTGTGAGCGTGTGAATGTACAGTACTGGCACACGAGCGAGCCGCTGCAGTGGGTACATTATTTGTGTATTTTGCGAGTCACTTAGCGGTAACATGCAGCACCACTAAGGCACAGTAAAAGATCAGAGGCAGGAGAGGCAGAGGAGCTTCTCCTGCAGTGAGGCTGGAGGGAACAATGGGCTGCTGCTGGATCACACAGCCCCACTGCCACAGGCTTCCCCCTCCAGCACCCAGGTAGGTTGGCCCATTCATAAATCACTTTTATTCCTTCTAGCGCTCAACAGCCTCAACCCCTTCAAATGATGCACAGTGTAAAGGGATGAAGAGGGAGGAGGGAAGGGAGAAGGGGGGGTTGTGTGGGGAAGGGAGTGAAGAGCGACTGACTAGAGAGAGATAAAGTAAGCAGGAGGTCTGATGGAAGAGAAGCGTGCGATTTACTCAAAACACACAAACAAGACTCATTAAAAGCAGTTCTAATCCCTCTATGATGTCGACTGGTGGGCAGGCACACAGGGAAAAGGAATTAAGACGGGCTCAGAGACCGGCCAAGACTTTGGGCGGGCTCAAAGAAATAAGGCTTCACCACCTTCTGAGGCTCACCGGCATTCTGTTTGTAAAATCTTCCAATCTGTCTTTCAGAACTGAGAGGAGCTCGACTCTGGGGTTAGTAGTATGGGAGATAGGAGGGCTGCTTATCATATGAAAGACCCACAAACACTCCTGTGTACAATTAGATCTTAACCACGGGGAGAATTCCAATGAGTTCAATTAAACCTTTTCAATGTTCAGAACTGTGTAGTGGTTTATGTATGAGTAAATCTTATAAATTCCTTAACGTAACTTGTGATCCGTTATCTAAATTATACATTTGTCTCCACAATACATCTTCTCTAGACAATATAAAGCCTCATTAATGCAAACAGTTGATATCACACTAATCTTTTTTTTCTTTTTAATGGAGATATCAGAGAACAACCTGTCCCACCCCTTTATCCAGTAAAACAAAGCACATCCATTAGGAGACCCTTTTCTTATTGATCGATTAACTGCTCAGCTAAACATTCAGCTCCGCACAATTCATCATGGCAGGAGGATGTAAGCCATGCTGCCGGAGTTTCAGGGGCAGATGGGATGTCGGGGGATGTAATTGAGATTAAACTTGTGGGCTGGGCCGGTTTGGAAGAAGCAGGCTTGGACCCGCAGAGGGGGTACACAAGACAGACGGGCGTTGTCAGCACAGATAGTTACAGGTCACACTATTTCAACCAAACATGACGCGAGCATGGGTGTGCTGCCTGCGCGTACATACATACATCCATCCGTATGCACGCACAGGACACAAGCTGAGAGGAAATTATAGCCGGCTCACTTTAAAGTTGTTCGTAAGGGGCAGAGACTGCAGGTCCCCAAATAACAGGTGGCCTTCACAGCTGCCATTTACGCAGCTCCAATTCTACGCGTTGGCTGGACACGTTAAGGTCAAGCTGGAGCCGGCACGTTAGCTTTAAAATCTATTTTACCGGGCAAATGTTTAATTATTATAACACCCATAAGGATAACGCAATACAAATGCGATAAATTCCAACTGTTGATGCATAGAAACTGCGTATTAAAAATCGACGCAGAATTATTTCCACTCGTGAAAAAGCCCAGAGATAAAGTGCGGAGTGGGGCGGAGTGCCAGTGAGCTTGTTAAAAAGGCTTATCAAACCAAACACTGGAACATTGCATGACATATTTCTGTCTGATAAAATACACCTTGTCCCATATTCATGCTGCATTCAGGGTGTTTTCCCTCCTCGACTGACACTAAAAACATGACAGCGTGGGTTTCCATATGATTAATTTAAAGGATCCAACAGCATATTGGTATGCAAACAAAAAACATCGGCTTACACATCCCGGGGCATTCTGCAGTTAAAATGCAGGTGCGGGCGGGCGAAAGAGGGATTTGCGTGCCGTCGCCGACGTATATACGTGGAGGAGGGTAAGAGGAGAGACTGAAAAGGAGAAGAGGGCACAGAGGACACTTCTGGCATACAGTATAGATGTGCCCCGTGATGAGACCAACTAATTAAACAGATTCTTCAGTGGCCGCGCCTCGGGAAAGCTTGAAAAAGACACTTGGAAATTAATGAGAGCCTCGAAAAAAGGGAACGAAATGCAGCCAAAACTTTTTCGTCCCTCAGAGGTGAGGCTGCCACTCGTCTCTCCGCACTGCCAGTAAAAGGAGAAATAAATAAATATGAAAACAATAATACTTCCTGCTAACGCCCACCACACACTCACACACTCAATCACTTCCAATCCCTCTCTCTCTCTCTCTCTCCACTGTTCCTCCAATATGCGGTTATTCTAAGTCTTGAGGTAAGCGGGTTTAAGCGGTTTTAAAAGAAGAGTGATTGAGTTTGGAAGCAGACGGGGTGTCAAAGGGACATAAAGAGTGTTGCGGGGTGTATCAGAAGAAGCAGTAGTCTTGGTGGCGAGGGATGTAAAAAAAAAAAAAGAAGAAGGTGGGGGCGGGAGGGGGGAATCAAGAATATACAAGTCGAACCAGTGGAGAGACCACTTTATTTGGAGCTACTATAAATAGCCCAGCAAATGGTAGCAGGGGCTAACCGGGCTAACGCTCCTCTCTCCTTCCAAGCTGGTGCAATCGATAGGCAGGGAGCCGTAGGGGAGGCTTCCCGGAGCCTGTAGCCAACAGCTGCTGAGGGGGGGTGGGGGAGGCAAGGAGAGGAGTAGAGTGGAGTGTGGAGTGGAGCGAGCAGAGTGGGGGAACTATTTTTTGCACTGCTTGACTAAATATGGTCAGGGAGGTGGTGAGACAAGACAGAGGAGCAGCCCGGCAACAGGGCCGGGGCGCGTTTCAAATGCTTGGCTTCCCACAAAGTGCTAACTGCTTAGCTTAGCCCTGCGCGCTGTCAGGAGGACGCCGCCGGCTCGCTGGCCTCTTCTCAGCTCTCCTTTGCTCATTTGCTTGCCAGCGTGTTCTTCCTGTGCTCTCTCCTTCGCCCTCTCTCTCTCTCCCTGTCTCTCTCCTCCCGTCTCTCTGCCCTCCAAACTGCTTTAGCATCTACTCCTTGATCTTCTCCCAGTGAAACAATGACCCTTTCCATGCACTGTTTAGACTGCACACCAGCAACGGAAACGCCACGAATTTTAAAAAGACATGCGCTGTATCCTCCGTCTCTAGTTTCTGACAATGGTAATGAAATCTGCATGGATGGCAGGGGGCTATTAAAAGTACAGCTGTCTTCTACCGCAGAGGCACGGGCACCTTTCTTTTTTCTGATACCTTTATTGCAATTCGCCTCTGAAACATTCAGTAAACATTCAGTAAACTCCCTCTTCTAAGCTGCTGCGTTAAGTTCCACGGAATAATAAAAGCACATTTTAGTAGCAGGGTAAACCTCTGGGGTTGTGTGTGTGTGTGTGTGTGTCTGTGTGTTGACGGAATAAGAAAAAGGGCAGGGTGGGAGGCTGGTTGGTACACTTTCTGCCTCCTCCACCGACCAGGGCATCCTCCCAGCTCTCTCCCTCAGAACGCACATGATGGAGAGGAGAGTGCTGCAGAGTTTTTTTTTTCCCCCTCACCCCCTCCTCATTCTCTTCCTCTTCCCTCTCTGCCTCCCTTTTTCCTAACGACAGCTCTTCATGTCAGCTCAACGTCTTCCCCTTCTAAAGGTATGACTTCTGTTTGTGTGGGAATGTGTGTGCATGCGTGCGTGCGCCCCGCTCTCTCTCTCTCTCCCTCCCTCCCTCCCTCTCCCTCTCTCCTCCCCCTCCTCCTTTCCCTGACTCTGGTGCTCAACCCACCCCTCTGCCGCCGCCACCGCCCCCTCCCTCCCTCCCCCCAATCATAGAAGCTGATTCAGCGAGTCAGGCGTGCACCCGGCACACACGATGGCTGCAGCAGCTGGAGCGCTCTCTAGGTCATTATGGCTCTCTTCACTACGGGAAGAGGAGGAGAGGAGGGGAAGAGAGGAGGAGCAGCTCAGATAAGAAACTGATCTGACAGGTAATATATGCTCTTCCTTTGCTTTCGGACGGAGTTTACCCCTGGCGGGCCTTGGCGTCTCTTGTCCCGTCTCTTCCCTCTCTTCCTCAGATGCGATCAGTTATTAACTGCATGGCTTGCCTGTGAGTAGCATAGTCGGAAGAGGGGAGTGGAATGTACTGTTCTGCGGCGGCAGCTCTGGGACAGAACTTAACCAGAGAACACCTTTGGGCTTTTTGCCCCTCCTTTCCAGCATTCCTCTCATGTTAGAAGAGGTGAAGAAAAAAACGCTTTTACTGAGGGAAAAAAGTGTGGAGAGGAAGAGGATGCAGGTGGAGGTGGAACAGGGAAAGGGAGGCTAGGGAGTTGCTGTGCTCCACATGGATTTAAGCCCCGTTTTTTGTGCTCTCCAATCTATGTCTCTCATCTTGTTCCTTCTGCCTCCCTCCCTTGCTCATCTTGGTCTCTCCCTCTCTCTCTCTCTCATGTGTTCCTGGCACTGGCCGGACATGCTGCAGCAGCAGAGCTCTTTGGCTCATTAGGCTTCACGGTTGCAGTTCCGTCGCTATCCAATAACGGACTCGTTAACTCAGACCCACACTGGTGTGGAGGCATTCCCTTATGCACAATGTGCTATCTGCGTCTGACTCCTTCCAAGATGCCTTTTTTTGTTGCCACGACTAAGGATACAATAATTCCTTGGACTTTTCATACGCTGCTTACTCTTTTTAAATCTCTTTTTGGTGCCGACTTAACCTAGACCACTTTTTTTGGTTAAACTATAGGGCGGGGGAGGTCATTGGCATATTTGAATTGATGGGAGGTAAGTTTGAGGACATGCCATACTTTTAAGCCTACGGAAGGATGGAATGTGGCTACCAGAGGGATGACGAAGCATCAGAATAATGACCGATGAGCAGTTTGGGAGTTCTGAACGGGGGGGGGGGGGAAGCGGATTGACGGTGCACAGCTGTGAGAAGTGTATTAACACAGATATGGTGGGGGGAGAAGGTGAGGCTGGGTGGGAGGGGATACTGGCCAGCAATGGCAGCCTGAGTAGATGTGTGTCAATGGTTGAACCCACAGTACTTAGTGTAGTAACCCAGTTTTCTCGCTCACTCTCTCTCTCGCTGTAACAGATTACTATAGGCTAGGCAGGGCATGCAGGGCACACAGTGCTGCAGCGCTATCCAGCAAACCAGAACATACACAAAAGCCACCGAGCTAATTTGCTAGTTAACGTTCCCCAACCTTCACCGCACTGTCTGAAGGGAGGAATTTCAACCCCCCCCTCGCCCCCACTCTCTCGTATTTGCTCACCCTCTCGGGTGGCTGTGACATTTCCTAAACAGGACGTCACACCTTTAGGACCGGGCTTATCCACCTGCCCTGCCCTATCTTTGTCCTGAGAACAACTGTCACCTCTAGTTCAGTCTCCCCTCATTGCTATTCCAAAGCCCTCTTCAGCAACCACATTGCACCATTTTACCATTTATTCAGTTCTCTTAACACCCATAACAACCTAAGCCATCTCCCCGCGGTCCGCTTTCTTTTTGCGCTCGCTGCCTCGATATTCAACGCCTTGGCCAGCTTAGAGTGGTTGGGGGCAATGTCGACTTGTGGAATGTGTTGGTCGGGGGCAAAGATTCATTAGAGACCTACTGAACAATTCTCGCCACTATGCAAATGGTTATTGATCTATTCCACCCCCTCTGCAATAGAACAGCTGCCTTCATTGTAAACACAAGACAGGTGAAGCTCCATCAGAAAAGAACAAGAGGAGGAAGAGAGAAAAAAAATCAAATATACCTGGGGTTAGAGGGACAGAGGGAGAGACAAAGACAGATGAGAGAGAGAGAGAGAGAGAGAGAGAGAGAGAGAGAGAGAGAGAGAGAGAGAGAGAGAGAGAGAGAGAGAGAGAGAGAGAGAGAGAGAGAGAGGCAGAGAAAAAGAGAGAGGGGAAAGATAGAGAGACAGGGGAGAGAAAGAGAGAAAGAGAGAGAGAGAGAGAGAGAGAGAGAGAGAGTGAAAGTTGGTTATAACCAGGACCAATCCACAAGTGCTGAGTGGGCATTAGCACCTTCATGTGACCTATGGCCTGCCTCTGCGCCTAAAGCCGAAATCCTGCTCACAATAGCTTCCTGTTCCACTTGGATCACCCTCATTTTCAAACATCAGCAAGCGCTTCAGATAGCCACCGGGGACATCGCTGACACAAGAGAGACATGTGGGGAGGGGTGGTGGATGGGGGGGGACAGGCGAGAGCGGGGCACATATTGATAGAAGTGACAAGCAGCAGCAGCAGCAGAAGAAGAAGGGCTGCCGGGAGTGGGGGGTGAAATTACAGCAGGACAAGATGGTAGTGAGGGAGATGGCTTGGGACAGAAGTGGGAGGGAAGAGGTGAGAATGTCCAGCGTGTCAGCACGGCCAGTAAGCTTATAGGTGCACTCTTGCTCCCGGGACACAGCAAAACTATCTTCCCACAAAGCAAGGTGGACAAAAGAGGGGGCACCTTAAACCAAGGACATTCTATCAAGGAGAAAATTCTTCCCTTCTTTCCTGCTGTTTTTTTTTCAACCCCCTACATTTACATCCTCCCCAGTTTTCCCCCGGACAGAGAGAGAGAAGACACCACCGTACAACAACTGCTGTGGAAAAAAGGGAGGTGGAAGAGAGGGAGCAACACCCAGGCTGGATTCCTCCCCCTGATCCGGATGGTTTCTCCCAGTTCTCTGGAGGACAACGGGGGTCACTGGGACAGTCGACTATGGTATGGACTGCAACAGTTCTGATATGTTCGGGGGCGGGGGGACTCGCCGTTCAGCCTTACATGGCAACTAAAGGAAAGCCTTGAGTGTTGAACTGAATTTACACTCAAAGTCACCTTACAGTGCAGACTACCATACTTGGGAGAGAGAACGGTGAGGAAAATGTTCTGCTTATAACTTCCCTGACCTTGGTGAAAGGTGAGAAAATGTCATATCTAAGATTACCTCCTTAGTGCACATACTTCTTTATGTACCCATATGAACATATGATAGCTATGGAATGTAAAGAAGTATGTATTCTTGGTGAGGTGCACGTCCCCGTACTATGAAAATGATGCCGGGCAGCGTCTGACATGTCTTATGCTATGTAGACTGTTAATGTGGTGTGTGAAAATAGCAGGCAGGGAGAGAGAGAGAGAGAAAGAGAGTGAGAGAGAGAGAGAGAGAGAGAGAGGCAGAGAAAGAGGCAACGGGAGGCAGAGAAAGGGAAAGGCAGAGTGTGTATGTGAGTGGTAGGGCTCATACATTAGCTATACTGTCTCTGGGCAGTCTCACTGCAGCAGTAACCGCTGTAGGGAACTCGCTGCTTTCTCAAACTAGCTGACTTGGCCAATAAAAATCTCTCATCCCAGATATGCCAACAATTCAAAGGACAATTACATAATTCACTATAAAGTGGACAACCGTGTCCGGGCCGTTCTCAGATAGCAGTGCAAATTAAGCTTAATGCTGTAGCCACCTTCAACAACTGAGGGCAAACAGAAGCCTGCGACATCGCCATACCAACAGGGCCCCTTTCATCATTGGTTGATTTTACTGCATTACAGCCCCTGAAATGCAGCCAGCTGCAACTTAGCGCTAAGTTTAGCAAACATAGTGGTATGCTGGAGCTACTCTTGACCATTAATACCATAATCTTTTTTCAGTGGACCTACGTGGCTCAGGAGGGAAGAGTGGCAAGGTGAACCGGGCCAAAACTCTGCCGCTATTGCTGGGCTTTTTAAATATGCAATTGAAAGAGCAGGAAATAGTTGCTGAGGTGGCAGATCGGAGAGAGGCATTGAGACTGCTGCTGCCACAAGCTGGCTCTGTCATGGTGCCGTATTATATGACTTCCATGTTAACAATCTTGTGTGTTTAACTACGACTCCCCTCCCTCCGACGCCGCTGCAGTTGCTCCCACCCACGCCGCGCACCACCCCAGCTGCCCCGTGCTACCCCCCGATTCCTGCTCTCATTGTTCACGTTTGCTATGCTTGCCAAAAGCTTTGCTGGGCTGCGTGGCAGTCAGATTAGACCATCAGAAAAGTGACAATACGGGATCAGGGTCAGCTCTGGCCTGTCAGCCGATTCCAATTGTAGACTGCTTCAAACGAATAAAAGGCACCAGAATAGGGACAGGGAGAAATGAAGCAAAGGGGGGGGGGGGGGGTCGCATAGCCAGCTATTCATATCAAGCACTTTCACCTATTCTAATGCCTTTCATCCCCTCTCTGCCCCATGCATGGATCAGAGATAAGACCTGTACCAGTTTAAGCATGGGGTTTACAGGTCTTCACACCTCTTTAATATAAGTAAAGCTATACTGCATTTTATGATCGGCCTAAAAGAAGAAGCGGATGGAAACATAAATAAACTGTTAACAGATGCAAATTCCACGTTGCTGTATTGAGGCAAACATTTCAGCGATAGTCAAATTACACTATTGGCAACTTAATCAAATCAAATGAGAATTTCCAATAGCGATTTCAACAAAGCCGCATAGGTGATTTATGACAACTAGACACGAGGACTAAAACAGAAATTAACAAAAAAAAATGATTCCATCAGATGTATTTGGCTGAATGCTGATAGATGCAGATGGCTGAGCTCCATCTGCACCTGCAGTGGAGCAACAGAGAGGCATATACAAGCCGCTTTAGTACAGCAGCACTCCTGCCATGGATGAGAGGAGACAAGTAAACTGAGCCGCAATGCTTAACACTGACAATCTGCATTCTGTTTCACCCACATTACCGGGAAGTGGGAATGGTTAAAAATATCTAAATTGAAAAAGAAAAAAAAAAAGGTTTGTAACCTACAAATCCCTTTGGGGCCGTTTTGTGATTCGGTGACGTTACATTTAGTCTATGAAGACTAAAATAAAACCGCCGCTCAAATTTTATGAGGTGGAAGTGCTTTCCAAAATCCCTTTACAGAAAACTTGGAACAAATTAATAAATGATTCTTACATAGCTGCTTAATTGAATTATGTCAAATTAAAATAAATCAACATGAAGATATCACAAACTAGACAACGGGAAGTTTAAAATGAACAATGATTTATCTCCCTGGATCCTTACTACAAATAAGAATAACCTGTGTCTTAAAAAGCTGAGGAGAGGGAAACCAGAGTAGTCTGTCCGTCTGTCTTTCAGTCAGGACATCATTGGTGCACGGCTTTGCACTGCATACACTTGCCTCACTGCTTCAACAGCAATGACCTGCTGTCTATGAGTGACACTCGCAGCAGATGCTGACATTATCAAATGCTCAGTGCCTGTCGTCCCAACTGCTTTTGCCCTGTTATGGCCCGTGGACGAGGTGAGCCGCCCGGCCACCTGACTCTGCTCGGAGAGATTGTGTGTGTGTGTGTGTAAGTGAGCGAGCATGAGTGTGCATGTGTATGTTACAAATAGACCTGCCTCTGGTGTGCCATATCAAACTAGCCCCATGTTGACCTCCAGCCTGTCGACAAGCAGCGCCCTATATCCTTCAGCTGTCGCGCGCCACTCGGAGAAAACTCACTTGTGCATTGGCAGGAAAAAAGTCAATAATTATAACTGCTGACTTTGCCGCAAATTCCTCTTACAAAATGGTGTCAAAGCAGCATTGGCGGTGACTGAAAACTAAGAAATGAAAGCTGAAGAATAAATAGCACAGTGCTGCGCATTAAACATGGGCAGAGCTGCTCATCACGTTTTTGGGGGGAAGCGGCGGAGTCACAAGCTCGAAATTTTGCAGCACAAACAAAATTATAAAAGTATTCAACGCCAGATTGTGGGACGTTTTTCACTTTCTAGTGGAGGGGATGATTTAAGGTTTTTGAGATTAAGCGTGACTACTACAAGAATTAGGAAGTGAAAACATGGACACACACACACACCGACACACACCATACCAGTTTATGGCGGCTTTTTAGTAGCAAATGCTTCAATTGTGTAGCACTGTGTCGCTCTCAAATAGCCACAAAATAAGCTGCCCTTAGTCACAATTCAAACACTACCTTCCACGCGACAAATCAGTCCCGAGGACTTAAATGACTGTTTTAAATTAATGTTGTGACTTGACACCCCAGAGTGCTGCCGTAGGAGTATGAGTGAGAAAGCTTGTGTATGCGGTTATGCGTCTGCATTTGTCTGCCGGCCGTCTCGTTGACCGAGGCGGCAGCGCACTTGCAGCGGGGCCCATCTGTCAGAGCCTGTAATTGCTTCATGACTCCAGGACATTCGACTCAAGTGCACTGCCACAGATTATTATTATCCTTTTCCCAGGGAACAATTTTTCTCACTCTCTAGGAGGGGGGCGAGCATAAAACTTAAAAAAGATAGCGCAGAGGATAAATAGGCTGTTTGGGAGGCGGCAAAGGAGAAAGTTAGGCCGGGTTGATCAGCTGCTACTTATTGTGTGTGTTCTTGAATAATAGAACGAATATGCCAAAGACGAGGAGACAAAGAGGGGAAAGCGAGACGCACGGCTGTCCATCTAAAAACAAAAGAAAAGGGTGTACAGGGTATGACACACTTTAGGTTATGTTGAAATGTCTTTCCTGTGTTCCTGTGTCCCTCCATGTGTCCCCATGTATTTCAGGCTGTGTCAGACAGATCATTACAGTACAGTACAGGTCCCGTGCCCGACTCGACTGTGATTCCACAATGCTTTGCTAAAGCTGGTAAAATGGAACCAAATCACCTCTTGAATGGATTTGGTCCCCTTCAACCAGCTGTAGCTATGCTTTGATGACTACAGGAGTGCTCCCTCCCCGCGACACACTCTCTGTAACGGCCAGCGGGGGGCTTGTCTTGATGACGACTAGCCTGTGATTCTTGCCTACCTACAACGTGTGAGTGTTCTCTGAATACGTGTACTGTTCCACAGGAACCCTGCCTTGTTTTTGACTAATAAAAAGAGGAAATTCCCAGCTTTGAATCATTGTTATGGTCCCCTTTTCTGAGTGTTGTTCGTCTGTCCCCGGAGAGATTGATAGGCTGACCACATTATCAACGGCGTCACATAAATAGCGGGAGGGTGGACGTGCTGCGTGCTATTTCGGAAACACGGCGCTCACATGCCTCTGCGAGAATGTGCGGCTGTCATGCTAAGACGCTTCCTGAACTGACCGTCACTGGATGATAGCGGTCAATTACTTGGGCGGAGGGGAAAAAATAACGTAGATAGACAATGCAGCTCAGCGGGGGGTATGATGGTGGTGTTAAGGGGAGATCTATAGAGAAATTATGAGAAAAGAAGGGGCTGAATACAGTTACATCCACACACACACACTAAATACTCTTTGGTCCCCTTTCTCCAGTGGCTCCTTTAGTGATGCTGGACAAGAAGAGGGGGGGGAAGATGAGAGCCAGATGCTCTAGAGGACGGGAGTGCAACACACAAATCACAGGAGCGGACCCCTCACAAACAGTTATAGCCTCGCGCGTTCACTTGCTGTTGCTACAGAACAGGAAGATCAAACCCCTCCGCCCCTTCAATTCTATTCGTTTTGCCTTCAAAAGCTGGCTGGCACTTAAACATATGTCAAACTGACCCCTTCACTTGGACCACTCACAACACTACATGAATATGACAAATGCCTGATTCAAGCTGCTTCGTCATGACAGAGATAGCGCTGTTAGACACAAAAGGTTGCACAAATTAAGTAGCACACCGTATAGTGTGAAACATGGTGTGCTTGTTTAGCTGAAGCTTTCATCAGTACAAATAGTTGGCTGTTGAATTCTGATACAGCTTCCGTTGCACCAATAAGCATGGAAATGTACTAATGTAAGCGCCAGTAGCCCACTCAATTATACAGTATAGTCTGACTTGAGCAACCTAATCTGATTCGGCACTCTTAATTCCATCACTGCCAGCCGTGAAGAGCTAGGGAACGTAGCACTAAACCCATAGAAATGCAAACATTTGACCCGTTCTGTAGCGTCGTCTCCACGGGCTCACAACACTATTTTCTATCTAATTATGATCCCTGTTACAATCACTACCATTATGGTGCTGCCTATTAGTTCTGACAGAGTGAACCATTAGTTTGGGAATACTTGCCAGCATTTCGGAGCACAGCACGCATGCTTGCAGTGCCCCGCGCACCGCGGATGAAGGTGATTACAATATCGGGCCTTCAGTGTGCTGCCATATTACAAGAAGGCAGAGCACGGTATTAAAGAAGGGGAGGAGGGCAAACATTATAAAAGGGCGACATGTAAAAGGTACAGACTGCCGCTGCAGGGCTTGTTTGGAGCCCATTTATGAGTCATGGGCTATTAATCGTATTGTTTACAGTATTGTAGCAGCTACTGGCTTCTAGCAGCCCAAGGGAAAGACACAGAGATGAGCCAGGCTCCCCTTGCTGGCTAAAGCTGCAGTAAACACACAGCGAGAACACACATTGTAATGAATGTCCGAGAGAAACTTGGGACGGCTTAATTTTTGGATAAATGTATTTACACATTAGAGAATTTGTATACGCCTATAAACAATTTGATAGATGTATAGTAAAGCTCCAGGATTAGTGGACACCTGTACTGGTAGAGTTGATTTGTCTCACTATTTGAGACTCCAAACTGCTAGATTTATCTGTCACCCACGGGGTTCCTCCTCTGTGTCCTCCTCAATCTTCTTTTCACCGCTGGAAAGCCCACCTGCGCTCTTACAACATCCAGACACATAACATTCATTACACACACACACACATTCGCACCAGGGACTCTGATGCACTCTCTACTTGAACCCCCGGAACAGGCATTTGTCGCTGATGACTAACATCGCTTACAGACAGAAAATGTAACAGAACACACGCCAGTGGAAGCGAGTTATTCTCCGTTTTACAAGGAGTGCTGTCGTCATAGTGTTGATTGGAAATTACGGGCAAGTCATTTTAGCCATGCTTCTTGCAACTGTATCCCAGAACATTCTGTGCCGTTACTCAATCTAAACAGGAGGAGGGGGGGACAGGGGGAGAAGGAGGAGGAGGAGGAGGAGGGGGAGGGGGAAAGGAGGATGAAATTCTGAATGTTACTATTGGGAAGCAATAATAACAACAATCATTAAGCAGCCACCAAGATGAGAGGGTTTCAGTTTCATATCCTCCATCTGAGGGGCTGCAAGCTGCTTCTGATCCAAGAGCCTCTTCCTGACAATCATCAGGGGTACTTTTTGGAAATACGATTGCACGGTAGGACTTCTTGTAAGTGCTAAGCGCTCCAAGCAACTGCCTCTCCACTAAAACACACCAGGCAAGGTAGTTTACTTCAACCTAGGGAGAGATTTTTGAGGGTTTTAGGACTTGGTCTGAGTCTAGAGGACCGCATCCACAATATTGCAGGAGCTCAAGTGTGAAATAAAAGTAAATGGGCAGATTGGAGAAGGCAACATATATCATTGTTTCTCTGAAGGCAAAGGGACACAGCATGGACTGAAGCAAGGAATGCACACGCAATCCAACAAGGGCTCTGATAGCAGTGCTTGTGCGCTGGCAGAGAGAATAATTCCAAACGTATTACTTCTTCATCTGAAAGCGCTCAGCTTGATCAGTGGGTGATAAACAGCAGGAAGAAAAAGGGAAGCAAATTTCAATCTGTTACATGAAGGACCAAGACCTGAAACATCTAAAATGTTCATCTGGTGTATATTATGAACAGCAGCAACTTCTCACCTTCTTAGACAGAGACAGGACTAAATTAAGCTCTAAATTAAGCTGTTCAAGCTCGTGAATGCTGTGTTCAGCCCGGTTTTCCTGATCGTCTTACTGAAAGTAGCATAACAAAGAATTAAACCTGAAGTGAAAAATCAAACGCTATGGCAGACTTACCTGACTAACCTGATTTTCTGTTACACAGTTAATCATAAGCAAGTCAAAACAAATAATCAAAGCTTATAGTTTGACTCAGTAAGCTCATGATTTGGATTTTGCAATTAATGTTGACAACAAATAAGTGTCAGACTACTGCAGCAGAGAAGTTAAACTGTGTCCACAATGATGCATATCTTCTGTCAATCTTAAGCAAAACTGTTTGACAGTGCAAAAATAATATATGATGGAATTAATTGTATCGGGAAACTTGGAGAGTTGCTTAACCTTGGATAAATTCTATTCTACAGAAAATATTGAATAGCAGAAAGGACAATGAGGTAAGCATTTAAGTCAAGATGAAACGGATACAGTATGTAACAGCTGTGAAAGCTGAGCTCAGCTAAATCCAGTATTTATATTCATTAAATAAATGAAGACAAACCTAATTAATCAGAAGGTATACTAACCATCTCAAAAGTGGGTACCATTTGTAAATAGATTAGGAATAACTGGAAAATACTTATTCCTCGTGATTTTTCTACAGCTTTACTTGATTCAAAAATCAATAAAAATGATCCATCAGTTGACTGATCCATATATCTAAACCAGGGCAGCCTTCAGCCTTCAGTCAAATAAAGTGCCTCAAACCATATATGCAGCACTGAGAGCAAATACCAGTCTGATAAACTGACTAACTAGACATGCAAATAATATGCAGCTAAATCATCTGGCAGCAGCAAACCTACACTGTAGGGAAAAACACGGATCATCAGAGCAGAAGCACAAGCGTGTACACCAAAAAGCCCAAATCTTGGCCCAACAAGTGCACACTAACCAATCAATCGAACTGAAGGTCACACGGGGTCAAGCCTAGTTGAAAGAGGTATAGGTTTTAGACCAGAGTCTACTCTGCAGGCACTGACAGAGAGGGGAGGGGAGGGGCTGGGGCTGGCCAGGCTTGTTGCAGGTGACAGGTGCTGCACAGCATCCTGACCTCAATTCCATTGTTCCTCATGTCAAAGAAAGAAGTACCGGTGAAGGGAAATGACATTTATCCTGGCATAACACACACTTACTCATATACACGTAAATGCTTCAAGAGCTCAGCAAGGGAAGCAGCTGTTGACTACTGTTGAAATCACTCCAGTCTATAGCGCTGACCTTATAACATCGATGGCCATTACCTTAAGAGGCAAGGGATGATCAACCTGATACAGACAGAAGTTGTTTTCGGCCATCTTTATGACACTCGTGGAAGGGGAAGAAGGATAAAATAGCCAGCAAGTGAAGCAGCAACCAGGTGGTGCCAGAAATAGCTCGGGCCAAGGACGAAGCAAACCGCTGCTGCTGTCGCTGCACAGGCCAGCCGCTTGAGGCCAGCCTCTGCTAACAACACAGGCGGATGGACCAGCATAACAGTAAAAACAAACAACAAATTAACTGCAAGGGCTATTAGCTACACATAAAAAAATAAATCAGCATATGACGGATGCTCTCCGGGCCTCAAAAGGTAGACTAACGCCAATCTGAAACCACACCATCTGTTGGGAAGATGAATGAGGTCGATACGCCTGCTTCAAACTTCAAAGTCACACAGCACGGCGAGCCCAAAATGAAGCGGTGTTACACATAAAACCTGAATGTTTGTGGTGTCACTGCAAAACTAAATGTCAATCAAATACCTGATTTTAGCCTTGCCTTTTCTATATTTCATATTTATCTGTGATATGTTACACAAAGAAAGCGACTGTTATTGTCCTGATCTCCTGTTTTGGTCCTTGAATGTCAAAAACACACAGTGGATTATTTACAGACTTTCTCTTATTTCCCCTCCACACTGAACAATGCTCAATGCCTTCCTGAAAATAATATTTCAGGAAAGAAATATGCCAAGCAGTTGTAGATCATAATTAATTTAAGGTCTGAAGGAATTGCTTGCCCATAAAGCGGAATAATTTGAAGAAGCAGTGTCTCACAGGATTGTGGTTGGTGTATTCAACACCATAATTAGGGCAGGGAGATGATTAATAAAAGGTGTTCGATTCTGTGTTTGATGCTTAAACTGGAAATCCTGATAATAAGGTACAGGTATAGAAGGTATATGTAAGATGTTCAAGTGTGCCACACACCACTGCAGAAAATACACCCCACAATAAATACAGCACCTTGTAAAATAACCTCAAATACCATAAAACTACAGATTTCTGCCCCTGCATGTGAACCAAATGTCAGGTGGGGGATGTACATGTAGCTGTTCATGATGGAGGGCGATTGATGATTTAGTGTGTGGGCAATAGACAAGTACAAGGCTGTTATGGTCAAATCTTAAATTAGGCATGTCTGTATATAATTCAGGCATGAAGCACAAAGGAGGCTTCTGCATTAGCAGATTCCACCTAAACATGCTCTATTGCCTAGTACACACCAACCAGAGGTGACAGCTGGCAGCAGCGGGGAAGAGTCTCATACCTGGGGTTTCCTCGCAGGGCAGCGTGATGCAGTGCATTAAAGCCATTATTGTTGGTGATGGTGACATCGGCACCAGCCTCCAACAGTACTGAGAGCATGTCGTCTCTCTTCTTGCTGATGGCGTCGTGCAGAGGTGTATCTCCTTCTGAATCCTAAAACGGAAACCTCCTGTCACGCACTTACACTCAGGAATTCAAACCATCTAAGCCATTTTATATATAAAGTGACTTAACCATACATTTCTCCATCCATTGTACACAAAACAGAATATGTGATGAGGGATAATAAAAGTGTACCTGGAGGCTTGGGTGGCAGCCAAAGTCCAGCAGAGTTTTGACCACTTGCAGATGGCCCTTGTTGACAGCTATGTGCAGTGGAGTTTGTCTACGCTTATTCCTGGCATTCAAGTCAGCACCGCCTCTCTGCAGCACCTCAATGACAGAGCCTTCATCACCAAAGGATGCATGGTGCACAGCCCGGTCTCCATCTTTGTCCTGAGTATAGAGACATACACACACGATGAGTCAATGCTAAAAGTAGGACTGGATTTTCCCCACACAGTATGAAATGCACAACAATGGACTGAGATACATTTTTAATGAGGGTGAGCGCAAGTGCTGAAGGAAGAGGAATTTCTCTAACTATACCAACCTCAGCCTCCAGGTTCACATTGTGCTTTAGTAACAGCTTTAGTACATCCACATGACCATTCTGACTGGCTGCCTGCATAGCAGTGTGTCCAGCACACTGCCCATTCACCTGAAAAGATGTGAAGAGACATAATTAGAATGAATTATGGGATTATAGGCATTTTTACTGAACTAGTGATTAGTGAGCATGTATTTAAGCGCATTTAAGTGTGGACACGCTCCTGTGTGCGCATGTTTCATCAACAACTGCAGCACTGCAATAACTCTAGCATAAATATTAATGCGGACTCCTTTGGGAGTCTCGAGACATCTCTTGTCCTGGCGGGCGGATCACTTGGCCGAGCTCAGCTTTAAGCAAATAATTCCACTGAAAGGCAGTAGGGCAGCTGGCCAGCATTCACTGACACGTGCACACACACACTCGCACACACCCCATGACTGAGGACAGTACTGCAGCGCATTCATAAGACAACATAACTGTTACTGATAACCCATACAGAGTAGAGGATTCATTCTTTCTTTCATTCCTCTTGTGAAAAGGTGTTTCCCCTGGCCTTTACAGATCCTCAACTTCATTCGGAGAGTGAATCAGGCATGTGCTGCAATGCACACCAATGCCTCTTGGTGACTCTTCTGGACCCGGGCTTAACGACTTTCAGATTGAGGCACAGGAGTGGGAGGATCGCAGGGCCCTTTCCTAAGAGACTCACTGTCTTCTCTACACACTTAAAACAGCTAGTGATATTAAAGTTGGATTCATCACTGTACTCAATATTATTTTCTACACGTTTCATGGCAACGTTTTTTGGTTTTCAAGCAAAAAGCGGCTATGTTTGTATTCTCCAGCCTTGGTTGAAATCATGTAATCTGCTGTGTCCATCTATCATTGTTAATAATTTAAAAGTTGTTTAAAGTGATTCATCGTCCACGCCACCAAACTGTGCTGGATTGTAGTAACACTTACATCTACATCAGGTCTTTTCAGGATGTCCTCCACCTTCGCAAGGTCTCCATTGGCTGCTGCCTTAACCAGTTCTTCGTTGATGTCTCCCGACTCTTGTGTCTCAAATAGTTTCTTCAGCAACTGGGACAAACGCTCTGGGCAACACCGGGAGAGAAAAGGGATGTGTTTAAGAGTCAAGCAGAAACAATGGACTGCCAGGGCCAAACAAGTACGCCACTGTCTTTGTTTGTCAAGTAGTACTGAGCTCTTCTTTGTGTAAGTGTTTAATGTGTTTATGTGTACCTCCAGAGGCATTGCTGACAGCAGAGCCGGAGGGAGCAATCTTTGTGACAGCGGCAGGATTGTACGTCCAAGAGGTTCCACAAACCTCAACCTTCAGGTCACTGTCAGAGTAGATCTGCTGCACGCGGCCTACTTTCCCAAGGGTCTGTTGATAAATGTTGAGACAAGCTCATTAGTATAAAGAGGACTGCTCTCTAAGGGCTATGTGCTGTGTAACAGTGTGAGTAAGTGATAGAGGCAGAAAATGAGGAAAGATAGGAGAAAGAATGAAAGAGCAAATCCTGAGATACAGGAAGATGGGGGAAAAAAGAGAAAACACCAGCTCAACAAACCAATTATCCTACAGGGCAGAAACAAAGACCGGCTGCTTGCCAAAACAAAAAACAATGGACAAAAGAAAATATTACTGACTCAAGTCATCCTGTCCTTATTCAGAGGACATTCACTTGCGCGAGAGACGGATAGAGAAAAGCAGAGAGAAAAGGAATGGTCTTGAAACAAGGAAAATACAGATCTATTAGCTGAACTATTCCTCATCTATACACACCAAGACGCTTTCCAATTTTGAATCATATCATCTCGGTCACGGCTATATGAGAAAGAGGCACTTGGATTTTGTTAAGCTGGATGTCAGGCTGTCCTGGAGGACGCCATCAATAACGAGGACTACTGCAAATAGCAGCAGCAGCGGCAAGTGGCAAACAGCCGTGGTTAGTGATCAAAGCTACTTCCCATCTTGGGGTTTTAAGGTTCATTAGCTGCTGAGGGGAACTAGTCTGGCAGGGACAAGCCAGCTATTGCAGTAGAGTGGTGTAACATATCCTTGGGCATACTGGGCAGCGATGAATAAACTTCATAATAAGCTAAGAAAAGTTTTAATGAGACGGAACAAGAGATTCATTTTCAATAACATCAAAGTTTATCAAGTCTGATGGATAATTGAGTAAAAGGTTGTGCTGTGAAGATATGTGGAGGTCAGTAGTTATAAATATTTCAATCTAATTTCAGAAAAAATTTAACTGACATGCTCTATCGCTATGCAACCCATGAGCCTCAGCTGTGACTGAGAAAGGTCACAAATGCAGGATTTGTTGTAGCAATCGGGAACACAACACGACATCACCGCTAATGGATTGATCCAGAATTTGTCCAAAATCCAATAGCGAATTGCTTTCCACTTTTGAATGGATTTACACCGTTTTACAAAGCTCAATATCTTTTTGAGCACATTAGGAGTGTGGACAAATGCATTTGAAGCTTGGTAATTGTTGTTACAGCAAAATGTATAATCAATCAGCACAGTTACTTCTGGAACACTGGCTACCTGGGGGAAAGAAACTCCTCCCACTTCACTAGCCTACTGTTTTGACAGCTTTATAGTTGCACAAGGGTATGCAAATAATCCCGGACTCTTACAGGTAGCATCGCCTCGGCCCACTCTCCGTGACCCCTTTGCAGCAGCTTGATGCGATCGATGTCATAACAAATCTGGACCAGATCTCCCACCAGGAACTGGGAGCTGCCTCCCTCTGCCCCAGCTGCCACCTCGCCGCTGCGCACTACATTGGCCTTTGTCAACACTGCCGGGTTGAACGTCCACCTGAGGATAGAGAGATTAAAAATTCAAGCAACACTAGTTCATCTCTCATTAAACTTTATCTGAGAACAGTTTCTGAGCGGTCATAAGGCATATTGGAGGGTTTTTAAGCTATGGATAAAACTTCCTGCTAAAAGAGAATCCACAACCAAGATCTGAATTAATGGTGGAACACCACAGACATTCATGGGGAAATTAACTTGATTTGAGAGACCCTCTTCTCTCAAATACTATATACCACGATCAAACAGGATAATCATGATGCATTGAAGAGTTAAATATCTTTCGAGCGTGTTATATACATAAAATGCCAAACGCATGTAGGACAACATTCATGAGCTAAACCATTTACATTCTAGTCAGGTTTCTTTGTGACTTGACAGTTTGGACCTCACCTGTTCCCACTGGGGTACTGAACCACAATGTCATGATCCTCATCGATGCCGCATACTGTTCCAGTGGTGGTGAGGGTCTCGAACATTCCGTCAGTCCAGCCGCCGTGGCCATGTTGGAGGGACTGGACAATCTCTAGGTCAAGGTCGATGTTGACCAGATCTCCGATCTGGAGTCCTCCGGGATTTCTGTTGCCATTCTGCTCTCCTGACACATGAAGGTTAAGTCGAGCATTATAATAAAAGGACATCAATTAATGCCGTGCATTTGGTCGATGCATCAGGATTTAGTTTGGATTTGATGTACAGAAAGTTTGTGCAGAGATAATGATAGAAATACACAAAATACAAGGATTTTGGTGCAGTGTACAATCTGTTACCAGCCAATAAGGCTCAATTGATACATTTGATTTGAGGAAAGTTTGGAAAAACTGCATGACCAGAGCCTGTGCCGAGTTTAATACACCCGGCTGACTATATGGTGCTGCCATCTAGTGGCCAGACGACGCTAACTACCACTGGTGCTTCCCTAATGCCCTTGAATTCACTGCACCAGAATGATAGGATACAGAATTGGTGCAATAATGACGATGGACACGCATCATAGACTTAAGACTTACTTACCTAGTACAGGACAGTGGTCTCTGTAAAATGAGCCTCCTTTGGCATCCTGGACACATTTCAGGTCAGACTGAAGGAGACAATCGGGATTACATAATTAGCCAGGATAATTCCATTAAAGATGAAGATCACAAATTATTAAAGTGAGAATCCATACATGTCAAGCTCAGGCAGCGGTAATGTGGCTGCCTATATTACAACCAACAGCAGTGCCCTTTAGGTGAGACAGGACAATTATAATGTTACAGAGAGTACAGAGTCATATGGATTACGGTGACTCAGATGTACAGTCACTCTGGCACAGTTAGAGGGCAGATATTCATGAGGCCGGGCAGACTTTTCACTGGACTGATAGTATCCTGGATGACTAAGTAGAACAACCTCAAACAAATTAATAACTCAGGTCTTTTCTAACGTAGCAAGCCAATAGGAAACATTTTGTTCTTATGATGCTGGAAAAGGAAAGGGTGCCACGAGCCATATTTAAAATGTACCCAAATCACCTTTGTATTTATTTGCCCAATGTCTTCAACGACAGACAAAGCCAAATGAAAACATTTAAGATGGGGGGTCTCATTCAGGATCTCTTTAGTCTTGAGGCAGATGCCATCTATGTTCCTCTCAGAAGCAAGTCGCGCTATTAGAATAACAATGGACATATCCGTTATGCAACCGGGAAATGTGACTGGCCTCTTTCGTAAAGCCAGGGGAAGTCTCCACCAATAGAAAAAGACGCATTTTTCAGTTGAGGCGCGTGTGTGTAGCTGCAGCATGAACAACCCCAAGAGGGTGGTGCCCCCCCCCCCCCCCCCCCCCCCCCCCCCCCCCCCCGCCCGCCCCCCTTAAAATGACCTCCACGATCACGCTCTTTCCGAAAAAGCAAAGAGGAACAGATTGCCCTTATCATGCAGATGCATCCCCCCCATACACACACACACTTTCCAGCTGCCTGCACAATGGCGCCTTGCTCCTGCCGGCTGCGTGGCTCTCACAAAAGGCCTGGCAGTGAAATAAAGAGCCTCGGCCCCCCGGTCAAACACAAAAGCCGACCGACAGCTGACGTTTTGTTAAGACTCCGCGTGTGTCTGGACGAGCGTGCGGGGGAGGAGGGGGAGTCGGGCTGGAAGTTTGCTCACCATTCCTTCAAAGCCAACTCTGTACAGGTTCTTGGCCCCGTTGTCCCACAGCACGTAGGCGGCGCTGTGCGGGCTCGCTGCACTCCAGTCCTGGATCTCTGTCACCTGTGGACAAGCAGACAGGGTCAGATCCCAAAAGGCAGATGTGGAAACATTTGCTATCATAATGTAACAACAATTGAAGCGTTCTCTGTGTGCAAATTAAGCATTAAATTAAGTCTTTTTTTCCCTCCATCATAATCCCATAAAGAGAGTAGTGTGCAAGTTTATTGAGCTCTCGAGGACAATAATGTCTGTGATGTTTAATTTGATGTAACAAATCTTTACACTTTCTTCAGCTCAGTATGCTGCTCAGTGTTCAGTGACTTCAAAGAAAGTTTAATTCCCCAAACAACACATTTGCTTAAGTTTCAGATCTCAGTTTGATTTTAGTCTTAATCCTCATTGAACTCCGCACAATAAGGTTTGTTCTTTTTCACCAGTTGGCAATAGTTACCAAGCTTCCAGGAACAACATTTGGAGGATGAGGATTTTCCCAAAACATAAACTTCTGACCCATAACGTAATTTTTAAAAATGGGTCTGGAGCCTCTTACTTTAGGTTTGTGTGCGTTAACTTGACCAAATAGTTGACAGAGTTAACAAGTGTGAAATTAGCACTGAGATTTCTGTTGTTGTTGTTGTTTAATTTCACAATTGCAGTGGTCAGAGACAATTCCTTCTTCGTCAAAATCGGCACAACGTGAAGAAAGTATGCCGTAAATTAATTCTTTAATTAAAAGCCGTGACTTAAGTAAATACAGAATTCAAATTGTTCTATTATTTTCAGGCCATTTCCAGGGGCAATTGATTAATGAGCCTCGGGAGGTAATATTCATGCTAAACTAACTGAACATCTAAGCTGCAGGACATGTAATAGTGGTGTTCTGGAGAGCATATTGCTCACAGCATCATAAAACTATAATGAGATATGCCATTAAATAACACAGTAAAATGAAGTCTTAAATTGCCTGGGGGGACTCTTAAATTGAAAAACTCTTGGGCCTGGACCCGAGTCAAAACGCAAGCACTTTATGGCCTCGGCTGCAGTACAAAAATCTACATAGAAACAAATGACACGGCGCCAGACACGGCGTTACGTGTCAGTGATGAATTTGAGACTGAGGTGACGCGCGGCGACGTGGTCTGGTTGAAGTGAAACCGGCTGAACGAAAGCACCAAATGTTTTGTTTAAAAGTATATTGTAAAATCGTTTCTGAAACTATGGATTGTTAAATTGCCTTTTTTTTGTTTTCTTAATGTAGTTATTTGTAGCTATTCTCATGGGTGTGTGTGCGCTGCTGTGCATGTTGTTTTTAATTGCCCTACAGGGAATTAGTATAGTTTATTCAATTGAAACCCCTTATGAGCAACTCGCCCCCATGTCAACAGGAGTCATTATGCCTACAATACACCCATGTATCATTTGAAGCTCAGTGACATTTTCACCACACACAACACACTCTTTGCACGCACTGGCTGAACTAGGCCACAGACAGGCCGGCCCTTCAGCCTTGTTGATACACTGAATTTCACGGTCACTACTTAATATAAACAAATAGAAGCGAGACAGGCTCTACGTTGGCGGCAGCACCTTACCTTTCCTCTCCGCCCGTTGCCTCCATCCTGGTCTTCCCACTGCCAGTCCACTCCTCTCACGACCCGGCCGCCTGTGAAGATCCCTCTGGCTGTGATCTTCTTTGACTTGCGCCGCGACTCCAAAAGGACTCTGCACAAAGAAACACAGGTTCCACACTGAAGAGACGATTCTTTTCACTAAGCGTACACATGTTGGACTGTGTGTGTTCAACAGCGTAACGCCATCCTGGGAGAAAACTACAAGACACAGGCTGATGACAGGCCGGTGTTAACAAATGGAAAACATGTCAACGTCAGCATAATCCCAACCACAATTACCCAACAAACTATCCTGGGCCGCATGAACCCAGTTTATGAACAGAATACAAGTGAGCCGGGGGCAGGAAAGCACAAGGAACTGTGTAAACACTGGAGCAACATCTTTTAATTAACAATTCCTTAATATCATTATCTATATTAGGTTGGATGTCATACTGTGGTCACCCAGCGATGTGTATTGTGTCGACAGCAAGGGGAACTAAACCATCACAGCATTCTGGTGTGACCATCATCAATTGCATTGTTCTGACCGAGATTCCTGTGGTTTATGGTAACATTTTGTTTTCCGACTCAAGTTACATGGGACGTGTTCAGAATGAGACGAGTCCATAGGAGCGAGTAACGTAAACAGTCACACACTCACACGGGCTCTAGACAAAAGGTTTTACCTGAGGTTATTGACTTTTACCATTTGTTAAAAAGAAAAAGTTATTAGTATTCCACTGCATCCCTGTTTCTCAGCAATTATTGACTTACTTGATTAAAATGTCAACAATGGGCAAGACAACAAAATAAGGCCTGGAATTTAATGAATTTCCCAAGCGGGGCTCAACAATCATAATAACGGTCTCACAATACACGCAGTAGCAGAGAGATTTGTCTGATTTGTGAACACACCATTATTGACCTGTCTTCCTTGCTCTTAGAATCACAGACACACCTTGTCAAAATAGAGTCTGACTCGTTGCAGCACCCCATAAGTGTATTTTCAGCTATAATATAAGGCGTGTGCTTAAGTATCAGGTACCATTTCTCAACAATGGGAAGGGAGTCTTCATGATACCACCCAGAAATGTTACATTGCAGGTAATTCCCGCCCCTTCCAACCATACATAACAATCAAGCTGCTTCCAGATGCAAAAGAAAAGCCAGAGGGATTGACAACGATGCTGTGAGCTGCAATCGGAATTCCAGCTTAGCCACAAGCCTAAACAATGAAAGAAGTAACAGTAAATAAAAGATCGAGCTGAGCCCTCGGTGTCTGAGCCTTGACGGTAGACATGGCAGCTGGACAGTGGAGGTCTAACCAATGCAAACAGCTTATGGCCCCTAGCCACTCCCTCTTCGGCAGTTAGTGAAAGAATCTAATGTGCTGTAACAAAACACCCCGCCGTGCTGTCAGAGTAGGGGAGACCTCCAGCACCCATTGTGCACGACCATGCAATGATCGTCTCGGGGGAAATGAAGTCTTACTCAGTTGAAAAGGCTGCCAGCTGTTGGGCCATGTGTTCATCTACTAAACTTTACAATGGCATTTTGTTGAAAATGGCTTGAAATAGATGAAGCATCATCACAAAACTGACAGTCTGTGAAAGAACAGTCCAATATGGGATGACCAATTTACAAGTATGCATAAACATATACAGGTCAAAATTATATGTTGATGACTCTAAATTAAATCAGCAACTGTTTTCCACCTGAACAACCCCCGATTTGTGTGTATATCTCTAAAACGTCGCCAACTGTCTTCAATTATTTGTCAGCTTACAAGGTGAAGTTGTTGTTTTAGATCCACTGTATTGTTCACTGCATTCAATTCTTTCAATACCATCTGGTGCAGTTACTACACATTCAGAAGTGGATATATTTCGACTTCTCAAAACATTGGTGTTCAATGTTTGTATCTCTATAATCGTATGCAATTATAGTATTCGCCATAGGCTCAAATTTGTAGCAGGCAAGGTTCTGACATTTGAGAAACATATTGTGCCAACTTATCAATCTATCACACACTCCCTCTACACACTCTCATTTGCAACTTTGTGATCCTAAACACACAAGTACAAAGACTTATTTCTGGATGTCCTCAAATCTGCCCAAACAAATGCTTTGAATGGGAAGACAGAATTAATATCATATTTAAAGAGCTCAGCTTTGTGGCAAAAACATAAACCACACTGGAATGGTTCTAAAAATGAGGCTGTGTTGTTGCTTGGCAACTGAGGGCCAGGAGCTGTAGAGATACTGTAAGTTGTGTCTGCCTGAGTGGCAGGGCACAGAAAAGGCCTCTCAAATGTCACACACACACATAATGCAGGACAGAGTAAAACTAATGGAGTAACAGGACGGGTCAACCCATTTACACCCAAGCATGAGGATTTACCAGCTCCCTTGTCCTATTTAACATAAGGAATCTCTGGGAAACTAACCTCTCACTGCCTGGAGTGGTGATCCGGTAGAACCTGTGTCTCAGGTGATGCTTGTCTCCATGGTAACAAGTTGTGCAGAGGTCATAGTTGGTGCACTCAGCACATTTCCAGCGGATCCCAATGATGGGCTGTTGGCGGCAGGTGTCACACATGGTTCCATCATGCTTGATACCTGAGACGAGACAAAATTAGACAAGAAATCAGTTAAATCAACAAGTATATATTTGCTATCAGTGCCATTGCTGAAAATAAATAATCAAAACAGTGGAAACAATACAAATGATGACAAATATGTAGTAAAATGTGACTTCTCTTGTGTAAAACCTTCCATATTTGTCATGGTGAAACACAGCTGTGTTTACTTTTAGGATTGTGTACTTCTTAAACCTTGTGAGATCCACCCAAAATCCCACACGTGACACAGAACTACAAATACTGCACTGAAGCAACAAGGCCCTTTTTGCTGTAATGTGCCTTATTATCTTTCTAAGTTACAGGGGATACCACAGAACCATGAAAACAATATAACACTGAATCATAAGATGTAGGTGATCAAACACAAACAAATCCCTGCAGTGTGTGTATGTGGTTTGATATTTATGGACAGGCGTGCACAAACAATGTAGAAGTGTGGGGCTTATATGCCAACTGCACAATTGTGAGTTGCTGTCTATATCACCAACGCACTAAACATAACTAACCACTACTTAAAGAGACTGGTCTGATGCTCATTGTGAGAGCAACAAGTGTCTGTCTCATCACATACAGTTTTAAAGCAAAAGTTAAAAACGTAAGACAGTAATAGATCTTGTGTGTTGTGCGTATGGTTGAGACGCCTTAGTGGACCCTGCGGCTAAACAAAGCGAACAAAAGTTGAGTTACCTGTAGGAGCACTGTCTAATATCCTCACGTCGTATGCACCGGAACATCGGTAGTTGGCAGCCGTCCCGTTATCCCACACAACCACCACCTCCTCTGGACTTTCGAAACTCCTCACGGTGCCAACATGTCCCTCTCCGCCATCCTGCTTCCCCCACTTCCAGTCGGGTCCGCGAACCACTCTCGCCCCGACTCCTTCCATCATCGCCCGGTTATTCCTGCCGGTGGTCATTTGCGGAGCGGGTGTTCACACAATGCCACAGCGAATCTTTACAAGTTGGTGGGCTAGCGGTGCGTGCTAGTCGGGCAATTCCCAAACAGCAAGTGAGAGCAAGTCCCGACAGGAAAAGAGACCAGGACGAGCCACGACGCTGCTCTTAGCCTGCTATGCTGCTAGCAACCTAAGGAGACTGTTGAATAGCCCGAGACTTCAACTCTTCTCCACTAGCTCGCCGCAAGCTAGCGTCCCCTTTTGGTGTTGCCCAGCCAAATTAGATGCAAATTACTCTTGAAAAGTAGCCACATTGCAAGCAAAACACACCAGACTCTCCTCTCTCCTCTCCTCCACTCCACACACACGAATGCCACCTCTTCAACTTAGCAAGCTAGCTATCCGAGTTGCTAGCTAATGCAAAGCTAGCAGGATAAAGCCTTTTTCTGGCTAGCAAATCCTTGTTGGTGGGGTTTAGTCCTTTCGGTTGCTGGTTCCGGTTAGTTGTTGTTGAGTCCCGAGACCCACCCGTGATGTTTCTCTTGCCAGGCAGAGGATTCCCTGGAGTCAACTCAGAATAAACGAGTCGCCATTATTGTCAATCATCGTTCAGACCTCAGAGCAGCAACAACTAGCTACGGAGATGAACGACGACACACGAAGACGCTGTTTGGATCGCGAGGTCACGTGACCAAAAGCCGGGCGGAGCAAATACAGAGAGGAGCCGCTCCGGGTTTTGTGTGTGTGTTTGTGTGTGTGTTCTCAATTAAAATACTGAAACTAACGTGACGCTGGTAAAGCTTCGTTTCTCTGTCGTCTTACTGTGTCTTCTTACTGATGAACAATTTCTATTTCTTTATATTATACTTACTTTTTTTCCTATTTGTTTTTATTGAAGCAAACATTTAACCTTACATTTTGCATAAAATTGTAGGATATTTTGGAGATCATTTTTTATACAGAAAGAGGGGGAAGAGGAGGGAGAGAGACAGAGAGGAAGAAGGAAGGTTGTACCATTAATAATATTGTTGTTGTTAAACATTATACGTAGACCCTGAGGTAGAATACCAGTAGAGTGAAATTGCAATGATCTCATAGGGTAAACACAGCGTTCACAGTTTACATTATATTCTTATTTATATTTAAATTTGTGTTTGTTTTGTGTGTGTCTTTTTGTGTGTTTCCTATTTGGTTGGATTGAATTGGATAGGATAGGATAGGGTTGTATTTTATTTTATTTTATTTTATTTTATTTTATTTTATTTTATTTTATCTTATCTTATCTTATCTTATCTTATCTTATTTTATTTTATTTTATTTTATTTTATTACTGTTATTATTATCATTATTATTATTATTATTATTATTATTATTAATGACTTTTTTTGTAACTTTTGTTTAAAGTGTTGTTCTTGTTAGAATGTTGTAGGCCAAACATTTCAGTTGTTTGTACTGGGTTTGTTTAAATTAAAAAAAGGACCATCTCACTCTAAAGAAGGCAAACTCGATATGGAGGTGGACTTTCTGCTACCGTCATGCTGTCATTGAGTCACATCATCACCTTGAGTTTACACACTGATTACATGACATTGAACCTAAAAAGAGGGCACATAGTCATTGGTTTTCACTGCACATTCCTGTTTTTGTCTTGAAAACATATTCCGAATGCAAAGTATCATGTATAATTAACAGATGTTGCCAATATTATATGATCAACAGGTTTTGGAAGTGCAACCCAATGACCTATGGGCCTTTGCCCTAAAATGCTCCCCTGTCAAGTGCTCTCTGCAGGGTGCATGTCAGCTGTCCAGGCTGCAGAGGGCGGCTGACAGCGGTGATAATCGGTCAAACAGCGCCCCCATCCGCTGCCATATATATCGTTCTGTATCAGGTCCCCTTGACCGTCTCCTTCACCGTGGAATCACAGCACACACACATACACACACACACACACACAAACACACACACACACAGCTGAATTTCACCCGAGCCGACCGCTGTCCTTACGGTGCTGGGGAAAACAGGGACCTTGCAATGATCGCTCTGGACTTCAATTTCAACGTTTTGACAAGGGACCTGTCATATTATCTGGAGAACCAAGTGAAAGTCGGCTTGTTTAGCTCGGGTGTGGGGCTGTCAGTGGTGCTGGGCTTCAGCGCAGCGTATACCTGCTACTATTTGCTCTCAGTAGCGAAGGTAAGACTCCTTTTATGACCTGACCGACTGTTTAGAACGGTCGCTTTATTCCATTTAATTTGTGTTGTTATAATAGAGGAGCATCGTCTCTGTTGTCACGTTGGAGTGGTGCATTGGCTGAGGATTCACTCCTCGCTGCATCTGTCGCGGTCTGCGCTATCGTTGCACACGTGTGATGATCACCGGCGAAAACAGGCGTTTCACTCGGAGATATGAATGCCATTCAAGCCATATGTAACGTCAATACTGCTACTTACGCGAAGTTGTTACATTGTACCAAGTCTACTACGTTTTGATGCTCACTCAGCCCGGCATTGGCTAAGCTAAGCTAACGACAGTAACCGGTGTACTGTACTGTAAATGCATTGCAACGCTAATATATCATCTTCTTTGTGCAAGCGCTCCTAATGTTGATATTTCTCTGGTTTGTTACCGGTTAAGTAAGCAAATCCCCAAACAACAGAAGTAAATAAAAAGTAAAGTAAAATAATAACTATATCATAACTCAAATATATTATAAATATAATTTATTATTAATATTTATTGTTATAATTCAAAATTACATTGAATTAAAATCAATTAAATATAGAAATTCCTGTCAGAAGAACATGACCGTGCAGTAAGAATAACAAAATATGTAAAACATTTCAATTGTTCTACGTAACAATTATATAACGTGACAAGAAATAATGATAGGATTTAACTCATAAGACACAATGCAAAGTATTATGAATGCTATTCTCATGGGATCGTAGTCCAACTGCCAAACCATAATTGAATTTGTTTGTTTAAAGGCTTTTTGTGCATGTTATTCCAGATGTGCTGACCTCATATTGTTTGTTTTGTAGGCTATAGGTCATCCTCGGTAACAATTTTGCTGTCATTACAGCTGGTATAATGCTGATCATGGCTTCAACTGGCTTTTCATCTGTATCTATTCAAAGTTTGTGTATCTGCATAAGAAAGTTTCTGTCTGTAATCAAACCTGCTGCATAGATAAGAATACAGTACAGAACAATAGCAGCATAACCACCACCATGTTATGAGATTTGCATTATGGAAAGTATTACATTATTACACTTGGTTTGCATATTCGGTAATCGCCTAAGGTTAGAAATATATATTATAGTTACTGGTATGCATTGAGAATGACATACTTTCACAGTCAATATACCCTTGAGTGAAAGAAAGTTGCCTTTCCCTGGTAATTCCTGAGCAGGATCCACTGTACACTTACTGAATGTGGTAATTCACCTTTTTGTACCCAATTCACTGTCTTGTAGAAGCCACAGCTCATCTCAGGGGGTAAGAAGTTCTACCAGTTTCTGAGGGAGCAATGTCCGGTGGTGTCAGAGACCTACTATCCCCCTTTTTGGTGCTGGGAGAGTCGCATACAGACGCTTCTAAGGCCATTTGTCACAGCTAAACCTGGGGTCACCTATAGGAAGTAAGTTCACTGAAACTCAACCACTTTCACATACAATATTTACTGAATTATTGAATTACTGCAGTAATCGTGTGGTTTATGTGACATGTTTATGTTTTGCTTCGTCCTTTTCAGCACCACATACGGTATAAATTAATAATCGTTCTTTACAACCTTGCTTTACCACCACGGGACTTCGCCTATTACTTGTCTTCTTTCTCACAATAGGAAACAAGCTGCAGTGTTGTTTCAGCCAAGACTTAAAGGATTAGAGAAGAAAGAGGTCTTTTGTGCCACGATGCTGGCTTGCGCCACCCTGGCTGCTCCGATAATGTACATTCTGTTGAAGATTAATGGGCATTGCATTGCTTGGCCCCCTGCATACATTAAGTGGATTAAAATTAATTAAAACCCTGGTTCAAAGGGTGTGGGCATCATCAGTATTGGTATTAGCTGAGAATAAATCTGTTCTGGACCTGTTCAAAAGGTTTTGGATGTATTCCATCTCAGTTTAGTAAAACCTGAAATTATGGTTGTTGTTGTTGCAGAGAGTTTGTCATACATGCAATCTTACCATAAATACTGACCTCTTGATCCCACTGGGGTTCCATTCTGGTCTGACATCATTTATTGAATCGTCGTAGTAACTACTTATGTAGGCTAACATAAATAGTGGACTATAGATATGTTTGATTGGCATTTTGAAATTTAACTGTTATTACTGTTTTTGTTGCCGCTGCAAATGTTTTGCCTTGAACTGTCACTAACATTATTTGCGATGTCCCTCTCAAGGTCATTTACACTGCTTATGTCACTCTAGTCTGGGTGACACACAGTATATTTTCCCATAATGCACAATGACCGTTTCTGTCCTAGACCAGCTGTCTGTTATCAAACCCGGCAAAACTGATAATGACAATCACTCAAGATATTATCACATTTCCTGCGGGACAGACAGGACCTCCCGCTGTAATCCAGTTACACAAGGTTGACCAAAGGACAGAGACAGAGAAACAAGCTGTCCTATTTGTTGTGGGCAGTCTGAGTGAAATTCCACTCGTCTAGTTGTCAGAGTAAAGGATTAAAGGATGTCTCTGTGGGAGGTCCTCCCCTGCTTGGTGAATCGGCAGCTCTGGATTGGCCCTCGGTGACTTTAAGGTCTAGCCCCAGGTGCATATTTAATGGCGGTTCTGTAATTTCATGCTTGTGCCAAGCCAAGTTGTCTGACGGCAGTGTGTGCAGTGTAGGTTTTAAGATGGATAGCACTGGGCCTGAATGACCTCATCTGCCAGGCTATGGTTGTAGCCCAGAAATTGATTGACCGCAAGGATCCACTGGTGCAATGCCCTCCTCCTTATCTTAACTTGCTGTGTCTTGCAGAGCAAACTGACAAGATGATCACAAGGGAAATGAAGCAGCTGTCAGTGAGAGGTGTGCAGGGACTTTCCCACTGGCATATCAAATTAGCTGTGACACTGCATGTGATTGATACACTGGAGTAATCATTGTACCTGCAAAGAAATCAAGCAGAAAATATAAATTGTGCAAAGAAATCGACCAGAAAGAATAATGTTATCCATCAGCAAGGATAGTAGAAAGCTTCCCTCCACCAATCCCCTGAATTTGGTATATTTTTATGTGAGAAAATGTGAAGTAGCAACTGTATCTGAATCTGCATCAGTACGAAATGCAAATGTTGACAGACAATTATCGGATACGTCTGCAAAGTTGTCTGCCTTTAATGAAGTACTGCAGTGTGAAAATAGAGCAAACAAATGGGACTGAAGCATGACCCTCTCTGTGGAGGAAATGATGAGCTGTAGTCATCTTGCATAACAACATGGTGCTGTGTGTGCTTAAGTGAATGCATTCGTTTGAACCAGGTAGACGGAGATGCAGAAGGATAGATGCTGAGGGTCCTAATGAACCTCATTACAGAGTTGCGGTGTCCCGTGTGTCTCTGCAGCGAGCTTATTAAGGCAGCAGATGGAGGACAGATCTCTTTGGATTGGTTTGACAACGATGACAGCGTTTCTCATCCTGACCCTGCCACCAGGCCCACGGTCCTCCTTCTCCCGGGCCTCACCGGCACCAGCAGGGAGTCCTACATTCTGCACATGGTCCAACAGAGCCGGGATCTGGGCTATAGGTGGGTGGCCTTGGCTGCACTGTGCACAGGGGGCACTTGATGTTAAAGTGACATCTTTGAATACAGTCACACTCTAAACACTATTAACTCAGCTTTTGCTTTGATTCACGCTTATTTTTATTGTTATTACTGTTATTGTGCACATGCGCCTGTCGCCAGGGGTAACGTCAAGGTGAAGAACTGTACGAATGAAGCGGGCAGCTCAGCTCTGTGTCGAGAGCTGCTTTTTGTAAATAACTAAAACGAGAGTCAAGAGATGCAGAGGGTGGTGTCCCCCCCCCCCCCCCAGCCCCCCTGCTTTATGCTTTACACTTATTCTTTCACCCAGATTGCGAAAAAAAGCAGGCAAACTCAGCATCTCCCCCACCCATCACCCTTGTCTGCGCAGCTTAGTGAATTATAGCTTATATCCAGATACAAGCTTAGCTCAGGCCAGAATCAGAGCCTATGCTGCAGTACAGAGTATACAGTACTGCAACACCCCCCCTCCAACCGCCACCCCCACACAGCGCAGCATCAAGCCCCGCCCTGCTGCTGAGTTTCACCGTTAGAAACTGCAGGTCTGACTCCACTGGAAAAAAGATGAGTGGAGAGAGAGAGAGAAAAAGAGAGAGAGACAGAGAGAGAGAGATGTGCAGCGTAGAGGGATGCTGAGGCCTGTACAGTATAAACACAAAGCTTTTTATGCAGCTGTGCCTGTTTGCGTAGCTTAACATATTCCCGGGTCGGCTTATATAACTCAGGAACACTTGTAAGGAATTTGGAACACACAGTGAAACAGTGATACAAGCAGTCGTTTTGGGGTAATATGTTAATTAGTGTAAACACCTGTCTTGTGTATTCCAGATGTGTGGTGTTCAACAATAGAGGAGTTTCTGGCGAAACACTACTGGTAAGAACCTGCGATTTGTCAAAAATGACCCTTGCCACATTATTCTTTGTCCTTTGTTGTGTCCATGCCCAGAAAGAAGGACAAGCACTCAGGGAAAAAGGATGAAGATATGTTTTGATGTCAGTTTTCTTTCATTTGTCAGAGTGATAGATCCCTACTAGAGTTGTTCTTTTTATTGCTTCAGCCAGTACAAAGCACACACACACACACACACACAGACACATACTGAGCAGACGCAGCACAGACAGCCTTGTTACACAGCAGGGATTGGGTTGCTGGTGACTGCTGCGTTTTGATGCCAATACACAGAAATACTGTATGACCTCGTGGAGCCCGCGCTGTCCTCACACCAGGCTTCATCCGCCCGGTTTCAACCGAGTGTCTTTATGAGCCTGAGCTTTCCCGCTCTGTTTTATGTCTGGCCTCTCTGTGCTTTTAAACAGAGGCGTGGTCTTTATGGACATCTGCATCGCTCTGATCTAATCATAAGGCCGCTATAATGCCAAGATCTCTGCCAATGCACAAATTGTGGTTTATTATAGGCGAGGATTGCCCGCAATCAATCTAATGTTCCTCTCAGGATGCAAATCTGAATCAGTGGCTCCTCTATGTCCTTTGTCGTTCATTTCAGCCTCTACTAAATGTAAATGAGATGCCGAAGGGTCAAATGAAGCTCAGTTTGACTCAGATTTGTGTTCCAGGTCCATATTCAGAGCATTTCAGATGGGAATTGTGGAATAATTTACAGAAAGGATTGAGCATTTGCACATTCCTGGCACTGTTTTCTGTGTCCACTCAGTGGGCATATAAATAGGCTGGTACTTAGAATGCCCTGCTGTGTGAGAGATGCCCCCTACTGTAGGCCTCTACCTCAAAGAGTACAAAGTCCTAAACCCCTCTGATCTGAAGAACAGCGACCGCTTTTGTTGCATTTGTACCACTTGAAACTATCTAAATATAACACTACATTAGATTAATATTCCCTAAGGCACCGTGTAGATTTTAGTGCTATTCAGTAAAACAAAACGAAACGCATGCATGATTACAAAAGCAATGTAACAGGGCAAGGAAACAGGAATTTACTTTGCCCGAGTCTCTGCTTGAATTTTAATGAAGGGCAACAGCTGAAGAGAGCCAACAGCATCCTGAGGAATGAGAGCTTTTAAATGGGCTCCAAGTAAGAGCCCGAGTGTTTTATAACACGGTATAAGCTGCTCTGCCCGACAAATTGTTTCAAGTTGATAAAGACGCATTCGCTCAGTGCAATTACCACCGCCAGGAATAGCTGTGCAGACAATCCTAATGTGTATCAGGATAGGCTGGGATGGTAACTTAGCTCAGCTATTAGGAAACTGCTGCACCTTTTTAAACACTGTTCTGTACACAAAGACTTTCACTAAATACATCGGGAAACAGCTGATAACCTTTCAACCATCAACTCATTGTCATATTTGTTTTTGCCACTGATTTTATGCATCATATTGAGGTCAAATAATGCATAAATAAAGGGATCTAGTCACTGTAATGGTAAAGAATAAATCTAAAAGAGTGTCAGTAATTATTGCAGGCGAGAAAAGGCAAAAAATAATGATTGTGTTGTCATTCTGCCCCCTCAGACCCCAAGAACGTATTGTGCGGCCAATACTGAGGATCTGGAGACTGTTATTGAACACATCCAAAGGACAAACGAAGCTGCTCCAATCATGGCTGCCGGAGTATCAATGGGCGGGTAATGGAGCGTCTCAGGAGCAGATATGAAGTGTTGCAGGACGCCTCACACACTGGTGGCTCCACATTATAGAGAGATGACGCCCTTGAAATTTAAATAATCCCACATCAGCGAAAAGCACAGAGCTGTTTATTAAACCAACTGGTGTAATTGGTTTGTAGAAAACGTGGCCCTATGTCCGGTTTTCTCTTGAGACAATGGCATAGTTCCAATCCAACACTTCCTTTAATGTCACTTAATCATTCATTAATTCCACCTGTCTGCACATTACGCCAAAGAATCTGTTTTACTCAGCACCAATCTCATTAAGTACACGATTAGTCAAAAATTGAACATTTCTCAATCCCTGTCCTTTCCGCCATCCATCCCTCAGGATGATGCTGGCTAACTACTTGGGGCGCAAGGGCCGGAAAACCATTCTGAAGGGCGTGGTGGTCTTCTCTGCGGGCTGGGACGTATTTGAGTGCACCGCCTCACTGGAAAAACCCCTGGACCGATTCCTCTTCAACTCCTACCTCACCAGCTGCCTGCAAGCCTCCGTGCACAGGTGCTCAGGGACTGGAGGAGGAGGGGGGGCGGGGGGCCATACTATTACTATAATTGTGCTTAACTGTAATTTGTACCGTATACACAAAGCGTCATGTATTTGCCTATAAGTATGTTTTTGCTTCACTTCCCTCTCACACACAGACATAGACCAGTGCTTGAAAAGTGTTATGACATCGATCACGTCATGAAGGTAGGGAATGACTTCTAGCCATCGCTTGTATTCTAAAACAATAGTACAATACGAAGTTGACACAATGTCAATAATACTTCGGATTGGCCTTGTGTTGTTTTGTTCAATCCGTACAGGCAAAGACCATCCGAGAGTTCGATGAGAGATTCACCTCCATAATGTTCGGTTACCCCACCAATGACGACTACTACCATGATGCCAGTCCTGTCCACAAGTTGAAATCCGTGCAGGTGCCAATGCTGTGCCTGAACGCCGCCGACGATGTCTTCTCCCCGTGTCACGGTGAGAATACATGACATTGCCACCTGCACGTTAACACAACAAGCACCAGGAATATGGAAAGTAGTTTACAACCGAAAGGCTCAAGTTTGGGTTTTGCCTGCAGCCATTCCAGTGGAGGTTGTGAAGCAGAATCCCAACCTGGCTCTTCTCATCACCTGTCACGGAGGCCATATTGGTTTCCTGGAGGGCCTGTGGCCTCGGCAGAGCACTTACATGGACCGCGTCTTCAAGCAGTTCGCCAAGGCGGTCATCGAAGAAGGCGGTCGACTCACAGACCTCTCCTGACAAGAGGACATAAAAACGCGAGTCTTTTAGTTTTACTTAGCACTCCATCTTTCTCATTCCTTCCTTCCTTTGACATTCCCTTCCCTCCTTGTCTCCGTCCCAACCTTCATCCTGCCACAGGCTAAAAAAAACAAAACACATTCTTTCTCCTCTGAAAGCACATGCCATTGAATGCAACATTTGTTTGTGCAGCATTCATCATCCACTTATTTATTTTTTCCAGGTATTTAAAGTCAGTGTAGCCATGCAGTTAATGTGTGCTTACTATAAAACAAGCTGAACAAGCTGATCTCTATTGAAAAGCTCAATCTGTGCCCATCTTGTTTAGTTGCTTTAGCTTGCTACAAGATTGTGCAATCGGCCTTGTGCAATGATGTTCTTTTGACATTAACAGGAAATACTTAACATGAAAATTCAACCGTGTTTGCTCATGAAGCATCTTTTACTTCTTTTAACTGTAGGATTTTAGCCCTCAGGGATTTCCTTATTTACGCATATTTACTTGTTTTGTCAGCCATCATCTTTCCATTCATTTAACATGACAGTCGCTTTTCTTTAAGTCATCTGCATGCACTTTTTACTCACACAACCTACCTTTATGCACACCAAATAGTTTTTACAGACGTCTACTATGGAAAATAATTCATTAATGACAAGGAATGTGAAAATGCACTGTTTTCGTTGATGCTACCACGCCTCTAAATCCTTAATGCAAGGCACTTTGTTTCAATAGATTTGCGGAAATATATCCCAAAGGCTAAATGAACCAGGATTGGAATTCCCAAAAAAAAAAGATTATCTTGTCACGTTTGTAGTTAGTTTGATGTGTATGTTTTGCGGGTGCTAGATACAGTGATGTGACTGAAGTAATGCACACAGGAAGAAATGGAGTACACTGTATTAACAGTGAGTACGGAAAGTGTTCAGACCTCTTTTGTTTGCACACTTTGTGTTGTAGATTTGATTTAAAATGGAGGAAATTACCATTTTTATAATACCAAAGTGAAAATGCATTTTTAGAAAAGTTATTCAAAAACAAAACCTAAAATATCTCATTTACACAAGTATTCAGACCCTTTATTTAGATTTTAGTTGAAGCACCTTTGGCAGCAAATGCAGCCTCCAGTCTTATTGGGAATGATGTGATGAGGGTTGCTCTCCTGGACTTTCTTCCATTCTTCTCTGCAGATCCTCTCTAGTTGGGCGGACAGCCTGAGGAGGAGTCATAGCAGTGCCAAATTCCTTCCCTTTAAGAATGACAGAGGCCACTGTGTTCTTCTTGGGAGCCTTGTTATAGCCTCCCCCAGCTCTGTACCATAACGCAGTCCTGTCTCAGAGCTCTACAGGCCATTCCTTTGACCTCATGGCTTGGGTTTTGCTCTAAAATGCATTGTTAATAACAAGACCTTAAACACGCCAATTGACCACAGGTGGACTGCAAACAATGTTCAGACACATCTCAGCGATTATTGATGGTAATTGAACGCCCCGGAGCTTAATTTCAAGTATCACTGCAGAGAGTCTGAATACTTACATTTATATGGTAATTCAGTATTTTCCGGCCTTTTTGGACTCTAATACATCCCACCTTGGCAGTTCTCCTTATTCAGCATTTGGCAAAATCTTTCAGCAATTCTGTTTCACTTTGTCATTACAGGATATTGGGTGAATTTCATAGTTTAACACAACATAAAGGCAGGGGTCTGCATACTTTCCATGTATAGATTGGCTGTTTGGAAGGTGGACTTTGCTTTACAAGGTGCATAGTATCGTTAATGGAACCTGGTTGTCAGTGTTTTTACATCCTACGCCAACGATGATGGAGGAGCAGGCTGCCATTTATGAGTTGGCATTGATGCAAAAAACAAATCTGACCGTTTCAGTATGCGCCGCATGAGGGATTCTTACTTCTTGTTCCCGGTGAATTTTTAGCTTCAGTTCGTTCCCGCCCAGTGTCCATCAAGTAGCATGTCAACCTCCATCCTGTCCTGATCCGTGCAACTAACATCCCTCTCATAACCTGTAGCACAAAAGAACATGTTTGTGTTTCTGTCATGTTGTTTTGCATTTCATTTTGTAGATTACATGAAAAGGAGGAAAAGAATATTTAACATATACAGCAATAACATTTTAAAATTATAAATGGTCTCTATTGTAGAAGTACTATTATATGCACATTATCAACATCAGTGTATTATGCTGTATTTAATAAATTATTAAACAGTGTTTGCGGTCTCCAGCTCTTCTGCTTGTGAAGCATTTTCGTTAGTGTATTGGATTGCTTCACTGACCGTCTACTGTGGGGTAGAATAATGGGACTGCAATTGTGTTTTGTCAGCACTTCTTTCTTTCTTTCCACCCAAACCTAAGTGTGCTAGATTTTAAGCACTATGAAAACACACTATCACCCCCACCCCCGCTGTAGAATGACAGGTCACAGGTCCATAGATTCGTCCTTACCCCCCCACCGCCACGCCGTATAGTGCCACTGATTGTATGTACATACTGACACGTGTGTCCGGGCGTTACGGTCATAAACAAATGAGCGGGTCACGTGTCATCTTCAGCTCAGAGAGGACTTCACCCAGACCCGACGTTTAACAACAGGGAGCGGTTTTTACTGTATGTACGTGGTGTCACAGCAGGGTCGCCCAACCCCCTGGCTCCCCCCCTCCCATCACATAATTGGGTTTTGGTGACCGGAATTGACTCACTCGACACACACACACAGAGTAGCCGATAGAGCGTGTGTGTGTGTGTGTGGTTGCAGTAGTCGTTACGCTCTACCAAGGGCAAACTGTAATCCCCCAGCACTCCACACTGCGCACCTTCCACCCCCACCCCAGCCCCAATAAGCCCACGGACAGATGGGTTTTGCTTTTAGCTACATGGTTTATGGAAGACGGAGAGTGATTACAGCGGGGGCAGATGAGTAGCGTGTATGAGAGTGCGATAAGACTGCAGGAACCTTTGTCATAAATGTTTCAATATTTGCCTATGTGGGGATATACAGTACGTCATCTGTTACAGTGCATAACTTCACAGTGGTATTTAATCATGTCAAGTGTTTGAAAGTAGTTTAACGTTAAGTAAGACATCGCCTGAGGACTGAATAACTGAAAGAAATATGTCAGGAGGAAGCATCAGGAGACATACTCACATCCAAGGCTTTGTCATCATAACTAATCAAACAGAGCTACTGTTCAAGGCGAGTGTGTAACCTGATCCTCACACCTGTCAAAGACAAAAACATTCAATTGTTTCATCCCTTTGTCCTTATTTGACATCAAGCACCTCCAGTAAGCCACAAATGAATCACTCTGGGGGCAGCTGAGGTCTTCAGAGAGAAACCCTCTGTTGTACCTCTTGCAGCATATCTGTCTACTTTTCCCAGATGAGCAATTACAAGGTGCAGGAATCAGCATGCCAGCTCCCTGTACCTCCACTCTACATCCTGACTGCAGCTGGTTGCAAATAGCCTCATGTCGCATCACGCATGGGGGTTGGAGGTTGATGAAATGCATGTTCTAATATTACCTCACAGCAGCTGGAGTACTAATGCCAACGGACCCGACAGTGCCCCCTGTGCCCTAACAGCGATGCCAGAGAAGAGCCTGGCGCCCATTAGGAGGACATCGCTGCTGCTGATAACAAGATGTTCGATCTGAATCATTGCTAAGAACTAATGGGGATTAAAAAAACAGCATGGTTATACTTCACAGAGTTGTTGAGATTAGAGAGGAGGACAAGCAAGGGGGTTTTCAAAAACTGGGAAGAAATCATGTAAAAAGGAAATACGTCAAACAAACAAACCCCCACGTGACTTTATGCCATTTTAATACATTCATAAATTTCCAACAACAATAGCACAGATCCAATGTAGTACGTTCACAGCCTGCAACCACAATGGTAAATATGAGGTAGATCACCCGGACACAAAGGCTACCGCTGGGCTGCACAATGTTAACGAAAAAACAGTTGACACTTCAGTGAAGATTGTGAGAAGCAAGTTGCATATTAGTGTTCACCTAATCATCAAACAAAGACACATTCCACAGTACCATTTGGAAAAAAAGTTGGATTGGGGGAAGTTCATTTTCATTGTTTTGTTAATTGGGAAATATTTTTGCTGCTGGCAAGTAGTATAGTGCAATTTCACATTTTCTACCCCAATAACATTCAGTAGATATAAGAATCATTCGTTTGGGTCTTGTGCAAAGCCTTCATCGATGGTTTGTGACACTCCCTTGGTCTAGGCATGGCTGAGCATGCAATCAAACAAAATGACACTTCAATATGATTATCAGTCCAAAATGTTTGTCAAATAAATAAGAATCCCTATCGGACCTGATTTTCATTTTTAACAAAAATCCAACACAAGAACACAAGGGGATGCAAACATATGGTGAGGACACATCTTAGGTAGGTTCTTCTCGCCTTTGCAAAACATATAAATGCAGAAAGACACTGTGACCAAAACAAAAATGGCAAAAGTTTCACAAGACTCGAAAATTATCGGCATCCCACCGTTGTTTGTTATTGGGTTCATATAATATATTAATAATGTAAACAAACCTTTTAACAGTACAGTAGTCCTTAATCCAATTATCTTATCTTGCGCCTTCAATCAGACAAACAAATCTTCACCTCGCACTTAAATGGATTCTTCATTCTCATTGGTCCGAAAAAAAATGACTCACTTGAGCAGTGACATGTGTGTAACATCACTTAAGGCATATTCTTTGGACAACCCTGTGCAGAAACACATAAAAACATTCCACTTTCAAGTATATGAATTGACCTGGTCTGCTGCTTTTTGACAATGTGTGACCTTTTTGTGTAAATTTTTAGAGCAAAATACAGCACAATCTGTACTATGAGTTTAAGGTATGTGGTTCCAGAACGACGCTATACAGGAGCTGAAGTCACAGGCACAGTCAGTAGCTGAATGTGTGGCAGTGAGGACACGTTGTTTGTTTTGATTATGCATATGCAAAATACCTGTACTTATGTACTTTGAAGGAATTTGACTCGTAAACCAGTCTCCTCTGCTAAACATTACAAAAATGGGTTGTAAAAATAAAGCGTGATGAGTCGTATATCTTTGCAACAGACCCACTTGGTATTTGCATTTGAAAGCCGTGATACTTTGAATGAAAACACCCAACATTCTGGAAATGACACAATTTGTAGTTCCTTTAGTGTATAGAGCAGTCCAGTAAATATTCTTTGGAAAATGTGAAAATTAAGGAAATTTTAAATGCAGTTTTGTCAGGATTATCGATGCCACATAAATATGATAGAGGCACAAGAGAAAATGAGTCCCAGTGGTTCCCCATTTTTAGAATATGATAGTCTTCTAAAAGCCTTTAAGTGATGACAGAAACCCAATACACCTGGCAAGCTGTAATTACAGGGTAACTTATATGGTTATTATATTTCTTGGATGTGGTGGGTTATCTTTATTATACACGATAAGCTTCATGGAGTTCAAGAGGCAGAGCAAGTGAGGAGGAAAAGGCAAGGTGCAGCTTAGGATGTCTTTGGTGAGCCAGAGCATGGTACCAATATGATTTGATGCCAAAAAGACATGAAGAATAAGGAGGAAAAACCATTAGTTTCCCCATTTAACTGACCTCCCTTGGATCACTTTTAATAACCCTGAGATATATTGTATGTCCACAATAGGACATACTGCAATCAAAGTCCATGTACACGCACAATCTTCGAATAGTCACATTATCGTTCAGTGTCCGTACAACAAAACAAAAGTTCAGCTGTGCATTTTTGTTCACAGAAAAGTCTCTTTCAGTTGCACACAAGCTTGGGTGGATACAGAGTTAAAACATACACTGACCCTCTACAGAGCCAGGCATAGTGCACTGTGGTCATACAGATATCTGTCAGCAAAACCACATTGAGTGGGAGTCCGTCCACTCGTCTGGCACTTGGGGGTCTTGTGCTCCAGCACATCCTGTTCAACCTTTCACTGGAAAGGTAAGTGTTATGATTGCTGGCTGGTTTGGAATCAAAGCTGTCCTCTTTCTCTGATTGTGTCTTCTGCAGTAGATTAGGTCCTAGGCTGCTTCAAGGTTCAAACATGGCGCCCGGTCAAAAAGTACAGGGGCCTGTCATCGCTGCAGTTGGCCGTCTGAAACTCGTCGCGCAGTCGGAACTGCCATTCGTCCTCCAACTCGAGTCGGACGATGGTCTGACGCAGGGAACTTCTGTCCTGGCAGATGACACACAGGGTGGCACCTGTGGACACCAGAGGGTCAGAACATTGGTGATACTCCCAACGAAATGACATTTTCAATATGACACACTTTCTATTTTGCAACTCAATTTGTCATGCAAATACAAATCAGAAAGGATTAAAAGGACTCACTAGAGGCCCTTAGAGGTTGTGTACGAAGCATGATAAAGTAATGCTTTTCTTATAATGCAGCTTTGTTATATCTAAATGTGGTTTGGCTGTAGTGTTGTTGCCTAGTTTGATAATATCTCAATGTGTCACTATTTAATACAGGCTTGAAGTAGAAGTTGAAGACATCAGTAACAGTAGCGAGAGAAATAACAAAGTACTGAATACTGTATGATGGGATTACCTTTGAGGAAGCGGAATTTCTTGAGGAGTCCAGAGACAACAAAGGAGTCACAGAGATAAAGCAGCAGGCCACTGAACACCAGGCCCTGATGATTCAGGTTGGTGGAGTGTGGGCGAGAGTTGATGTAGCACACAGAAATCTGCGGCAAACAACAAAAAGCAAATTTTGTATAGGTTACACCTGCGGAAAAGTTACGAAACTGAAAGTGTCCCTGCAGGGAATCGTTACAGGGATAAGAGAGCAACAGGCTATACAAATATTTAACATGATAACATTACAGCAAACACATTAGGTACTATTCAGACTGTTAAGACTGTATAGTAAAGTTTTGCTTTAGGGTTGCATGATGTTGTAACCTGAGGGTGGTGCTAGAGGAAAGGCCTCCTATTCATCCATTCTCTGTAGATAAGTGGGTATAGAGCATATAACAAACATATGCAAGCTTCATCCAGGCTTGCGTGAAGGGACAGTGCTAATTGTCTCTTATTACCTCTGGGCCGATGTTTAGATAGCTGTCGATGGACAGAATCGGGTTGGTTCTGTTCTGGACAGCTTTGGGAAAGAGTCTGTGGCTGCAGCTCTGCAGGAACCTTTCCAGCAGGAACTGGGACGGGGCGTCCAGGAGGGTTTGCTCGCTGTCAGGCGCACATACGTACTGGGATGGGCTGATGGAGGTTGGGGTTTCAATTTCCTGGAGAGAGAGTGAATACAATTTGAAGGAGTTTCAAAGAAAAGTAGTGGAAAAATGGTACACTGTGGAAGTTTTTGATAGAAATGAACTACTACTGTACTACTCCTACTACACCTACCATGAGTTTAGGTTTCACCAGGAAGGCTTTGTTCCCCCCAACTGGAATATGTTTCTTCATCAGACTGAAGTAATTGAAGCGACAAAGCAGCAGACCGCTACTGTTCACCCTCAGATTAAAGTCCACCTCCTCACAGCTATAACTGCAAGAAGACACAACATCATAATGACAGATCATGAAAACACTGCATACATCAACGAATGAGTGACTGACACATTCCTCCACTAACGTACCGATTGAGGTCATATTGAACGTTCTGTGTCAGGTCCACGTTCAGCATGACAAAGTCGTGGAGGTGACATCGAGAGAAGGGCTGGCCGAGAGACTTGCTAGTCAGGCCGCTGCTCCACTTGCGCGGGCCGCACATGGCATATAGAGAGATCTTAGGTGTAGATTCCATATGCAGCAGAACTGACTTCAAAGACACGTTGATGAGCGTAGAGCATCTGTCTAATGTCTCACTACAAGACAGAGAAAAGGAGGACAGGTTACACAAACGCGAGACAAGATTTGTCCAGCGAAAAGGTTCAAAGGACCCATTTTCTCCATTTCACTTCTGCAGATACGTCTGATAATTACACTTATTTTTATGTTGTGTCCAAGCATACATTGAATAACCACAATTTTGGTTTTTGAAAGGTATTCCAATCCATCAGAATCTAATTTAGATCCTGTTTCAGAAAACCACCAATGAGGAAAAGGCAGTGCAGCCTATTGGACACCACATTATGATAAGTGTGATTTTTTCCAGACACTCCCTTACAGACAGCAGGGATTTGGAGATGACCAATCAGGGGCGTGGCTCATTTGCAGACTGTTGACGCCCACCCAAAACAGCTCACTCAGGAAAATCACTGAGCAAAAGCTGGGTTTCACAAACTCTATTTACAGACCAAAGGGAATATACAAACTTCCATAAATGAGTACAACCATAAAAGATGCATGTGAGCAAACTACGTGCAAATACATAAAAGATCTGCTACCTGCCGTCTGGAGGTTGGTGGGTGTTCCACAGCACGCAGGAGTCGTCCATCATGACGATGAAAGGCCACACGTCTTGCCTTTTGATGCCTTGCTCCTCCAAGCGGTTCCTCTCCAGCTCCAGGTTGTGGTACGACAGCTCTTTGATCATGAAGCGAGCGGCGCCTTGAACAGAGAGAAAAAGCTTTTAGTCTTTGTATGGGAGATAGTGTCATGTAAGGTATCAGACTCGGTGCCACAAAGAGTAAGATTTATTAAGTTTAATACTGATTTATTAAAAATACATACAGCGCTGAGTTAAATTAACAGAATGGTGCGGCAGGTTTATATCAGTTATCAAGTATCAGTTTGCTCTATGCATGCTGTAACAGGCTCTCTCCCATACATGCTGTAACAGGCTCTCTCCCATAGGTTAGGATTAAATATGAACTTTTACCTATAGCTCTGACTGTAATAAACATACGTCATGAGTGGCTAAACATTAACAGAGAGATAGGTTAGTAGGTAAAGCAAACTTTATTTATTATCGAGAAACACTCACCAACTCCAGCATTGTTGAACATCTCTGGCAGCACCAGCAGGATGTGATTGGGCCAGTACTTCCTGTAGTGGGGCATCTCATACTGTTTAACCACCAGGATGTGCAGGTGAGCGGCACCCTCCATGGCGTGGAAAATGTTGAGCAGGCCGTGCTCTTGGCGCCCTGTGGTCGGGGTGAATATTGGACTCTTCAACAGATCAGGGTCCTGGGGAGAGAGCGAGAGAGAGAGAGAGAGAGAGAGGTTCAAAGTATGAATTCCTGATAAGCTTCAACTTTTAACCTAACCTTAACAGAGAGAGAAAAGCAAAAACCCACAGGAACACAAATGGCACCTTGTGTATGGGCAGCCAATACCAATAGTTCTCCTTCCTGGTCTTCAGGAGCCACAGCGCTGCACATATTGCATCCCTGCTCCATCTGATGAGCTAAATTAGTTGCGCTTATCCAGTCAAGATCTGGGAAGCACCGTCTCTTGATTGAATAAACACACTGATCAAGCTACTCAGACCCAGGAGAGGCAGAACGTGCGGTGTGCTGTGGCTCCTGAGGACCTGGATTAAGGACCGGCGCTCTGTGCTGCAAAGGTAAACCCACCTTGTTGGAGACCCGAGGCAGCCGCATGCTCTCCAGGTGGCTGCCCTGCTGGCTGAAGACAAAGTGCTGCTCCTTTGCTTTGGGAATGACAAACTGGAGCTGGACCTCCTCACCAAGCATGGAGGAGCAGAACGTGAAGGCGTGGAAGGTGCATTCCGACAGCTGTAACACACACACACACACACACACACACACACACACACACACACAAGCATTAGCAACACAAAGGCATGACTGCAAAGATTGGAAAGCTGTCAAGCAGGACAATTAAGTGTGTTTTCAGGTATTTGACAGGTTAGGAAATACACTTTGTTTAGTATTTGAAACTACAATTAAGTGAATCGAGAGTACATCTGTACATTACACTCACCTGTGAGGCAGGGCCGGCCTCACAGTAATGATGACACTGTTCACAGTGATGAAAGGCATTGTGGGCCGCGAACCTAGTCAGGCGTATGGATTTGGTCTCTTGCTTGGGTGGCGTTTGGTTCTCTCCTTCTTGTTTAGGTTCTGCACAGATCAAACAGCAAACTGTCAGTGTTTCCAGCTGCAGATAAACACGTTCACTGCCTCTATTGTGTGTACTCGTATTTCCGCTGACCTTTCAAGCACATTGGCATCTTATCGGAGTAAACAGGGCTGGCCTTCCTGAACTTAGGGTCCCGGGGGAAAGGGTCAAAGGGCAGCTTGCGGATTTCCTCTATGTCAGGCCACTGGGTGTTTACTGGAGTTGTAACTTCTGATGTTTCTAAGACATTGAATGAACATCAAAGGATTAGAACATATTATCGTAACACATGGTCAATTATGCTGCATTACACAAAGCCCGAATAAATGAAACAGTAAATCCCAATGATACTCACCTTCCTCTACCTCTTCCTCATCGTACACGTCGACCTCTAACAGTCTGATGAGCATGCGAAACAGGATACGGAGAAACTGCAGGTAGGCACCAGTTTTTCCCACCTAGGAAAGGATCAATATCATTGTAATAGTGCACATCTATTACATCTATTATACAAAATTACTTATAAATATACTAAACATCATATACTGTGATTCTATTATTACAGTTTCAATGACATATAGACCATTTATTAGATCTGTAATGCCAACTACAGCTATGATGGTCAGGATGTGGCTGCAAATGTATATCAATTCCTTTTAATTCCCATTTTCTATTTTTTTTAAAAAGGCAAAATCCAGTCATTTTGTGGTTCATCCTGTTTTTCATCGTTTCACTACATTTTGTGCCTCACCTGTGGAGGACCACTGAGCAGCAGGCGTCGCGGATGTGTCACAGGTGGGGCTTCATAATCAGCGTGATGTTGCCTGGCGATGGTCCATTTGCGGTAATATGTGCTCTGGTCTGCCCCCTGTAGGCTGTTTGTGATAAGGGGCCTAAGCGGGATGCTCCAGGCCACGTCTGCGTGAGGCAGCAAGGCGAAGGAGCTCAGCTGGCTCCCCGACTCTCCAGACAGTAGGTTGTACGCAGCTCGTGACATGATGACTGTCCGCGGCGACAGACGCACGGGCTTTGATTCGCGTCCACACTGTGTTGACTGACTGGGCCTCTGGGTGGAAGAGGAAGAAGGGGAGGGGGAGGAAGAGGAGGAACTGGAGTACAGGGACGGTGGGGTCTTGGAGGCTTTGGGAGGATTGGAGTTGATCTGGCTTCCCGGGGAATCACACTCCTGTTTGAACCCTTGTGTTATTGTGCTATTGTCCTTGGTGAGGTCACCTTCAGGCGGGCAGGATGAAGTAGAGGGCTTCTGGCAAGAGTCAGCGTGATCAGACGAACTGACTCCATTCTCTGCCAAAGAGCCTGAAAGAAGAGTGAAAGTGTATTTGATATAAAATGCTCTGCAGAAACTGGTAACCTGTTTAACTTCCATACAGGATCCAGCATTTCAGAGAGAGAAAGAGACTCACCAGAGGTTCTGGTAGCAGCACTGCCATTACTCTGAGGTCTTTCCAGCTCGTCTCCATCATTCAAGCTGGTGGTCTTCTCTCCCTCTGCTTCCCGGGGACCCATGGTCTTCTTGGGCTCGTGGACCACACCCATGGACACATAAGTGCAGGCCAGACCCACCTCCTGCTCCAGGGCTGTGCGAGTCAGGTAGCTGGAGTCTATCAGACGCAGGTCACTGTACTTCAGAGACCTAAAGGGAAAGGAAAGGAAAGAAAGAACAAAGAAAGATTAAGCTATAATATGTAGGATTTGCTGTGGTGTGATGGTGGCATTTCAAATGAAAAGGCAAGGAACTACTGTACTGTACATTAATGCACAGAATGAGTACAGTTCTATGAAGTATGACACTTTGGTACCTGGGAAAAGTCTCTCCGAGCGGATCTTTCCCAGTGAGGATGACGATGCAAGGCAGCCCCTCCAGATCCTCATAAGTGTGTGGCACCCAGTCTTCATTGTCACAGCCTCGCCACGCCTGCAGCAAAACACAACACATATTCACTGCATCACTGCAAAATTTACTTATGCTATCTATAGTTTGATTATCCCTCAATATGCAGTAACTTTATAGTAATATCTGAAATGTTAAGGAGATAGGCGTTTAGCTCACCCTGAGGCGGGTGGCGAAGGTTTTAGGTAGGTTGAGTTCGGTGGCGGGGCTTCCTAGCAGCACAGCGAAGCACAACTGGAGCCCCAGTTTGTCCCTCACATCCTCCAGCCTTTCCCGAGCAAGCATAGCCAGCTGCAGAGAAGGCACGCGGACCAGCAGCATGTGGCCGCGGCCGTGGGAACCCTCCCTGCCCGGGGCGTTGATCAGGTCCTCCACCATGGCCAAAGTCTCTGGGGTTATATGGTCCCGGAGGGACGGCGAAGAGGTCAAGGCCATCATTGCCTCTGTGTACTGCTGGATCAGCAGGTAGCTGCGGATCACCATGCTGTGCAGGTGAGGGTGTCTGAAATGCAAACGGGAAGGTTCAGTCGTGAAGAAGCACAAACCCACGACCTCGCTGATGTGTTTCGGGATCACTCCTCACTCACCTCTCCAGCAGAGTGTGGACCATCTTCTCAAAAGCGTCATCACAGCGCATGATGGGGCTGGCCACGCCCCACTGCAAAGAGCTGCTGTAGTCCCTCAACCCAAAGTAGACTAACTCTTTAGGCATCCGCTCCCCCTGCTGGAAGACAGGAGTAAATGAAAGTGTCTCATTTCTATTGTCAGTAAGCATGAAAATAGAAATCACCACTGCTGTACAAACATCATAACTTTAAAAGGACAGATCATTATCCTATAGCTCCAGCTGTGATACTTCAGTGTTAAAAAGTCTCACCAGGCTTTCGTTGCTGGGCCAGTGGACTTCGTTGTGGATGCTGATCCGGGACTGGTGGGTCTGCAGGGTGAAGGGGAAGCAGCTGACCTGCAGCACCAGCAGGTTCATGGCCTCCAGGACTTCCTGGCAGTTCACCACTCTATCGGCGAGGCCCTGCAGCTCGCCGTGGCACACCGATCCTGACAGAGCACTGTGAAGAGAGCAGGGGAAAGGAAGAGAGCGGGAGCTGTTTGAAAGCCTCGTGGGTAAAGTTGGACAGAATTGTACACATGACAAAAATATCAAATGAACTACAGATGTCTCCAAAGAGAACAAGACTCAAACTCAAGTTTAAGTGTATGTTTTATGACTTTTTCACAGCTGTCCTTCACTTGAATCGCCCTTAAATGGGACAAGGCTGTGTTTGTAGCCGTAACAACTTTGTCACATGACTACAAATCCTGTCAAATGTTTGTGTGTCTGTTGTTCCCTGCGTCTTACCTTGTGAGGTCGACATGCGAGTTGTCGTGAATGAGGACAAACAGCGTGTACGGGTTCTGTTTGACTTTCCTCATGAAGCCTTCCATCTTGGCGTGTACGTCGCCGTCCAGCCGTACCACGTACTTATCTGATTTCTGGTGGGCTGAGGCGGCGTCTTCTATTCCCAGATCCACCAGCACGCCTGAGCCAAGAACAAGGAACGACGAGCTACAGTGAGATTCCAGTCCGGTTGACCTTATAACACCCAAATCGTATTTCACAGTGGGGACATGTTACCTGATTGTCGGATGCGTTTTGCCGTCTGGTGTACCAGCACATGAGATGGCGGGACCAAAACGAGAAAGTCCACTTTGTTGAAGCGACCCAAGTCGAGGTTCTGAGTCCCTGAGTCGGCAATGGAGCAGACTTGAGAGAGGAGGCTCCGTGCTACACTCAGCTGGGGCGGATGGATCTGGAACACCTCATTTATCAGCTCTGTTTTCAGGAAAACACAGGAGAGAAAAGCAGGTTTATATCAACACAGCATAGTTTCAGAGTTTCTGATGTTTTAGATGTAGATAATATTACATAAGACCCCATATATGCCAAATACCAGTAACGAAAGGTTTTTACATGTATCACCTCACTGGCTGGTACTATATCAAAAACATTTGACATTTTAAATCCTTGGTTATATAAAAAGCAAACATCCACCGATTGTTTTGGCTGGGAAAGCAGGTTCTTATCACAAACTCAGACTAACCTGCAACCGAGGCCGGCAACATGCTGGCGGCCTCCTGGGAGTGGATGTGGTCGGTGACATCGCCGTGGAAGGGCTGGACGACCTGGCCCTTTCGCCTACGCTGGTATCGCACCAGCTGCTTGTCCAGATTGTCCCCTGAAATCAATATGTCACCACAATCAGACAAAGACACACAAGGCAAACAATGGAGCGACACAAATATAGGGAAATATTCTGTATGACACAATGAAACTAAATGAAAAAAACAATATGCACGGTCAGTGTAAATGGCAAAAGCTTCAGGACTCACCTAGTGATGTGGTTTTGAAGTGAGATGCCAAGACGCTGACTTTCCCCGTGATGAGTTCATAGCTGATTTCCTTCAGAAACTCATTTGTTGTCAGCATACCTTCAGATAACGCTCGGGCTTGGTACTTTCCTGTTTCCAGCATGTTTTAGATTAGTCTATTGTTACTACAACATAGATACTGTATATGGTTTGTCTGTTCAGGTAGCAGCAAGATTCTGTAACACTCACCAAGAACGAGCACACAGAACTCGTTGCCGGTCATTTTAGAGGCACATATAATGACCACATAGGTGGGCAGGCGCTGCTGCTGGTGAGGACCTTCACCGAGCGAGCGTAGCGACTCAGAGATGCCCTCTCCCAAAGAATTATAGGTAACCACCACTTGGACGCTGCCCCCGGACACGCTGGCCTCCAGTCGCGCCAGCCATGGCAGCTGGGCCGGGGAAATAGCGGGACCGCCGGGACAGCACAACATGGCCTTCAGCACTATCTGCTCGAACTCTTCCCTCAAAGGAATTTGATCCGACCCTGGAGGAGACGACAGCGAAGTGAAAACTCTTAACACTTAAGGGAGTCATTAGAAGGATGCAGTAGTTCACATCAATTGCCACACAGTTGCAGAATGTATGAGCTTACGTGTGTAACTGTGGCTATATTCTAAGGTTGTATATGTATTTGTTTTGCAAGGGATATTTCTGTGTTTGAATAGCAGAGACAAGACACCAGCACCTCACGGTCATCCACCCCACTACAATCTATGTTTGATAGCTCCTAACAGTCAACATTTCAATTAAAAAAAGGTAAAAACTGAGATTTCTGCATGCGTGCACCTTACCTAAACGTGCAAGATACTGCAGGGTGAGCAGGATCGTGGTTTCGGCGCTGAGTAGCTGGCTCCTGTTGAGCCCCAGGGTGTCCAAGGTTTTCTCTGTGAGCTGGTTTATCTTATAGCAACTGACCAGCAGGGGGCTCACAACAATATCACCAACATTCCCATAGAAATAAGGTAAAGTGCCATGGCCTGAAAGGAGAGGTCAACATACAGTTTGAACCACGCAATTACAGCACAAATACAACATTAAGCTGTGATTGCAAGAGAATCTAAGAGAAAATATCATTTTCACAGCCAAAGAATGATGGTGATTCTGCAGCATTCAATAGCAAGAAGAAGCGGAGGGTTGAGTTCATACCGATGAGGATGACGGGGCGAACTCCCGACGTGTTCAGCAGGTTGTCAGGGACGATGACCGTCTCCCCGGCAGTGACCGGTTGGGGCTGAATGACTCCTGTAACTGGAGCCTGAGGAGAGGGCATGCCTAACACAGAACCTGGAGGATATAAGGGATAACATGTCAAGACCAGGACACAAACACACTCATCAGCTTTGCACATGTAACACAAAATAGATGATAGACTATAGATAGAAGATGCTCCTTTTCACCCATGGTCCTGTCTAATCAAACGTCCTGCGTTATCATACTGATCGCACACTAGGGACTCATGAATTCCCCATCATACATGCCCTGTCTGCTGTTGTTGCAACTTAAAATCAGACCTGGGTCACAACGACTTTCAACAACCCACCCACTGCTTTCCCAGGGTCTGCACAGCACATCCTGAACGCCTGCTCCAGGGTTACTTACACAGGGTAAATGTGTTGCTAATAGGTTTTAAGTAACATACTGTATGCATTATCTTCTATCGTGAAATACAGATTTTATGTTGACACAACTGATGGTCACGCAGATGCAAACATTCATTTCGTCTACTGCACTCTACAGCTCAGTCGCCATGGAGATGCTGGGTGAATCATCCCTAACAACACAGAATGTCAAAGATGTGGCATCCTTGTTGCAAACGCAGAAAGAGGGAGGGGAGGGGCTGTGCTGGAACAGAAACACCTTGACACTGCCACACATGCTTACGCACACACATATACACACACACACACACACACTCAGGACTTGAGCTAAAAGTAGGTAGAGGAGTAGGTACAAAACAGGGGCAATTTTCATGTCATTCCGAGTACATAAGGGCTTTAACAGCCGCCCCCGGTGAGTCACAGGCCTGCAGGAATTATTTTGGGTTCAGGAACTGACCTGGAGAACAAACAATCGGCCGGATGGCAGGCACGGGAACGGCTGTTGGTGGGACGGGCACCATTGCACTGGGATGCCAGCTCCGATGACGCTTCTTGGGAGGGCCGGAGTTCATGGCAGAGGTGGCTGAAGGCGACCAAAACACAAAACATATTTAAAAAAGGAGCAAAGGGCTGGATAGTTAACTATGTGTTGTGCTTTAGAGGAGGAGGGTTTACCTGGACTGTCTGCTAAGTCAGGGCGGTACCCCGGACCAGGAGGCCCTAAGGAGACCTGGGATGTGTTCAGTAAGGGAGGGTGACCATCAACAGTAGGGCCATTAGCTGGTCCATTCACCCTCAGAGCTGTGGGAACTGGAATCACACACACACACACACACACACACACACACACACACGCACACACACACACACACACACACACACACACACACACACACACACACACACACACACACACACGGAAGCATACGTTAACATAAACATTAGAGATAGATATATTTACAGACAAAATAACTGCAGAACTAAGGTTATAAATACATAAATAGGTGAATACGTTCCACCAGATGTTACTGTATGCAAAGAGTGAGCAATGTGTGAATATGAGCCAGCACCCACATTGACATATTGATTTCCTATAGATGAATGTCTATTGTCATTGAACTGATTGGGCCTTTTCCAATCTCATATTCACTGTGTATGCGATACACTAAAACATTGATTGGTATTTGTAGCCCTTGCTTGTCAATATCACAACCTTGTACAGGGGCTAATGGATAGCAAAGCCTTAGTAAGTCATTACAACATTGCTTCCTTCAGTATTGATCGGTGCGTACATGCAAGTGCACACTCATGCACGTGTTGACCTATAATGTGCGTTTGTAAGTGTGCGCCGACGCAAGCAGGGGTTAATCTTGGGTCCATGACCAGCCACAACTCCATCAGCCTTAAGCTGACCCGCGTAACAAACCTGTAGCTAAGCAACACTCAGCATAACGGCAGGATATGCAAGTGTTGTTAATGTGAAGGAGAAAGGTTATAGGTGTGTCAAATAAAGCTGGCGTCAAGGCTAATAGATGCACTTACAAAAATGGGAGTGTGACTGAAATGTGTTTCTTTAATGATTTCTTTGATAAGATAAATAATAAAACAAAACAAAGCAGAGCACATAATGCATCTAAACTACTTATAAAGAGCCGAACCTATTGGTAGAGTCTTGGTCACAGGTGTGGATGCCAGAGGTTTCAGGAAACTGCAGTCTCTGCCAAGGTCCTGACCCCCGAAAAACACAGAGGAGGTTTGCGTTGCTCTGGTGGGCGGAGAATCTGGAGATACAAAGCATGATGTTATGAACATTTTCAACGACTCTCTGTCACGTTGGCGTGTTATGCTCTCACCCTGGTTATTCATCTTTGATTGACTTTAAAGCTCAAATCTCAAAGTGCAGCAGAAACACTGACCGGTCATTTCATCGGTCACCAGCCCTGGCCTTCTTGCTACTATCGAACACATTTATCATGTTTACACACCCATTTGTGTATCCAATATCTATTGCACAATACCACTTTTCACTGAACACTGCTGGGTAAACAGTGATTTGGCAAAAAAGAGGGAGATTACACTTGTAGCCTCCTCCGGTTCCTACAAGAGTGTGACTGGCTTTTTTTTCTTTGGAGCAGGTCGCACTTCAAGGTCACGGTAAGGCGGCAGCAGGCATGGGTTACACCAAAAAAGCTGCACACATTAACACGTGAGATCGCTGTTGACAGGCTCTGAAAGCTTCCAGGTTCCTGGACAAAATCAATACACGAGCCACAGAGCTTTTTCCAATCAAATGAGGAAATGTTCTTGTTGTGAGAGGTCAAAGAAGAGACCGTCTCCTTGAAGACAATCACAATGGTGTAATAGCCACATGACTCAGCGCAACTGTCAAGCCATTATTATGTTAGATATATATATATATATATATATTTGGTTTTCGTTTGGCAGGACTGCCACAACACTTACGATAAAGTCATTACACATCATACGCCGAGTAAATCAGGTACTGCAATTACTGCAAAAACAGCTATAGCAATGAAAACCAAAGGTATCTATTATTTATAATCACAAGGTAAAAAAAAAGCCAAAGCATCTATGCATCAATGTCACGAGGTGAACTGTTAATAAAACTAATAATAATAATAACGAAATAGGTAAATTCTCTTTTCAACAGCGGGACGCATTTCAGAGCCGTCTCACCATTACCAATCTCTATGGCAACGGCATAAATCTGTCAGCACAAAGCACTACATGAAATGTTTTATTTTTGACAGAAGGATGGAATAATGCTACCTATTTTCCAAACCATAGTAAGATGTTAATGTTCCCAGTGTCAAACTATTGATTTAATAATATAAATAATATTATTTATTTTTATATATAATACATATAAATTAAAGATACCGCTCAGAGATTTTTTTATGTTAACAAAAGATTTTAGAGCAGTATGACTCTCAGTTCTAACCAAAACAAATAAGGATTGATGTTTAAATATTAAATGCAGTGTGCAGTCTTACCTGAGAGGGAGAAAGGAGAGGAGCTGTGACCACTGGTGCCTCCGTTTTCCTTACTGCTAAGCGATGAGGAGGAACTGGGCTTGGAGGTCGACGCACTGTTGGAGAACTGGCGGGTTTTGCAGTCTGAGAATCCAAAAGAGACGCATGATTAGCACAGAGAAGCTGGCAAAGACGCAAGTGGATGCGAGGATGTGAGCTTTGTGTTCTGACCTTTCCAGCAGATGAGGGGACCTTTGCACAGAGCACCCTGAGAATTCTTCACTAGGTAGTATTTTAAGTGCTTCTGCTTCTTGGGCTGTGTGGAAAGCTTCAGGTTGATGTGGTTAGAGAACTCAGTGAAGTACCTGAAACCCTTTTCGCCGCAGCCCACACAGTTTCCAGAAAACCCTGGAGGTAAAAAAAAAATCGAATTGATTATTAACAACTGGAATATGCCAAACAGTTCAGACTCTGCGTGGTAAAGCCTCCATGGCCACTGAGGAGACCTAAATAGCCAATGATCTCATCTTTTCTGGTGATACATCTAAAGAATGCTGCTGCTACCATAACGAGGGAGCGTATTAATTTCACCAGGGTCTCCTTCTCTTTCATGTCAGACCTTGGAGAACAGACTGACCTAAAAGTGCATTTTTCCCGTTCTCATCAGGCAGAAACCGTCGGTCCACAGCACACATCAGTATGTGCTCGGGGACACTGGGGGATTTGGCACCGACCAGCTCAAAGCCTGCCGGGACTTCGATGGGCTCCGTCGCTATGGAGACCAGGCGGAGGTCCTTGCCGGCCTGACAGAATCCTGAAGGGGAAGAGGTATTTTTTTTAGCTGGAGAAGAGTTAAGCTGAGTGATTTGTTTATTTAACAGCAGTAATTTAGTTTAACATCACTTTCATTTGGACAGACACAGAAGCTTAAGTCAACTAAAAGGGTTTTTACCGTCCAGTGTGCAGCAGCCGTCTGGGGCGGGTGCCTGTAGGTAGGGCAACGGAGGGCTGCTGCTGTCAGAGTCGTCGTCCTCCTCCATCTCCTCCTGGTCGTTGGACGAGTGTCCATTCAGCAGCTCGGGGCCTGGGGGCTCGCCAGGGCCATGGAGCGCCAGGTCGACTTTGGGCTTCATGTCTAATGGACACGAGATGGGATCATTTTTTACAAAAGCTGGATTAATGGATCGTTTTGACTAAATGTGTCACTTATTGATGATGTGACACGTTGGGTATTGATAATGGTATTACTGAACTAGACACAAAACCGACACAAACAAATGGCCGGACAGACAGAACCCAGGGCAGAAACCCCCATCCCATCTCTTAACCAATTAAGGATCTACCTCACACACCATCATGATGGATAATTACAGTCAAGCAGATAAAGGCATTCATTGTTGATTCCAGCTGATACATTGTAGTTTCTTAAATTTTTATTCTTAAATGCTTAAATTACTGCAGATTTTTGTCACAATATGACAGCCACTAGATTCCACTGTACTACACCCAATACATACATCAATTATGATTTACTGAAACTGCCAGTACTACAGTTAAAACCAGGTCATGTTTGTCACGTCAGCGTACCTTCCACCTTTACTGGATACGGCTCTGGCTCCAGGTAGAGCTGTGTGAAGATTGGCTGTGGATCTCCACTGCTGGAGCGCAGTGATGCCTCAATGGAGTTATGGAGAGCCTCTTCAAATCGGGTAGACTTCAGCTGCCCGGCGTACGAATTCCCCATTATCTGTGGGAGAGAAGGAAAAGGAGAATGAGGACAGATGTTAGAGCTCATCTAAATGTATCTATTAGTGCATAATGAGCCCAGAAAAGTGTAGTAAAGCTTTAGAATAAGATAACTGCATCTTTGTGAGGCTAGTTTAAGGTTATTCTTAAAAATGTGCCATTAACCAGTATATAATGTGAATTCTTGCAAGGATTGTGAAGCAATATTCATTATTAGTATTTATCTATCTATTGATCTTATTTGATCCGATGTATAACAACAGTAACAGATCCACTATCCACTATAAATAATAAGACTAAACATGCACATGAACACAAACAGACACACAACACCCACACACAGAGAGTCTCTTCATGTCAGCTCAAACATAATAGCCAAGGCCAATTGCTTTTTTCTCTGTTTGTGCCTCTTTCTCTGCCTTCTCTGCCCTCGTGCCCCCTCCAACCCCACTGTCCAATCTGGGACATCTGCTGGGGTCGACCGTGTGGGCCAGAGGTTGGTCTGGCTCTCCGGTGGCAGCTGGACAGAGAGGACCGAGCATGTGGCTTTAAGGAAGAGGAGGACAAAAAGAGACAGAGCCAGAAGAAAGAAGAAAGGAGAAACAGAAGAGGTAAAGAAAAACAAAAAACAGACCGACGCTCCATCACGGTGTTCGTTTATTACAAGGCCGTCGGGCCTATGCAAACTCTCATCCCTCAATTTGTCAAAACATTGTACTTTATCTGTTCTAATTCCAAGCCAGTAATCAGCAGTATTCAACTGTGTGGGATGGGAGGATGGAAAATAAAATAAAAGAGAGCTTTGGCTCATTTCCTGACACACTGCCATGGTCTGAAAAGCCTCCCATGTTTGTCCTTGAACTACATTTGGCTTGTACTGACCACCGCTGTGGTCCTTAATCAGCAAGGCGGCCAAGTAAAAGCTCAGGTTGAAGACTTCAGCTGTTGGGGAGAACGTCAAGACTCCTCACCCATGACTTTACTACGATCCAGCGCAGCTGTTGGAGTCGTTAAAAGACAAGCTACTGCATTTTTACCTTGGATTTCGAACCGGAGTCAAAACACAACTTTTAAATCTATCATAAACATTTTCCCGGGAGGATTGGTGATGGCTTAATGAACAAACGAGTATGTCAGGGATACCGTCTCTCCCCAGCTTTTAGTCAGCTCCATCTAGAAGTTCGATTTGCTCTCTACATCTACACACGTGCCTTTGTCTGCACATTGTGTAATTTAGTTATTTTGTTAGCCTGTAAGATGATCAAAATACAGTTGAGTGGCCATCCAGCGCCTGTTCACTTATCTGCTTAGTTACAGTATCTCAGGTGGATTTTAAAGACTGTTAATGATATCAAAGAGAAATAATCTGTTCATTCAATAATGTCTAATGAGTAATCAGCTGTTTAAATTTGACAACAGTGAGACCTACAGCTCATTTTCTCTATAGATGTCCGAACGTCCGTGTGTATTTTCTCAAGATTGCTTATCCAGTTTGCAGTTAAATGAAATCATTAAACTAAATAACTTGGTTCGAAAGCGCTGACTGGATCTATTGCTTGGAGCACGTATAGTAAATTAGCTGATAAATGCATTTGTTTATTCATGACGATGTCCCCTTGCAGGACAAATTTAGTTGTTTACGATCAAAGCTTTGTACTTCAATCATTCCTATTCTTGTTAAGGGTCGTTATTGGTATGCAGAGTTCTTGCGTTACATCGGGAAGCGCTGTGTGGAGGAGTGCTTATTAACGAAACATAAGTCCAAGGTTAGAACCGAGGGAGAGAAACCTCATCCTCTATGTCGATCACTTTATCAAATTCTTCTAGACACATGATGTCTTTAGCTGCTGGTCACACAGCAACACTGAACCTTTTTATTTTGTCAATACAGGCCAGGGGAGGAATCAGGTTGGAGGTGCCTTTCTAGTCTCAGGTCTCATTTTGCCCACGCCTGGACAGGTTCCAGACCCACTGTTTACCTTCCTGGGGAGGAATCTGACAAACCCAGACAAAGGACAAGATTAACAGAGCCTGACTGTGCTGTCAAAAAGATAAGAGGCTTAGCAGAATGAAGCTACAGTATTTGTTGCTTAACTGATGGAGGAAGGTGGCTGACCACAGAAAGAGAGAGAGAGAGAAAAAAGAAAGAAAAGAGGGCCTGAGGGCGTTTTAAGCAGCCGCTGCCTGTTCGATTGCGAATTCAAAGGAGACTCCAGAGGTTCGCTGCCTGGCTGACCCTCAAGTCTCAGCGGACAGATTTGCCATTAACCTAACACGGGCCTGGGGTGAACGCAGCCTGTGACCTTTTATCACCTGCACTTCTTAAAACAAAGCATAACTGTAGCAGAGGTCACTTAACGGATGTTTCCGCGGCGTGACTCAGGTGGTTGCTAAGGTCAATTTTAATGGCAGGGGTTGTTTCAGGTGAGTTAGTGGCTGAAATCTGCTTGATGGATGGCCAAACACAAAGAGTGGACTCCACTGAGGGGAAGCAGTGTAATGTCACTAATGGTTGAAAATGAGTGTTGATGCCGGTGAGTGGGGACTTTGAAAGTGCCTCTCAGTTAGCCAGTCAGCTGGTCACTTAAGTCAGTCAAGGCCATTCCTCGGCTCCTGGGTGGCATCAACAGATTGCATGAATGTGACCCCAGGTCAGAACAAGCGAGCGTGATCCTCGCGCTTCGAGTTCTGGATCATCCCAGAAGGAGAAAATGTGGAAAATAGCGAGTAGGCGCTGGGTGTTAAGCGGAGTCTTGGCTAATTTGCCAAAACAGGGCTAGATGAGCATTAACAGTGAGGGTTCTTACCTTGTCTGATTGTTCCCAGGCGTGAAGGGACTTGTTTCTCTACATGCTGGGTCACTACCGTTCAGAGGGAACTTTCATCAAAGACATTTCACTGCCAGTCGCTGTTCTCAACCTGAGGGGGAGAAAGAAGATGTCTGATTAGGTCTGAGGAGTGGGTGATAAAATGAGCCATGAATGCAAAAACAAACGTTATAACCCAAGATAAATACAACAAACACATCTGAAGAAGGGATTCGTACAAACCAACAGTTGAGGAGCGATAACAAGAGACATCTCTCCTTACCATGATCAGAGTTAAGTTCATTCAAAACATGAAATCAAATATCTTCCCTTTAAATCTCAGAGAGCACAATGAGGTCCAGTTTTGAGCATCACGCCTCAAGCTACACGACAAGCATTCAAGACCTGTTTGTCCCCAAAACATTACATGAATTTAGCCAATGGGTGTTTTTCCCCAGCTTGTTTGGGGAATCATAAAGAACTTTTCACTGTAAAAAGTTTAAATTAGGGTTCGAGAAGCTAGTACATAATTCTGGAAAAGGTATTAGATTCCCTGTAGTGTGCTGAAATCATCGGTGATTTAATCAAAGGGAACTTAATAATAGGATGGAGAGAGCCAGTAGGAAAGAGAGTCTGATGCTGGCACCACTTAAAGCTTCATCCACAAAATGAATGTGTGCACTTAGAGCTTTTAGGACGACCACACAAACATATGAAGGGGGGGCTGTAACAGCTTGCGTCAAACCACGACATATGTACCCAGCGTCAAGGGGCTAAAAAGGTGACATACGATACCACAGCCCAGGAGCTATTTTCATAAAACACACTGGGGTGTTATAGTTTATCATTGTCCTCACAACACACAGTCACAGCATTGTGAATGGATTTGCCTGTTACTTTGACCCTTATGTCAAGGAGTCGTTCAGCCACTCAGGCAAAGTTCCCTTCAAAACATTGACGGTCGCAATCTACCCCGGTCATCATTTCTTTGAGCTTCCATTATGTCATTGGGTGGCTGCTATGGGGTCCAAGTCCTTTAAAAAAAAGCAAGTGTACACAAGCTGGTTCAACTTGCATGAACTGGAACCACACTGGAACTTATTTTGTGAATGATTAGCCAGTTTTGAGAGCTAATCAAATCCCAGAATAAAAGCGTCAATGTGACAGTCGAAGGCACAGAAACACAGAAACTGAGCACACTGGGATTTTTAATTTGAGATAAAAAAAATTCCGATTACATCAGAAAGGAAATCTGAAATGTAACGTAGTGTCCTGGCTACTCCACACTGGGCGTTTCCACAGATGATGCGAATCTCAAGCACTCTGCTAATTACCCAGGGAGCAGAGTCTTGAAATATTTTGATGGTTATCTCGCACAGCAGAGCCTGGACGACACGGAGGGAGATGCAGATGGCCCCTTAGATGAAGATGAAGGAGCCATAAAAACCTGAACTCCAACACACACACACACACACACACACACACACACACACACACACACACACACACACAACCACACACACACACACAAACACAGGCACGGCTGCTAAATACGGTCCCGTCTTTCCAGTAATGACGTTGCAGGGAGAGCCTCCAGGCGATGGCTTGCGACACACTCGCATACACACACCTGTGCACAACCTGAATGCTAGTTCCACTACATGTGCTGAGCTGCAAACATTCACACATAACAAATATAAAGCAGAATCTATTTAAGTATCATTTAAAGATAATTAACCTGAAACAATAACAAGCACCATCTTCTTCTATCGTCTCTTCTTTTTACATTCATACTATTAAATGATACCTTAAGGACATAAACTATGGAAATGTGTCTTCTGTACTGTGCGTTAACAGAAAATCAGAAGTATGAATTCAACTTTGAATATTCTACATCAATCATGTCAATCAATGGCTGTCAGACAATTAAGAATAGCATAAATCAGAATCTAAATCGTGTTGTTTGTTATCATTCTGCAATTGCTGGGCCGTGGAAACAAATTTGGGGTTAAAAAGATCCAAATTCAAACCTCTTAGAGTGATACCAGGACATTAATGTTAAATATTTAACTCCAACCCACTGAGCTGAACCTTCCATTAACAATCACTCCTGTTCCCCCCTCTGCCTCTTTCTTTCTCCAGTCCTTCTTTTGTTTCTCCCTTAATCTGCATAATTACATTACAGGGCTCACAATGGAGGGAGAGAGGCAGGAGTCAAAAACCTGGTTGGAGCGCATTCTGGCTAAGCCGGGTCTTCACTTCAAAGCCAAGGCACGAAAAAATTGCATTCCCCAATGAAAAAAGTACAAAAAAAAGGAGAAAAAGATGAGGGAGCTGTGGATGTTACGCATGGCGTTCAACTTGACATGAGCTCATGGGAAATGTTATGTAATTAACAAGGGAATGGGCGTAAATTCACATAGAAGCCAGATTTTCTGAAGTAGCAAACAAAGGTTAAATGTTAAGGGGATTTCAAATATCTTAGTTATTTTCACTTCATTGTTATGCATTCACATTTACAGGTACAAAGTGGTGGAGCGAGGGTGAGAGGGCGAGAGCTCAGCACACTTTAACATTAGAAAAGCCTGCAGTGCAGAGAGACATTGGCCATCAGACATGAGAAAAAAGGGGGTGTGAGGGCCGAAGGGGGGGGGGGTGAGAAAAAGGACTAACATCTTACTGTGTCCTCTAAATGAGGTGTTAAAGGCCCATCTCATTAATGCTACGTGCCACACGCAGCAGCAAACACTTTTAAAAAAGGGGAAGAAGAAGAAGAAGAAGAAGGGAAAACAAGCTTCTCCTTTTACCTCCCATGACTCCTGTGCGAGCCGGCGAGGAGCCTTCAGAAATCCAAACTCCAAACGCAGTAAATCCAACAGCGTGACGGAAACTCCTCAAAAATATTCCATCTCAGGCAGTAAATCCCTTTGGAGACGCGGCGAGTTTGTTGATATCCAGGCAGCATGTGGAGGCTCAAGCTCTCTTCTTCTGCTTCTTCTTCTCTCAAGACACCACAGTCACCACACTGTAAGGCAAACACTGCTGAGTCCAACTCTTCCCTTCACCACAGCAGATAGCCCCTCTCTCTCTCTCTCCCCCTCTCTCTCGCTCACTCACTCACAGGCAAACAAACACACACAAACACACACACACACACACATACATACACACAGACCCCTCCCCCTAAGTCCCCTATGCCCTCCCCTGTCCTATGCCATTTGCCAAGGAGGGAGGGAATCCACCGGGGGCTCATTCATCTTGGCCCTGCTGACCCCCTGTGGTGACAGATGCTCTTGGAGCTGCGAGGGGGGGGGGGGGGACAAAGGAGGAGGCCCGCGTGTGTGTCCCCGCTGCCACGCAAAGCCGCGCCGCCCCTGCCACGCGTGACCCCCCAGCCCGCCAAGACCCGCCGTGCCATGAGGAAGCTTTCTGTTCCGTGAGCAGGGGGGGAGAGGAGGAGGGGGGGATGTTTAAATCCCAACCCTGGCTCTGGTGCTTCTCGCAGTTCGGGGCTTCTTCCCTGCCACACCCGTCTTTTTACGACAGGGGCCAATTCAGAGAGACGGGAGAATCTGTCCCCGGCAAAATGAGGAGACAAGAATGTCAGGTCAGCCTGAGCATTTTGTCTCCGTAGCCTTGCCTGGGATTGACCCCTCGCTGGGCTTTTTACTCCTGCTATAAATACCAGGGGCTCATCTGGTCAAAATAAATAAACGGAGGTGCACCGCAAATCAACAGGTGCTGGCAGATGTTGGGGATTATGTGTCATTGTAGTCCTGGCGACGTCAGCGTGAGGGCCTTATCATTACAGTGCCAAGTGGAGAGGAAACACATTTTCAGGAAATAACCCAGACCCACCCGAAACTGAGGCCACTATTCAGTATGGAAATGGAGCTCAAAAGTCAAATTCAAATCAATTTTCCCTTTTAGTCTTCTCTATTCTAATGAAAAATACAGTATCATTCCAGGTTGCTGTAACACATCTCCTGACTTTGAACGATAAACACCCGCCAGTGGCAGATTGCCCAGTCTAACCACATCTAACGCTGCAAGGACACAGTTTTGGCTGCAATCCAGGTAACTAATGATAATATCCCGCGTTAATCATTGACTTTACCGGGAAGAACACACTGCAGTGTACGACGCATGCTGTCCTAGAGCGTCCGTGACGTTTTTCCCGCCGATCTAATGAATTTTAGGGTAAAGTGGGCAAGAATTTGTCAGGTAAACAGGAGGTTGTGCGTAAACAAACTCACATCTACTTGAAGGCCGGGCGGATTCACTCTGCGGTCACATTGACACTGACTTACTAAATCTCTGCCAAATCCATCAAACACTCATACGTGCATATTTGAGCCTGTGTGCAAAAACAACTTTTGTGGGATTTGTTAATTTATTTTCTTTCTTAAAAGCTCTAGCTTAGCTATGGTTACCATGGGTTACTGTCTGTTTGGAATAACAAAAACAACAACTAATTCCCGACTTTGCACGAAAACAAAAAACAGTATGAAATAAACAATACTTGTTATTGTGCAAATACATTATCTCTGGATTGACGTCTCACTTCACTGGACAGAGTTTCTTGCTTCACTGAGCCATGTGACCGACGTTCCAGTTCATTACCGCTGGCACAGTCAACAGTTGTTTTAATCAAGATGTGTGCAGCTTTTCTCACCTCCGCTCAAATGGTTATATTAGGGCCCGGTCAGTGTGAGGGACAGCTGTAAACCGCCGCAGCCAGCCAATCGGGGCCTCCGCCGGCTCTTATGGGGGGGCACCCGGTGCTCTCAAACGGCCACATTTGTCTAAACATTGGGCTTGAGTTTGACTGTGAAATTTGCCCCATTATTGCTGATTCAGACCACACATGGTAAACAGGAGTGAGTCTTTAAGTGGTCGCTCCTTCCTGATTACGTTTCACTGAGCCAATTGCAAAGGATGTGTGTGTGTGTGTGTGTGTGTGTGTGATAACTGCCACTGTACTTAACAGGTACAACACAAGTCGAATCTCTGAAACGATCCATCTGCACCGATCCCAGCGCAGCCACAAGTTCAACCGGGGGAAAAGAGCTGTCAAGTGTGATTTATGTGAAAGCCCCTGACTTTGACACGGCCGGGCTTAAATAACCCATTTTAAAACGGAGATAATGAGTAAACCCGGGCAACTTCTTTGGTCTCAAAAGACACAGAGACCAAAAAAAACAAAGGAGTGTGGATTGAATGGTTGCCCGCCCCCCGAACCCATCCTTCAGCGCTGCATTGAGCTATGGCTAAAGGCCCTGACAAAGGGGAAGTATCCCTGCTACCACCACCTGAGGAAAGACGCGTCATGTGACCAGCTGGGGAGGAGGAGGAGGGGGGATTCTGGGAGATCTCGGGTTCGGGGAGGGGTGCTTCCTCTCTTAAGATTCTTGAGAGGAACGGCACTGCTTTGTGTCTTCGCTGACTCAGCAGCTGCCCGACACATGAGGGCCGTCTTTAAACAGCCTGGACTTCACTCCAGGTCGGGAAATTATATATAAAATCTAAACTTGTAACGTTTATGAGCTGACCTGACTCGACCGCTCGACCTTATTTGGCATGACAGGATCACTCACATTAATGATTGCTTAATATAACGTTATGGCCAAGGCTCGGGCACTGCGGGACAAATTAAGACCCCTCTGCAAATCAGTCACATATGCTTTAACCGGCATGTACGATAGATTACGAATGAGTGAAACAGAAAGAAAAGAGACAAAATGACAACAGCCACTATGTGAAAGTTCCCGCAACCATACGCTCCGATCCTCCCACTTTCCCATGGGCTACCTGACGCCAAGGGTGTGAGGACTCTCGCTGTTGTTTACTATCCGGGTGGCAGTCCGCTCTGCTCTAATTTCCTTATAAAAGCCCTTCGCTACCTTCTCCGACAACCCCTCCCCCTCCTCCTGGCACCCACCCACCCACCCACCTCTGGACTACCTGCTGGGCCCTGAAGTGCAAATCAGTGCTAGTGAGGATAGCAGATGAGCTGAGGTCATTCGTGCTTCTCCGGCGGGCCACACAAACAAAGGCAAACATTCCTGCTGAATGCCATTGCTGAAGTCGGCAGCAACTGAGAGAAAGAGCTGGAAAAGGAGAGACAGCGAGGCTCAACGGAGATAATAGCCCAAGGGTGCCTGTGTGTGTGTGTGTGTTTGTGAGAGTACATGTGTGCACGTGTGTGTGTGTGTGTGTGTGTGTGTGTGTGTGTGTGTGTGTGTGTGTGTGTGCAAGAGGATTATCTGTGGAACTATAAAGTGGGGTGAACCAGGGTTTAAGGCCTGGTGTGACCAGAGGGAATCGGGGGCAGGGTCTGCAGGGGGGCTGAGGAGCGCTGGACAAAAGGAGCATTTGGGCAGATGAAGAAGTCATCATCATTAAGCCACTGGAAGTTTACTGTCCAGTTATAAAACTCGTTTCAAAATTAGGGGCAAGGGGGTGCGTGTGAAAGGACAGCAGGCCTGGGAAGGCATGCGAGGGGCTGGAGGGCGGCGTAGCGACTCGCTCGGGGACTGTAGGGCTAATTCATTAGGGGACAAGCGGCCTTTGTGTTAACACTGGGTTGATTGGAGTGGTGACCTTGCCACACACTCTCCCCCAGAGGATGAGTTTAAGGGCAAGGCATTTAACCTTAAACTAAATCTCACACCGACAAAAGCCCCGAGTCAGTTATTGGCGACGGCCTGAAGCAACAACAAATGTTTGATGCAGCACATTTAGGAGAGGAGGCAAGAGGTCAGAAAAGCCTTGTAAGCTCACTCATAATTGGTCAGCTATGCTCCAAATATAATATTTCAGCATATTGCATTTTTTATACTCTAAATAATGCTTTCACAGCTGTTTATTGACATGGCTGAGCAAAGCAGCGCATCAGCACAATTGTGAGTTAAATGATTTGCAGCATCACAGATATCACACAAATAGAAATGGTATTATCAAGAATGAGTTATGAATTAAAATCGCCAGCCAACAATGATTTCTCATCCAGAGACGGGTTAAATATCTGAATGTCTCGTTTGCTCGTTTCATAGGTTTAGACTAATTACTTATATACTTGGAGGCTGGAATAAAACATCCAAACAAGCTCAAAATGTCTGATCTGTGAGAAAAGAAAACATAAAGTTCTGCTCTCGTGCGTCCTTATCCGCGCCTGTGAATGAAAGTGAAGGACGAGTAACAGTTTACAATGCCGTTCATGGCTGTGTAATAAAATGGAAGGCCTGTCAGTGAACCCAATGCATTTTACAACACTGGCGGGTTGAACGCCAGTTCACCCAAAGTCTGAACAACAGAGTGAGACACAGCACCCTAATGCGTTTATGGACTTATTCAGAGAAGCCATATTGAAGAAGACAACAATGAGTTCTATTTCATACAGTAAACCTGTCACTGGCAGTGGTCAAACAGCGGTCAATGGTAAAGGCCAACATGAGGGAAGGAGACAGACATTCATGAGAACTTTAACCTTTTTTACATTCTGCATTTAAAATTCTTGCATAATTACTTCATCCGACTGGAACAAATGTTAGTCACCCCTTATCAAACATCACAAATGTAGTCAAATCGGACAAAAAACACAATCACTTCTTCTGTTCAGTCCTACTACAACAAAAACCTCCCAACCACAATCATCGCAACATCTGGTCGCCACCTTAATGACTCATCCCTGCATGTATCTTTGATGATGGTTGACCAGGCCTTGTCCTCGCCATAAATTGTTGTTTAGACAGCCCTATTTGTTATGGGGTGTAAAAGGAGAGCCATGGATCATGTTAAGAGGGCCAACACTATCAAAACATTGGCTCTTATCAGATGACAGAACTAGCGCAGGGTCAGGTTCCCTTTCATGGGGCTGGCCTGAGTTGCGCTTACACCCTCCCTCCACATCAAGCTGAGGTGGCAGGGACATGGGACTATTGGCAGTTGGAAATTTATTCCACTAAGCGTCACGGGAGGTCTTCAACAAATCATTTATTTTTTTATTCTGTCAAATATTTAGAATATACCTGTCTCTGTACAAACAATGAAGATCTACAGATTATTAAAGGGGATTATCGACTTCATGATAACATAAGAATCCAGTTTAGAATTTCTGGTTGACTAAAGTCTTATTGACAGCGTGTCACCACAATTAAACTCACAATTGAGGCATACATCTCCTTTATCAATAAATCCTCACTAAACATTTCCAGTGCTTTTCTTTAGCAGGAATTTACATTAAAGGCACGATACAAAGGCCCTGATTTCCACCCAAAGGTTCAGGCTTCAGACACACTAACTTCATTTAGCCCCACAGTAGTGCCGAGCGCTCATGGAGAGGACATAAGAAAGAGGTCTGTTGTGTGTCTCGGGCCGCCACACAGAGAAACCACCTCTCACAATGGGATCTCTCCTTTCTTTTCCTCCCTGAAAAAGTCTCCGAGCCACCTTGAATCCATTTGAGTGACACCCTGACAAAGAAGGTTCTTAATGTCCTGAGGAAGGAGCCTCCTCCCCTTCCCTCTAAACTTCCTTACTGGCCGATCAGCTGTATCCATCATGCCTCTCTTCCTGACCCCAGGCGGCACCGCCGCATCGGCAGCTTCCCAGCCCCCGCCTCCTCACTGTTACCCCCTTCACTCTCGTGCCACATCTCCTGTATTACCCCCCACTTCTCCGATTAATAAGCACCAGGTTGCCCCCGGTGACAGGACCCACACTTAAATCCCATCAGTCCTTCTTCTTACCGCAGCAAGAATCACAGCAGCAGCGGCGGCAGCAGCAGCAGGACTCTTTTTGTCTTAATGGGACAATGGAAGCAGGGTCATCCTTTGTTGAGGGCTTGACCCCACACACAAACCTTGCTGATGAGAAAATGTGACAGTAAACCTATTCAGGCCTTGTGCCATCCAGGACTCATCCCTCTAGGAGACGGGATACTTTCCGAAACTGACTGACGAGCCCATTATTTAAGACTCCTGGGTCAATGTATCAGAGAGATGTGGGGGTAAATAAGTCTGTAGAGAGAGAGAGAGACAGAAGGAGAGAGCGAGCGAGCAAGCGAGAGAGAGAGATCTTTCATTCAAGCTACTATCACACTAATCCTCCTGTGGCAGTGTTGAATGATTAGGAGCTCATTTGAAATTGTATTTGATCTGATTTATCAATGTTGGATGAAAACATGGGTAATTTTATTAACCAATTTAAATTATCTGCATGGTTTATTTACTTATTTAGTGTGTGCATGTGTGTGTGTGTGCGTGTGTGTTTTCAGTGAATATTAATGTAATTTTATGCAGCCAATATTGTTTTAAAAAGAACGTGGGTCTTTTTGATGGCAATACCTGATAACTGAACTAAGCAAAGAAACTAAATTTAAAAAGTAAATTCAACTACAGTGGATATCTAATTATGTTCATACAAAGGAACAGGATGAAACATGGAGCCCCCCTTCTCAAATCGGTCCCGGAGCTCTTATCATGGAGAAAAAATGACCTCATTCCTTGCACTTCAAAGGTTAACATTTGCTCAAGCATTTTAGGATTTTCTCTTATCAAAGATTCTGGAAGTTCGCAGCAGCCAAGGGGAAACTAGCCAGCGACAGATAACACACACACACACATCCTCTCAGGAAAAGAGAGCAGATGTGAGACGGTGCCCTGGTCCATGACTCACAGGTGACCACTTTCCTCTACAACGCAGCCAAAGTCTAAGCCGCGGTGTGTTGATGCGACGGGTAACAAATGTGCAGCTCGAGGCTAATTGGCTTATTGCAAAGAGAAAGAAAATGCAAATCTGTATTTTAACGTTATTGATTTGAACGACACATCAATGCACAAATCTACTTAGCAACCCAGAGAGGAATGCTGCCTATTTGTGTCCGGTGTGCTTTGATTCAGTCCACACAGAAAAAATAAGATAGGCAGCAAGAAATAGAGGAGAAAAAAACAGTCTCTGTGTGTGTCTTTCTCTCTAACACACACACACACACACACACACAGAGAGAGAGAGAGACAGTGACCTCCACTGTCAGACAGGAACGCTCAGTCCTTAAAGCAGAGGGCTGGCTGGGTCTTGGTCACCGTAGCCTTGGACAATCTGTGACAGCCTATGGAAAAGCCTTGCTGCTGCTACACACAACCCTCTGCCACAGACACACACACACACTGGCAGCATCCACACACTCTGACCTTGTGTTAGAATATTAGGTAAGAGAGGGGAGGGTGCATCTGTGTGTGGGTAGAGGCGATGCTTCTGCTGCTGCTGCTGCTATGATGTGAGGAAACTGACTGATTGCAGCTGTTGTTGTTGTTGTTGTTGTTGTTGCCTCTTTAACTTTAACATCGCAACAAGGTGTCACTTTATTTTCACATTCTAAACCGAATGAGCGAGAGAAGGTCAAACAATTAACATTAATCAAAATACATCACAATGAATCCCCTGCAAAATGATGAACAAGATGCAATTGATTGATGCCGTTTGTACTCTTCCTTTTTCTGTCTCTGTATTTCTGTCCTCACACTTCATGTAATCACACATGGAGCGACGCTGAAAATGATCACGGCAAGACAAAAGACAGAGAGGATGAGCGCAGGAGATATTAACATACGCGTAGTTAATCAATACATGGGAAAACAGATGCTACGCTGAGTGATTCTAACTTTGTTTGTCTTGAGCGGTACACAGAATATACCCGCCGCAAAAAAAACCCTAGCTATGAAACATTAACATGTCTTCAGACCGTTCATGAGCATTCACCCGCCGGAACGGCACACACTGTGCTCTTTAAAAAGAACAAGTAAGCTGTGGAGAGTAATTTCTGGCCCGCAGGTGCCGTTCCTCAGCGGCTGGCATCTGTGCACATGGGAAATTACAGCGGTACACCCTGTGAGAACACCGTGTTCCTCAACAGCGCGACGTGAGAGGGATTGTCCGCTGGAAGTGTTCCAGGTTTCAATGGTTACAATGAGGACACGTTATTACTAAGTGCACTCCAGAAGGCCGCACGCACGCCTCTCTCTTTATGAGATCGCATTGATGTTACCGAGCCCACAAAATCATGGAAATTTGGAAAGAGAAGAGAGGAGAAACATTGGGGATGGGATGTGGCCACTTTGTCGCACAATCCCACAAGATGTAATGAGTTAGGTGTCAGGGTTATTAACCTCATTACTGCTGCCGGACAAAAGATTCAAATTCCTTGATTCATCTTGACAGGCCCCCCGCCCCACACACACACACACACACACACACACACGTGCACTCCCCCGCGTCCGTGCACACAAGCACGTAGCCACTCGCACTTCATGTGACCCTTTGACATGACTCCCGGCACGCTTTCCATTGAACAACTTAGGGGGCACGTACAAGTATAAGTTCCATTTATATCTGCCAGGGAGAAGAGAGCGAGAGAGAGAGAGACAGAGACAGGGGGAGAGAGAGAGTGAGAGAGAGAGAGAATGGTGGTAAAAAGCTTTGAACCTTTTACACCGATTCTCCCTTTTTATTTAGAGGCTTTTGCACGATGCTTCCAAACTGTGCTCTATCTGCACAAACAGGACCTTATTGATTGATGACATCATATAGATTGAATACTCATCAGACCGGAGCTGCAGAATCTTGAATCACAAAGTTTTATGAACCAGGAGATCCAGTGGTGACAGAAACAGCGCCTGACAGAAAGTGAGATGACTAACCACTCCTGCATTAATGTACACACACACACACACACACACACACACACCTACACATACACAAACACAGGCACACGTGTGGGGACACACAATGATCCGCAACCTACAAAGAGCAGGATGTGCAGGCCTTTCTGGCTGCTGTACTCCTACAGATTGCCTGTTCTGTTTTCCTGAGGGCAAGATTCATTTTCTGCAACGTTACAAGCCAAGTTCTAGGGCTGTGAGAGAGAAAGACATTTGTAGCTGGGAGGAATTTTCCTCCACACACACACAACCTTTCCCTTTCTCCTTCACTCTTAAGCCGGTCATTAACACCAAGGCGTGAAAGAGACTCGCACCCGGAAGCACAAATTCATGGTCAGGCAAGAGCAGTTTGCCCCAGATGGAGGTTAAATAGTTAATTAACCGCTACAGTATTTAGAAACAACCGAATCAGAGGGGGTTAAACCCAACAACATCTCAGCTCTCAGCTCAATTTGATGTGATTTAATAAGAGGGAGAGATATTTTTAAAAAATACATTGTATAATAAAATAAAATAAAATAAAATAAAATTAAATTAAATTAAATTAAATTAAATTAAATTAAATTAAATTACATTAAATTAAATAAAATAAAATAAAATAATTGTTGCTCTTCCTGCAGGTGAAACTAAGATATAACAGCTGATGGTAGAGGCTTTGAGGAGGAAGCCCCTCCCCCACCAGCGGGATCAATGCACATAAATGGAAGAGGTCACAGACCTTTGACATCTCCTTTCAGCCGGGGGAGGGGCACAGGCCTTTGTGAGATTGGCTTTAATGATCCAATTGTCAGCTGTGTCATACACCTTCATACAGTACATACAGTTTGCCTCACTTTCCGTTCCGGACTGTGCAAACGCGCACACATACACTACACCATAACATACACACACACACACACATAGTGTTTTGCTGAATCTCTTTGCTGTCTGCATCCAGCTGCCTTGTTTCTTTCTTCATCACTCCCACATCTGTTTGAACGTCTTCCCCTGCCCAGCCTCCCCTCTCCATACCCTCTTATCTATGGTTTTCCTCCCAACGCTTTCATGCTGCCAGAGCGGGATGGTCACTGCAAGGCAAGGAGTTGCTGACAGTGCAGCTTTACTTTATAAACAGACATTTGGATTCATTTTGCGGCACTAGAAATCAAAGAGAAAATAAAAAAAAAAAAAACAATTTTGAAGATTAAATAATTGACTTCTTGTCATTAAAAACTCTGGATGAGACGACAAACTAAAGATAAAACTGACTCTGACAACTAGAGCCTCAACAAACTACACACAGATGTGATTTCCTGCACTGGAATGAGAAACATACAACCCTGACAAATGCAGATGGATAGCTGCGATGTCGTCTGGCTCATCCATCCATTACAGTCGGTGTGAGCATTTACTTTCTCCTCAGAGCAACTAGTGGAGATGGTGTTCCTGGCATTCTTGACCCTCAATAAAAAGGACAGGTTAAAAGTTTACAAGAATTCACAGCAAAAAGACATATGGGGAGGGAGGAGGGGGGGAAAGTGAGATGTTCCTTAATGCAGCTGTTTCTTACACAGGCTCACTGGATAGTTTGACTATACTATGACTTTGAATTCATCATTTGTATGTGGAATTTCATCGTTCACACCATATACCTTAGAGCTAATTCAGTGTAGGAAAAACTGCTTAAATGTCCTATTCCTGACATCAAAACATCAGACCTGTCAGCATTAACGGCGCCTATCATTCCCCGCCTTAACGCCAGCATTCAGCACTGACAAAAATTATTCGGAGAGAAGGTTCCGACCTCTCCTGCCTCAGCGGTTTGATGAATGACGACCACCTGTTTCCTGGGTCCTGTCACATCCCATTGAAAATGTGTGAAACAATAGCACCGATCTCAAACTGGGGTTTTGGTCCGTCTTGCCATCTGCACTGCAAAAGCCTACAATTTGCTCTGAAGTAGTTTATCCCAAAGCATCAGGAGAAGCAACAGCCCCACGTCCCCATGGTGTTTCTGGTCTTATGAATGATTCGTAAGGGCTGCTCATGTGAGCGATCTGGCCTACTGGATCAATATTGAAAAAAGGGTATGTTGCAGGGCCAAAGCCCCCATGTAACTGAATAGGTAATCAATTGTTATTAATGCCTTTTTTGTTATGACACCAAACACACATACGGCCGATCAGTCACACGTCGGTTTGTCATAACAGAGAAAAATAATGAGAGAATGTGTGAATGAAATAAAAAATGCTAATGAGCTCTGGGCTGAGATGAATTTTCCAGTTGAAAGTGAACGCGAGGCACAAACAGCCAGGCGAAGACAGACTTATTAAAATGATGCCAAGGTGAAAAAAAACATTTAATCCACATTATTAAGTACAAATGGATCTGAAATAGTGCTCTATTCAAAACCAGGGACAGCTTTTCTCCAGAAAATGTCACGGTGCAGTAAAAAAACATCTGTATGCTTCACAGCAGGTCTCCTGTGCTGGAAAAACAACAACAACCCTGCATGAGAGCTTTGGGAAAAATGGAGAATAACATCATCATAAGAAAAAATTTTGAGTGTTCCCAGTGCAGTATTTTTAGCACGGCAATGGCTTCTTTTCAGTGTGAAGGAGAAGGAGCTGTAATTATTCTTCTTCCTGCTTCTTTATTAGTCATCTATGAGCCGCCATCACACACAGCTATGGATCTGATATTCTGCCTGTTGTTGAGTTAAGGCGAGCAATTCTGAATCAGACACCAAACTAACATCCACTCTCTGTTTTTCTCACATTTTCACCAATTTGTTACTCATTTTTGCCGAGCACAAATGCAATGAGGCAAAGAGAGTCTTCGAGGTATAATCAAGGTAGAAGAAGAACATGATTGGAGCAGATTAGACGACGGCCAGAAGCAACCCACGGGAAAGAGATGTCTCCTTCAAGGCTACAGAGAGAAACCTGTCCCGAGTGTCACAGGGGCCGTACTTATCTCCTCGCAGATTAAGTCCCAATTGTTGGCGGGGAACAAAGGCAGCCAGTGAGGAAACCAGCCCCCCAAGGGCCAGATGGTCAGCGTTTCAGAGCCCCCTGACCCCTCCGGCCCTCGCCCTCCCTGACAGGGCTGCGCGTGCTCAAGGCAAAACCGGCCACCCAGGCAAATTCACAATCCACACCGTCCCTTCTCAGTGTATACACCCACAACACTGCACTCCCAGTCTGACTTAAAAGTTGTATTTCTCTCTGCCAGGATGCACAATTCCAGCAGAAAAACTAAAACAAAACATGAATGTCAAGTTAACTGATACACATTCTGCAACAATATCTCTCAAAAATGTAGACGCCGCTTTATCACAGAGGTTAATATAAATTGCTACACGCCCTCGCCTATGAAATTGCCTCAGAACAACATGAACCAGTGACAACAACTTCACCCGGCTGTAATCGTGATCTTGTAAGGAACATGTAATAGTCATTAGCTCCACAATGACATTTTGGAAGTACAGGAGAAAGGGGGGTGGAGATCAGGAATGTAACCTTTGGGACATGAAACATGAGGGATGCCAGATTAGATCTAGTCAAGACTGACTGGTTTGCTTGTAATTACACTGACGAACCACAAAATACATCTCCTGGTCACTGTTATCTGATATGACTTTATCTATAGGCTGCTGAAGGCGATTTCAACACCAGCCCTGAGGCAACTTTAACTGTATTCAACTGAACTAAACAACACAGGAATTAGTTGCCTGTTGCTGTTTTGAAAGCAGAATGTGTAAACAGTGATGCATTAGTGGGATGAATGAGTATTTACTTTATATTGACCCCAGAAGGACTTAAATACAGATGTTATACAAATAAAAACAGACCAGCTACTGGTCACCAGCCATTCAACTTCATTAGCCTGTTTATCTGCCATGTTTGAGGATGGGTTGCCATGTATTTGAGCAAATAAAGGGAAAAACGGAAAACAAGGAGATGCATTCATTGTTTCAGTGCACTTACAGTATATCAGAACAAACGGGCTTTTGCTAACTGCTCGAGTATACGCCATTAATCAGAAGCTGCCGGTGTCAAAAGTAATTTTGTCGCGAAAAACTTGAACCAGCTGTTAGGGGGGCTCGCTGACAGCAGGCTGCAGCCCACAGCCACCGCCACCGGAGCGGCTTCGCTCTGCTTTGGCTGCAACCACCGCGCTTCCCTCCTCCGGTGCCATGTAATTACGTTTGCAGGTGAAGACACGACAAACATCATCACAAGCGTGCTTACCTTTGTCCGCGGACAGTCGTTACACGGCCATGTCCACGTAGAATCAGGTAAAAATCGGTGGAAATGACGCTTTCCCCCGGGTCTGGCGCCGGCGCTGTTTCGGTCTGCGAGCCGCGGCCACAGCTGATCTATCTGATCTGAGCACCGCCGGGGAGCCACCGAGTGACGTCACGGCATGACTGAAGGCTACGTAACTCAATTTAGGTTTTTTTTAAAAAGCGTCGATCTTCCATTGAGGCCCTAGAAAAACATAAAGGAAGATACAAAAGAACAAAAAGAAAGCAACGCAGAAACGTAAAACTTTATTGACACACACACACACACACACACACACACACACACACACACACACACACACACACACACACACCACATGTCTATCAAACCACGTCTGCCCATATGAACGCACAAAACAAAGGTGCATTTTTCCCAAGTCAACATAGACAAACTGGAACACACAGATAGAAAAGAATCAAGTGAAAATAACGAATACACAACATTGTAAACTAATTCCAGAATCAATGCATCCAATAGTTAAAAAATGGATTCCAAACAGACAAAACGATAATCAATACATTCATACAATCTATACGTTAAATCATATCCAATTATTTATTAACGCATACAATATATAACTATAATATACAGTGTGGAAACTATGGATGTATAAAGGATAATGAATGTATTGTATATGTTTCGTACACCCTCATTATTATCAATATCAATACCACGCGTCCTGTGGAAGCGTGTAAACCTGCGTGTTGTCGTTTACGCTTCAGTTTATAAATTCATGAACACTGCCCTCTGCTGGGGAATGACAGAAATGGCACAGAGGTACATTTGTAAATCTGTGAGTCGCATGCAGACACCGTCATCATTAGATAGATAGATAGATAGATAGATAGATAGATAGATAGATAGATAGATAGATAGATAGATAGATAGATAGATAGATAGATAGATAGATAGATAGATAGATAGATAGATAGATAGATAGATAGATAGATAGATAACATATTAGTTCAAGTTGTACAAGGTCCCTCTCTTAGTTGACAGTGACTTGGTGTGTGTGTGTTTGTGTGTGTGTGTGTGTGTGTGTGTGTGTGTGTGTGTGTGTGTGTGTGAACTTTGCAGAAACAGAAATGTTGCAGGATCTCTATAAAAGGTCCCCTGGCAGCGTTTGAAACTGTTTGCTCTGATGTGCTCTGGTGGCTTTCACCTCATGGATCAATATTTAATGTCTCTGACCAAAGCCACAGCAGAAAGTGGAAACCTTGAAATTACTGATTAGATTGGTAATCCATTGGACTGTCTGAGTATTTGTTATGACACCAATTACGCATTCGGGAGATGAAATCATTCATACACTGATGAAGTAGCACAGGTACGAAACACAAATCAGTGCAGGACTAATACAGCATACATTTGCCACGTAATGGAAAAAATAAAATGTATGTATGTAAGTATGTGTGTGTGTGTGTGTGTGTGTGTGTGTGTGTGTGTGTGTGTGTGTGTGTATGTATGTATGTATGTATGTATGTATGTATGTATGTATGTATGTATGTGTGTATATATGTATGTATGCATGTATGTATGTATATATGTATGTATGTATGTATGTATGTATGTATGTATGTATGTATGTATGTATGTATGTATGTGTGTGTGTGTGTGTGTGTGTGTGGTTGTGTGTGTGTATGTATGTATGTATGTATGTATGTATATATATATATATGTATGTATGTATGTATGTATGTATGTATGTGTGTGTGTGTATGTGTGTATGTGTGTGTGTGTGTGTGTTTGTGCGTGTGTGTGTGTGTGTGTGTGTGTAATTTATATACATACAGTCTCTATAGAGTCATGATAGATAGTTTATTGAAAATGTATAGGGATCTCTTTATATATATATATATATATATATATCAAATGTTTTAAAAGTTCCTATGATGCAAAAGTTTTGTATGTACACACGCAAACAAACTGATGCCATCCTGGACTCTGCATCCACACTACTGTGCCATGTTCTCACAACCTTCAGCCGCCGTGGCTTCCTGCTGTTTCTCTTTCAGTCTACCTGTACTTCATATTGCCTATTCTACCTCAGGGTCTTCGAGAAAAATGTAACAATAATATTTATTATACAACCTTCTTTACTTCTCTCTATCCCTCTCTCCTTTTCCAACTCTTTCTTTATAAAAAACAATCTCCAAAATGTCCTATAACTGTATGTGTCACTCTCATGTCAAATGCTTGCAATAAAAATATACAAGTACATGCGCAAACAAAAAATACAGAAATAATATACAAAGTAAAGTGTATTCCTGAATTAAACAAAAAGGAAATACAGAGTAACAGGCTGACATCTAGAGCACATAAAGAACATTTAGAATAAGAATGTAAACAGGTAGTGAGATGACTAAAAGTGCAATCAGAAAAAACACAAATCTATTCACTACATTTAATATATTTTATAAACTATTATTATTCGATACGCATAACAAACACTAACACTCAGTATGAGCACATCAAACACTGAAATAAGGGAATGAAATTAAAGAAACCTGGATGGATTGTGGGTTATATATATATATATATTTAGATTTATGTTTCCATCCACTTTGCCAGAACTTTGTACCGCTAGGGAGCAAAATAAATCTGAAACGAATACATGAATACAAACCTGGAATAAGAACAAACAAACACATAAATTGATTTATCAGTTCAGGCCAGGTGAGCGCGCTGCAGCCGTCTCCCAGAGGAAACAACACGTCAGGACACAGCACAGATATAAACCTGTCATCAGTCATATTAGGGACATTTAGAAGCTGCCTGTAGTCCACATTAAACAAAACGACCTGTCTTTGACCTTTTGGCACACTGAAGGCCTGTATCCGTTCTACAGCCTTCCACTTGTTTACATCATCCTTCATGGCCTCCTGTTATTGACGCATTAATCCAAAGTGCTCATCGCTTCTCTGCCCAAACATGCATTTCCCCTCTACGTCTCCGGCTGTAATTCCTCTGGATGGCCAGCAGAGAATACTGTATTCCCACTTTTCACTCTAGAGAAGGTCACTTTGAAGTGGCAGGACATTATGAAGGCAGATCGCTAACACATGAGGGGTTTCATCAAAGGTCACTCCTGCTGTTTTCAACCTGGTGGCGTATCGGAGTTGAACTCATCCCTCCCCCGCATTTGTGAGGAACAAGGAGTCTGCTTAAGTTGTCCTGTTTCTCACTGGGGAGTGCATTTGTCCGCCAGGTTGTCCATGAGCCCCTCCAATTTGCCAGAGAGTAGTCGGTTGTAGGTCCACAGGATGGTGCTCAGGCTCTGGGTGCTTTGAGGAACACAGGAAAGTGCCGGGCTCTCAGCCGGCCCCTGCTGGTCCACACAGAAAATATAAAACTGTAAGGTCGTTTGAATGGCGCTCAAGTACAAATATGAATGACGAGGAGAGGCTGGAAATCAAAAAGGTTTACAACAGAACATCCTCAACCTCCTTTTCGCTGAGTTAAAGGAACAACATAACATTCTCACGATCACCACTCAGTTGGCATGTCCCCTTACACTTTGCGTGACTTCTAGGAACTAATGTCTCACTGGGAAACTATGCACTCCTATCTTGTACTTGTCCTGAGGAAGGAAGGCTTGCAGGGGTCACACAAGGTCAAAGCTAACAGGGACGGATACAGAGAGACATGCAGTGTGCAGTGTGTGTGGCAACCAGGATATTTCCACATGAGAAGAAGCTGATAATGTCTCCGAGTCAGATTCAGACCGGAGAGAAACACATCAACAAGTTCTCACTCGATATGTGTGAATTGTGTTGTACTGCTTGTGTGTGTGTGTGAGGGTGAGAGAAACAGAAAGACCATCTGACTTGTTTGCATGCAAAGCCGCAAAGGCCTCTTACACTCAGCTCGAGGTGTGTGAGGATGCGCAGGTAGTTGTTGATGCTGCGCTCCAGCCTATGCAGGAGAGAGGAGGTACATCCTGGTTGGCTCGCAGCCTTTAGAACCTTCACGTCTTCAATAAGAAGCTTCAACGACGCGACAATGTCTCCTCTCTGCTCCTGGGGCTGTGGTGACACACACAAAAAGACATCATCCTGTTTTAGAAGACGCAAAGAAGTTAAGCGAGACAACGTTTTGACTTCTACATGCGTACATCACATACTGATTTGTTTCCCCAAGATGCTTTGTGAACCTGGATGCAAGGTAGCTGAACCAGTGTGGAGAGAGTGGTTGAGCCATCACAGACACGCTGCCAGGTAGGAGACACGGCGATACGATAAGACAGGTGATAAAGACCAGACAGACATGTGGACAACCAAAAAGACAAGCGTGATTAGTGACTACATGGCCGGAAGACAGGACGAGCTGACACACACACATAGCCCCAGCAGACTGACGGACCAGCAGGAGATGGAGAGAGCGAGAGCGAGAGAGAGAGAGACAAACGCAGACAGTTTGTGTCAGCTACAGATACATTTTGTCCTCACCAGTGCAGCCTCCATCTCTGCCACGATATTCATAGCTCTCCTGGCGTCTCTATTACACACAAAGTCTATGGGTCTGGTCTGTACATCCCACACCTCAGAGGCTACCATGCAGAGCAGCAGGAGTCCTGAATGAGCACACACACACACACACACACACACAAACATAAAATGAAACACTTTACTGTGCTGCCATAAATCCGCCGGTTCAGTCCGCTGCTAAAACTCCTAAAATAAGACTCTAAGTTTAAATAATTCAGCCCCGTACTCACTGCTTAAAGCCATGCCAGGCCTGGCCGCTCCCAGTGGGTCCACATTTGTTCCATTAAGAATTGTGCCAGGTGGAAAATGCCCTGTGTCCTCTGCACCGCTATATTCCCATAAAGAAGAGCCGCGGGTGTTCTTGTTGTCTCGTCAAGACTTGATTTCCCACCTTTTCGCTCAGTCGTGGGAAGTGCAAAGTGTTATCTACCCCGAGAGCAGGATGTGCTCCAACTTCCCTGCTTGTAGAGCACAAACAAAATGTTATAGGGTTTTCATTGATAGTAGCGGGGCTATTTTGTGTCTCCGCCGGGGACGAGTCGGCTCGCACAGCAGTCAGAGGACGAGTTAATGATTTATTATTGTGAAAGACATGATTTGCACAGCTGACACAGAATCCTGTCATTAGTACTGGGGGCTATTTACTTTGGTTCCATTGAGTTCATAGAAGCTCACTAAAGAAACTGGCATCAAAGTGAGCAACACACCCACGGGTGTGTGTAGGTGTGTGTATCTTACCCCCACCTGGCTCTCTAGCACGTATCTAGAAAATGCTATTCATGCCAAAGGCTTATCAAGCAACAAGCTGTTGTTCTGAAATGTCCCTTTCACAAACCCAATAGTTGGACTAATATGTGTTTATGACTTAAATTTGAATGATGACTGCATATGCTATAGTTTAAAGTTCGGCCTCTGAGGCTGCAGCAAGGACAGAGTGAAATCACAGGCTCCTGGATCAACCATCCAGGGATCTTTTAAAGCCTTGCGGGGAGCATTTATCTTTGGGGGGGGGGGGGGGGGAGAAGTGAACAAGCGGATACATACAATCATCCATCGAGCTGTTATACCTGGGGGGGGCGCAGCTGTTAGATGTGGCCATGCTTCAATTCAATTCGGGCCTTGTGGGTGTGAGAGGACTGTGTGTGTGTGTGTGTGTGTGTGTGTGCGTGTGTGGACTAGCTGTCAAATGCATGGATGAGAGAAAACACTTGGGAATGCACCATCCATTCTCATTTCAGACACGTGCTCACCCATCACCCCACCTGCACACTGACTTGAGCCGCTGCCCTCTTATATTTATGCTCAGAATCTCTATTAAGACGCATGACGCTTTATTTATACCTCAAGCGTGTGTGAGTGGGTGTGGGTGTGTGTGTGCCTTTGTCATATAAGGAGAAGGAGAAGGAGAGGGAGGGAGAAAGAGAGCGAGTGAGCGAGAGCGAGAGAGCCCCCATACATACGCACGCACGCACACACACACACACACACATATGTCATCTCCTCTCTCCACGCGTCTCCGCAGCTATAATCCCGAACGCGGTTAATTGAGACGAATGTGCGCCGCGGCTCCTCCGCGCACAATGAGCTCAGCGCCCGGAACTGCAGGCCATGATACTGACGGTACCCGCATTGCATCACGGATACGACACCCGGCGCCGTATCCCGCCCCCCGCCCCCCTCCTCCTCCTCCTCTTCCAACTCAGGAGACCGTGATCGTTTGAGTTTCTTTACCCCGTGCAGCATCACTCTCCTGCGGCGTCTCTCGCGCAGAGCTCCGGCGTCTCCACCTCCGCACCTCCCGTGGGCGCAAAAACCTCCGCCACCCCCCTGACAATTTTGCGCGCCACCTTATCAACTTTGACTTGTTTTGTGTGGAATTGCGCGAACAGCAACAGGCCGAATCTCCGGGCATTTTTTATTTTTATTTATTTTTTAAATGAAGGATTCTCTCGCTTCAAGAGAAGTGTGATCAGTCTGCTGCCCGATCACATCATCGTGAGCTGCAACCTGTAGCTGTGTGTCCCTTTGTTTCTGTCCTTATTCCGTCCAGGCGCGATGGAGGGACACAGCTGACGGTTTTGGACCCATAACCCGAGGAGGAGAGACGAATAGAGGCGGAAAGCTGCCTCAGGGGAACCGTGAGTATGCTGCGTCCTGACAGGATGGATCAGTGTCTTTTTGCTTCTCCAAAGTGTCAGAATCCTGCCTGTGTTATACGCGCTATTCAACTTGCTCAAGGGCAAAGCGTTACAGGTCTGACTGGGTGACTATTTATCCATGTATGGCTTTATGATGGTTTTAGCAAAAGGTTGAAGTGTTTTGTCTCTTAACTAATCGCAAATTAGAGAAACAAAGGAGCAAAACAAAGCACAGGTGGTTGAACATCCTCAAGGACTTAAGGTTCTTGTAGAAAAAGAAAAAAGGGGGAAAATAAAAAAAAAATTGGTAGATTTAATTGAATATTACAATAATTCAACAACAACAACTATTCTTGTGTAAATTTGCTGATTTGATTGCAGGGAGAAAGTTACATTCTTTAAAAAAAATGAATGATTTCCATGACCTCATTCATATAAAATTAGAGGAACTTTCTTGATGACATCACTGACAGCAGGCACACACACACACAAAGAGAGTAGTGAGATACATATAAATCACTGTCCGTTGGCTCATCTTGTCAGAGACTCTGTGACTGGTGATGCATCTTGGTAACCAGCCGGCTGAGGGTGGTGGTGCACATCTCTCTAGCATCCTGATGGAGAGATGTGGGTCAGTGTGTTGGTGCTCGGGGCTGCAGAGCACCCAGTTCCTCCGCTGCCAGAGCCCTGGCACCTGCCTGATACTTGTGGCCGCCACCTCCATCCAGTGCTGAACTGCAGCTTGCCTATCAGTTTGCATTGATCCTGTATTGCCTGCATAAAGTGATAGATAACACTCGTTTGACAGTGAAATCCCTCCCATCACTGCACAAAGCCAGCGATCTCTGAGGCCACGGTTCATTCTGGTGCTTTGCCGCCTACGGCTTTGATCTCGTTGCCACACAAACAGCAAATCCACCAAAGCCGCGTTTCATCTGGCAGGCGTTGACTCTCGGTGGAATTCTGTCTTTTAACCTGTAGAGGATCAGCGCTTTTGATAGTGTTTCATCCAATATCCAGCCAGCCAGTTGGGATGTCACCACCATAAAGCATAGATTCATTTGCAGGCTGATGCTTTGCTGGTCCATTTTTAAAAACATTACACATTCTGAAAGCGTTATTTACTCGATTTGGCTTGAGAAAGGTTTGAAAACCTAAAAGCTTTAAGTGCACACACCTGAACTTCTCCTTTGGCAAACAATGCAGGGAGCACAGAAAGGGAAGTTATTATAATAGTAGTATATAATCCTAATACACTGCAATATATGAAATGATATAAACACACACAAAGAGAAGCTATAAAAAGAGCAATGAATGGGTAACAGTGACTAGTGGTGCCCATGAGCAAGGCACTTAACTGTCGATTGCTTAACTGAAGAATTAAGAAAGCCTGAGAGCCTTAAAAGTGTCTTCACTGCGCATTTTTGCCAATCTCCATCTTATTATTGACTAATGTCCCATCATTCATTACTCCCCTATATTCCCCCCTTCAGGGCACTGAGTGCTTATTGCTTATGCATCATTGGGATGAGAGTGTTTCACAGAGCGCCAATTCCTTCCATCAAATGAACTTACAATTAAAAACGCCTTACAGTGAAAACAGACAATTCTTACGCAATACTTCATAAAGTTAATCCAAGTAAAAGCCATTCAAACATGAATCAATCGGTGTTTTATAAACCAGGAGGCGATCATAAATAAAGTGCAGGTTAGTTAGAGAGCAGGATATTTAAGTTTGAGACGGAGGATAGAAGGCCTTTATGCATATATCTTGTATATTTATGGAAGGTTTCACTGTAACTTTCCCTTAATGGAGGGAAAGAAAGATGACAAGGCCGTTAGAAAGCGTGAATCGATGTCCAGGTGGTGCCAGCCCCAACATATTAGGCAAATGAGGAGCTGCTTAGAGGGCCGTGTGCCTGCCAGGGGTCAGGTTAGTTCTCCAAAAAGAAGTAGGAATCAAAGCCCAGTATAAATGATTTACTAATGATCATGATGTTGTGAGAGGGTTTTGATGTTTTTCCAGTACTCTATTGAACGAGGCAGAGATGAGAGGCTTTTCGTCTTTAATTCAGTCATACAGGAGTGTTTCATCACATACACTGAGTCTCCTTAAGATAAAGTATCTGTATTAGTATCTGAGTGTGAATCTGAGTGTGTAATGAGTGAATGGGTGGCAATTTCAATTTCAAAATCTGGATGCGGATAGACCCAAGGAATCCAGGAAAAAAAGAATTTTGATGCTGTGACTTACAGTTAAAAAGTCATAATATCGTAAAGTAATACGATAACAGCGCCACCATCAGGCCAACCGGTACCCAGCTGTCTGGATTCTTCTCTGGATCACGTCCAACCTGCGATTTATCCAATCTGGTGACACAGGACAGAATTTCCACAAAATAAAAAGCTAAAAAAACCCTGAAGCTCCATCTTTTACTGATAAATAATGAAAGCGGTTGTTGTTGTGATGGAGCGAAGCAGCAATTCCCCCCTCATCACTTAATGAGCGCCACGGCGACCGACAGCAGGCGTGATTGATTGGAGGAGTATTTAATGTGAGGAGCATTTAACGCACACTGTTTCAGAAAAAATTCAGCCTGGCTTTTATCAACACGTTTCACTCATATTCACACAGGAGGATGTGGAGCGTCTGGCTGCTTCTGCAAGTTTGGCGCCCATGTTTATCAGATCATAACAATCACACTGCATGCTGGGGCGCCGTGGCAGTGGTTAGTGTCTACTGTGGCCGCTGCTTTAACCACGAGGTTGCCAGGTTTGCTTCCTGCGTTCCAAATCCTGCCCTTAATGTGAAAACAGCCTTGTGTTTGTCTTCCCCTCCTCTCATTTTCGCTGGCGTCGTCGCTACATGTTGTTGTTGTTGTTACAGGCGCTATCAGATTCTTTTAGGGGTTCGACTCTTCCGATATTCTTTCATACACACTTCCTGGTTCATCTATCCAAATTGGTGTCGGTGTGATCTTCTCTGGTTTCTCTTCTCATACTGTCATTTTCACTCTCCCGGTGTTGCTGTTGGTTCATGTTTCCATTTTCAAGCTGCTTTCATTCTTCCGTCCCCTTTCGTCTTGATGTTGTCCTTCTCCGCTCTCTGTCCTCAGCTTCCCTATTGTCTTCTATGATGTTGTGTCCCTTCTTGTTGTCTTGGTGTTCTTCCCTTTTCTTCTGTCTCTAGAGTCTGTTTGGTCTTATTGATGCTGTCTAACATCTCTGGCCTTTACTCCATCTCTCTGTTGGTGGTATTGTCTCACTGGCTGGGAATTGATCCATAGTCTCAGGTTGTACAGTCTTGATGGTGCGGCCTTGGAAATATCTGTATTTCTGAATGATATCTCTCATGGTGCAGCTCTGTATGTAAAGTTCCTCCAGATAAGGTTTGTTGTGATCTGGCTCAATATAAATAAAGTTAAATTGAATAGTGGTTAGTGTATAAGAAGAGTAACACAATGTTGAAGTCAATGGAGGATTGTTTTTTGATGGGGGTCATTGCTTCTACTAAGTTAATATATGGAAATGTCATACAAAGTTTAAGTTCATTGTATTTCAGTGAAAGTTGCATTGTCATGGCAACCATACAGCATAATTACACAGTGTAACTCTTCCTGGATGATGGTGCAGCTTAGATGACAGGACACTCAATACTGCAACAATACAGTATCATCATAAAAAAACACAATGGGAGCAGGAAGCAAAAAGGAAATGATGAAATATGAAATAAGAATAAAAAAATGATATAAAGAAATGCATTTACATTTAGATTTAGTTTGAAACAAAGTTGAGATTTCATTCACTTTGATCCTCTGCACAAAAAAAAGAAAAAAAAGTGATGATTCATGTGGCACAGCAGCAGTGGAGCTGGTGGGACACACACACACACACACACACAGACACACACGCACAAACTGTACAGCTGGATTAGCCAACCAAATAGAATAATTAATCCGGGACAATTATGATTAAGTAGCCTATTAATCATTTCGAGGCTTTAAAACGAGTGAAAAATCCCATTAGCTTGTTCAACTCCTATATATTCCACCATTTGTCCGCAGCAATCGTAACACTCAATAACCAAACACACACACAGATACATAGAACAAAAGCCCCCCGGGTACACAAACTCCAGAGAGAGATGAAGCTCAGTTAAAGTGGACGGGGGTGGGGATGAGGAGGAAGAGGAGGAGGAGGAGGCAGGCAGGTTGGTGTTTTGCAGTCAACCCGCAGCACGGCAGCGCACCGAGGCGGCAGACAGACCGACCGCAGCCGCAGCAGCAGCAGGAGCCGCAGCCGCTCACCCGGCTCACACACGCCGCCGCCACCGCTCATCCGAGCTCACGCACACGCTGCGATCCGGTCCGCGCCTCCCGCCAACCACCGGCGGTGATATCGAACCTGTTACGCCCGCACACGCACACGCGATGGCGGCCCGGCGCGGTGAGTCCTCCCCTGCAGATTAATAACCGGCGGTCATCGGTCATCTCTAATCAGGAATACCGCGACAATGGTGAAGGACAAGGCCGAGGACCGCACGCTCCAGTACCAGCAAACTTTGGTGAGTGTGTGTGTGTGTGTGTGGAAGGTGGAGAGCGGAGGATGCGGAGGAGATATACATGTGCAAAGACAGGTACACGTGTACGGTGTGTGTGTGTGTGTGTGTGTGTGTGAAGATGAAATATTCATCTCCAGCTCTGTTCATTCACCTTGATCCACAGGTGTTGCGTCACTTTCATCCTCTGGACCCGGGCCTCCTGCTGCTCCTGCCGCTCCTGCTGCTCCTTCTCCTTCTCCTTCTCCTTCTCCTTCTCCTTCTCCTTGTCCTTCTCCTTCTCCTGCTCCTGCTCCTGCTGCTGCTGCTTCAACCCACTTTCATCTCTGAATCCTGTAAATTTAGACCTCATCTAACTCGGTCAGATTGATGTGTTCCACTTGGGGAGACTTGGTATCGTTTACACGTGTGGCCTAATGAGCCGTGATGAAGTTGTGATTGTGAATGTGATGGATCTATTAGATGAGAGCCACACTGAGAGAGAGATCTCGTGTATCTCCTCTGTTCTGCCCCTCATCTATTCCTCTCCTCTCCTCTCCCCTCTCTCCTCTCCTCTCTCCCCACTTGGGCCCTTTCTGCTTATGAACTGCAAGTGGAGTCTTTCTGAATATTAATTGCTTCGTGGACCAGTTTACCCCCTTCATTCATGTCAGCCTGGAGCACTTCGCACACAGATACACACACATATACACACACGTATACACACACAGACGCTTGCAGGCAATCAGGCAGTCAAACAAATCAGTGGATGTAAACTGAGCTACTGAACCTGCTGTGTTGATGTTACAGAATATCACACTGCAGTAAATTCTGCTCTTTCTCTCCTGTGCCAGTAGGTGTTAAGTGGAAGTAGGAGGCAGATGTGTGTGTGTGTGTGTGTATGTGTGAGCTTGCACGTGCACATGTGTTCTTGACAGAGGGTGTGAGATGTGTTTTGCCCCCTCTGTGTTTGCCACTCTGTCACGGTGCAGCTGTGTTTAGAGCCCCAGCAGCCACAGAGGTGTTTCTCTGTTCTTATTGGTGTGAAGATCGATGTGGCTGTGGGTTTCACCGCGAAGATCGATAGCGATGTGAAACGGCAGACGGTTGTTGTCTGTGGATTGCATCGTGCTGTCTGCCTGCCTCCTCTTCCTTCCCCTCCTCCTCTGACCACAATTGAAGAGTTGCCTCAGATTAATGGCTTTCACATTCACTCCCTGCATCCCTCTCTCTCTCTCTCTCTCTCTCTCCCTCATCCAAAAATAGATGGTGGTTCGTGTGTGTGTTGGTGGGTTTGCAAGTGTATAATTGCGCATGTAAGCAACTTCGCCTCATGCATCTTGTTTCTTCATAGAATCAACTTTGCTGTGTGTGTGTTTGTGTGTGTGTGTGTGTGTATTTGTAGAGCTTATCCACTTTCTCGCGTAGGAATTTGCAGCCTAAAAATGGATTCCGAGCCCTCCACGCATTTGCCTTTGCCAGCAGTGAGAGTTAGAGGTTCTCAGTCGTGGCTTTTGCTTGTTTTTTTTTTCTTGGCAGAGGTAAGCAGCAGTAGCAGGACAGAAGCAGATGGCCTGGAGCAGATAGAGAACAATAGAGATCTGATCAAAAATCCTGCAGGAAGAAGCGCCGCACAAATGTCATCTCCTCGTTCACAGCTGTCCAAACCAAAAGTGCTATTTATACATTTCTTGCGTTTGACCTCTCTGTTTTTATAGAACAGAAGCTTCTGAGACAGACTGGAGTATTTCTTTGCCAAGACGATGGAACAAAACAATAATACCACTTATGTTTTTAAAGCTGCTGGCGTTGCCGGAGCTTTACAGTCGCTGAGAGTCGATATTTTACAATTAACATTTTGATTAAATGAATAAAAGAAATTGTCGCACCGAGGCTCCAAATAGACTTGGAGGAATACGAGTAAACAGCTTAGTTAGAGCGATTAATTATGTGTTTCATCTGAAAGTGCGATGGCTGTCGGCCTCCTCTAACGTCCCCCGGGTCTGAGGGGTAAGAGCAGGTAGAGCAGGTAGGGCGAGGAAGGAGGAGAGCAGAGACAGAAGGCGTGATGGCGGCTCGGGAGTGTTGCTGCCTCCCATCTGAAGTGTTCCTTAGAAGCTTCTCTCATCGGTGTGGGAGGATCGTGTGTGTCATAGGTCGCGCTTGCATGTGTTTTCTTTCATAAGCGTGGGCATGTTTGCTCCATATGTCCCTACGTGTGTGTGTGTGTGTGTGTGTGTGTGTGTGTGTGTGTGTGTGGGCAGTATGTACCGTTCCTACGCTTCCGTGTTAACACTTCCAGAACAGATGTTAGCCCTAGCATGATCGCGTCTGTCCAGCAGCGGAAGGACAATGCACCAGTGTCAAATCAATATCTGAACGAGTGTGTGTGTGTGTGTTTCTATGCACTGGACGTCATATCTCACTCTCGTATCCCACTCTTTTTCCCTTTTTCTTTTCAAAATCTAATTGAAAAACGTTTTTAAGTCAAAATCTGCACCAGAAAAGTTTGTGCTGGAATTAGAAAATCCCCCCTTTTTTATGCTCTTTTTTCAGCACACAAAGCTCAGTGTAGCAGTAACAGAGGCAGACAAAGAGAACGCACACACCAGACGCAAGTACCGGACATAGGTCATAAAAAATTGGCTAATAAAAATGGATACATAAGGTGAAGTTAAGTGAGCTGTGATCCAAACAGTAAGAAGATGGAGGATCGATGTAAACGGGCGTGAAGAAAGGTATCGTTTAGTGTATCTCTCTCTCTCTTTCTCTCTCTGTTACCCTCTTTCTCTTTGTGTATACCCACCCCACACACACACACACACACCTAAAAAAACGCTGTCTCTTCAGGAGGGTCCAGTTCCTCATAGTCAGCGTTTTATAGCGTAGGTGGTGCCCGATGCGGAGGCTGGCTTTGGTCCATTTCAGGTCCTGTCACTGTCCCAGTAGTGCTGTTACCTGCATGCACACCACTGAACGCTCCACTGCAGAGAAGGGAAGGGAAAAAAAATCAATCGCAATTCATCAGAAGCTTAAAATAGAACATTCCCATGGTACACTGCTGGGGGGTGGGTGGAGTGTGTGTGTGTGTGTGTGGGGGGGGGAGGGGGGGTTAACCGAGTGAAGGGGTTCGTCGTCCAAGGCGCGCAGAGCTACGATTTAAACAATGTGCTGCAGTCTACGAGGACAAAATCGGGTTCGGGTGTTTTTTTACGACGGGCCAAATTTAAAAGGACACTGCTGTGCTGTCGGTATAACGCTGCTCGGACACCTGTTGCAGGCGTAAAGGGCCGCGGGGCGAATGTGGCGCGTGCACAATTAGCCTCGCCGCCTGGAGTCAGGTTGTGATGAGGTGTCACTCTCAGCTGGATCCCTCAGTATCTCTTGACATCAATACTCCCCTCATGTTGCTTTTGGACTAATATGATGAGAGTGTACCCGTGTTTATTTCTGTGCCTCCATGTTTCCTTGACAGCACTTAGATTTTAAAAATGTTTATATCAGCATGTGTGTATAAGTGTGTGTGTGTGTGTGTGTGTGTGTGTGAGCTGTGTGACTCAGAGGTAACCATTCTAAAAGCAGCCTCCGCCACCTATATTAATGCAAATCTGCAGACAGGAGGATGAGTCAAATTTCTCACTTCCTCCTCTAATTCAATTTTCCCATCTTCTCCCAGGAGGCTGGAGGGCTCAGATTAGCGCAGGTGCCGTTATTCGCCGGGGTCTCATCAATACATAGTCTTAAGTAATCACTCTACTGTAATAGCACGTCTCACATCAGAGGGGGTTTAAGGCTTTTACAACGTCCATCTTTCCCCTCTCTCTCTCTCTCCCCCCCAAACTGTCACACGGTGCAAAAAAAGGAGATTAAAATCACTTCATAAATATGGATTTATACAAAACTGGACAGCAAGGTGTCATTCGCTTTAGTGTCAAATATTTGTCCTTGTTGTGCTCTCACGATGAATAACTTATCCACCATTGCTGAGTATTAAAAGCCCTTTTATCTGGTTTGTTGTGCTACACTTGCAACGTAGCCTCAGAGGCAAAGGTGGCAAAGTGAGTGTTGTACCAATTAGTGAAGTGGGTGGTCTCACTCGGCCCAGCGCGAGCGGACAAGTGGCACTCGGACAAGTGCCTGCGTTTGTTAAGTTCTGGCTTAAGAGCTCAGGCGGTAATGCTAAGTTGTGGGAAGCGAATTGTTCTGTGTTTAACAAGTGGAGATGATGCATTCACTTTGATACAGCAGAGACAAAGACTGACATTTATTCTTGAAACGTTGCATTTGTGTGAGAAGTAAAGGGTTTAACAATTAACAGACATGGACACGATCTGCAACATGTAACTGCAATGTTAGATTACAAAGCGGTGAAGTTTCGGAGGTTTCGGTTTGTGATGTGGTTGGAGAAAAGGTCTCTCTCCTTCTCTTATTAAGACTGATCTGATGTGTATCCACTCAGCTGCACACTAGCGTCAGTTGGGACAAATCTCACTGTCACTTAGATCTGCCCTACCGACATCAAACAAAGCTTTGAACCTTAAACTGTAAAGGTCTGGCCTGTGGTCGAGACTGGAGATGGAACTGTGTGGGATGGGTGCGTTGTCCGTTTGTGGCCCAGTTTTTTGTTTGCCGAGCTGAGTCATGTAGATGCGGAAGTAAGTAACGTGGGAGGTAAACTGGTCAGGGAGAACAGCTCGTTTAACACACGAGGTCCCACCTGCTGCTATCCCAGGGGGCCTTGCTGCAGATGGCCACCCGATTCCTCACCGCAAAAGGTCCAAGACGCAGGGAACTTAACTTATGAGACGAGAGTTTGCTCAGTAAGTTTGTCACCTTCCATTCATCGAGCTCACAGATTAGTTCATTTTAACGCAGTGAGTGGAACGATCCTCTCACCCGAGGCGTTCGCAGTCTAGATGCTTTTTCTTCTCTCCGCCCGTTGATGAAATTAGGTTTTTCGTCCCATTTGTCAATTGTTTGTGTTAAAAATCAATGATGTAATTTATCTGGAAATGTCACGCTGTTGTACGTTTGAGCGCGCTACTGATTCTTCGGCGGGAAATGATGCCGTCCATCACAAGAGGGAATATTGCCTTTGACTCAAAGCCTGCCGAACACCAAAATACGTTTAGATTTTCTTCTTTCACACAGAAACCCTCAAGATCCATTCTGATACTAAATGAGGTGTAACAAATTGTTTTCTGCATCTCACATTTTCAGCATGAATATCTAGTTAAGCCTAGTCAGTAAGTGAAGACAAACATTCACCTCATTTTTCCTCCAGCTAATAATCCGCCTTGAGAAAATGAAGTTGACAGCGTATTTAACTCCAAATGCTAACTCGTTTACATTGACACTTTTCAGGGCTTGACACATCTGCGGTTGCTAATAGGAAGTTTGTCAGCTTGTACCCGTCGGCGTCTGCCTTTAGCGTTTTGCTATATGGCGATGGATGAGTTGGTGTTGCTGCCAGCGCGGTGAGGCTTAGCTGCATTTTGGCCGAATGTTATCAGGCTGGAGTGTAAAAAGGGGAGGGAGATGAGCATCCAGCTTTTCCCATGCGGCTCACCTGTTCATGCGAGCAGAGAGAGAGAGAGGCTTGAGGAATCGTGATGCTCATCTCAATGAAGGCTGAGGGGGTGGGGGGGTTGGACAGAAGGCGGTGTGGCGAGCAGCGATGTTGCCAGCTGTAGTAGCGACAAACCCAGAAGGACTGCGTATCAGGCAGAGAGACCAGAGTCGTCGTGATGCTCATGTCAACGCGCTCGTGGCTCAGAGCCGAGTGAGGATGAGGCACAAACTGAATGTTACACAAATTGTCCCTCGCTACCACTTGCCTGACGTTCCCTCGTGTCATTTCAACTGCTCCCAACTGTGCTCATGGCAGGTACAGATTAACAGCGAGACACCCATGGCTGTAATGCAACTTGATCCCTCAGCGGAGATCAGGAAAGAGGAGAGATCACCGCTGCTTATAGAACTCATCCCACATCACAAATACAGACTTACAAGTGACAGATTTAGGGGTTAAAGCATGAGCTTTTAATAAAAAGCCATCTACATTTAGCTGCCAGTGGGGGGCCATCATCTGTCTGAAGTGTCGTTTTGTGTCAGGAGCACCTCGCCACTCGAGACCACAGATTTGTGGCCCGAGGACGACTTCCTCGCCACGTCCGCCGCTCGACCTGCAAGACAAGGATGCAAAGGCTGCAGTTACATCGGCACATCTTTGCGTACGAGACGGCTCAATACTCACGTTGTCGGTGGCACGGCTGTTGGCACGAGGTGGTGCTGCTCGGGTAACACACCGCCGTCGCACAGTGGATGAACACCTGAGAACAGAGTTGAAATATTTGTTGTAGAATTCAAAATCAGTGAGGTTGTAGTTTGAAGTTTGAGTGCTGCATGAAGCACTTTACCCTGTCCTGTTGAGGAGTAAAGGTGTTTTGGTCAACAAACGCAAACATCTTCATGATGAAGCGTTTGTAGTGGGTTGGGCAAAGCAGCCCAGATGAGGCGTCCACAGGCACCAGTGTGGTTACATACTGGTCATCATGGTATGGACACCTGTAGTCAAAGAGAAGGTCAGACAAAGGAAGGCGTAAACAGCACAGCCAGGCTTAAACGGTGTCATCCCTACATACCCGTCAACCAGGAGGTCCCACTGTGGCAGGCTGTGGGGGTTTGGGGTGGATGTGGCCCAGCAGCGCTCCAGAGTCAGGATCAGGTTTGGATCCGACCTCTCCATGATGCGAACCTCAACGTACACCGGCTCCCTCAGGACTTTGGAGACTGGGTAATCTGCCGCGGTGTAGTAGGAGCCGTACGCCGCTTCCTCTGCAACGGGATTCGTTCCAATCAACGCACAGGCCGAGTCGCTGCACCAGCGGCCTCAGGAAAGTTCTCCGACACTCACCCTCCATGCATCCCTTTGCGTGGCACCGTCCATTGGCCAGTCTGAGCTCCACTCTGAGGGGCCCTGCAGCAGCCACCGACGCCGGTGGAGGAAGAGTGTTCACCTCGATGACAAGAGCCTCTACAGCTGTGCTAGAGTATCTGCACTGGAACAGTAACCTGATAGGGAGAGGATGTTCCATCTTAGAAAGTCTGATGTTTAGTCCCATTGGAGGCATTAGTCAACTTGTTAGACTTACTCGAAATGGCTGTCCCTGGTGATCGATCCTCTGGGTCCCACCCCGACTTCATACGAGGACGACATGTGGTTCTCGTACACCACGTAACCTTTTTCGTCCTGCTGTAGAACATGACAGGTTTATGTTACAATTCACGGACACATCAGCGATTCTGCAGCAACACTCCACTCTGCAGTACTTTACATTTCATATGCAGTATGTGGGGCCACAGTTTGGGGGAAGCAAATTGCTGGAAGTGTGGACAGGTTACAAAACTAAACCTGCTGCTAAACTCACATTTCAGGAGTTTGCGCCATCTCATTCACATTCTATGAGCACACTACACTGAAAAACCAGTTCTTATGGAGTACAGAGCTTCCAACACTCACCTGGAGTTTAGTACCACATGCAGTCACCGGGAACTGAAAGATGGCAAAGGCTGACGTTACGCCAGCAGGACTGCAGGAGGCGTGGTTGGTTTCCAGCAGGCTGACTGACTCTACGTCAATGTGGGGCAGAGTGGCGTCCTTAGCCACCACCACCACAAACTGCCCGTCCCTCGTACACTGAACCGTCACTGTAAAGAGAAAATTGTAAGCCGTCTCCCTCCCAGGCAGTGTCAGATCGTATAATTAACATCGAGCTCCACGACAGAAGACACCTGCTTTGCCGTAGTAACACTGCTGCCCGTCAAAGCAGCAGTCGATGTGGTCACACTGTTCAGCCGTGACATCCGGAGCCCCGCACTGGATCTTGTCATCCTCCTCTACCTGGCATTTGTGAGGGGGAGGCGGAGGCGTGGGGACCTGGGGATGTCGCTTAGGAGGAACAGGAGGTTGGGGTTTCTGCAGAGACGGCCAGTGAGGCTGAGCAGTAACATCACCGGCCAAAACGACAACAACAACCACCATTACACCAAACAGATACGCCATAAGCCCCATTATGGTGTTGGTACCTGTACACGGGTCTAAACTGAAGGAGTAACACCCAGAGGGCCGACACGTGTGCAGGCTTTATTACGTGATTGATCATCTGCACTTGGCTCAGAGCTCCACCTCTCGTCATTAGCAGTCGATTGTGTTCCAGCCCTGCAGAGTTAATCAACCAGGCGCTGACAGGAGGTTTCTCGTCAGCTCATGTGCCTGAAAACAGCTCATTATGTGACTGTAGAGTCAAATATGAGAGATGGATTGTTTGGCTATAAAATGTCAGTTTTGGCATTTTTTTTATAATCGCTGCAAAGATTGGAACCTTTGTCAAAGTTTATGGAAGTTACTTTTTGTCGTAATCATGGTTGAAAATGTAGAAATAAATGGACAAACCCTGCTACAAGTGCTGGTTTTAACATTTTAAAGGTGTAAAGGTCACGTGAATGTGTGTGTGTACATATTGATCGGCTTTAACTTCCAAAGTTTAAGAGAACTTGTGATCATAGCTTCAACCCAAATGAGTTCTGTCAGACATCTATTTAATAAAAAATACTAGATTTGCCTTCATTTTTCAAGTCTCAGGTTACAAGCTACTTACTAAATATCCCTTAAATAAAGTAAGGGAAGTAAAGGTCTTCATCATTGCTTTGAGAGGAATAAGCAGCAATTCACTGTTGAGGATTGAATTCAGTTTTTATCCACAAACTTTCCCCACCTAATAATGAATACAAAAGGTCAATTTATACAGTAAAATTACAAAAATCATACTTTTCAAACTGCCTGCATAAACTATCTCTCTCTCCCTCTCCCCTCTCTCCTTCTCTCTCTCTCTCTCTCTCTCTCTCTCTCTCTCTCATACGTGCAGATGTATGGGCGATACACCCAGGAGTTGGGTGTGTATGCCAAGGAGGAAGCTGCCCGCCTTCGGGATGGAGGAGTGCGGGACGGTTCGGGCCTGCGGAGGAACACCAGCGTCCGCAGCCGCACTGCAGATCTGCTGGAGTACCAGAAGGATCCTTGTGCTAAGTGCCAAAGTGAGTGCCGGTCATGTAACTCAACTTCATTCGACATCCTTAAACCCTCTTTAGCGCTGTGAGCTGTGGATCAAAGCTCTGCAGAGATCCATTGTATCAGTTCACTGTGGGTGCGTGAACGTTTCCTCAAGGTCACACTCAAAGCAGAGCGGAGCTGCGTCTCACTCTGAGAGAAACCGAGGAGAGATCTGGTGAGTGGGCAGCATGAAGGAGCCTCATGCAGCAGATTGCAGCGCTCCAGCGAGCATGAAAGTTGTTTAAAAACATGGACTTCTGAAAGTCCACTGGAGTGGCCACCTGACTCAGGGGAGCAGGGAGCCAACGCGATTAAATGTGACTGATCTGTGCAACGACCTCCAGCCAACGTGGCCGTCTCAATGTCAGACAAAGACAGCCCCCTCTGCTGGCGACTGGTGGCTCATCGTGTGTGTGTCTGTGTGTGTCTGTGTGTGTCTGTATCTGTGCCTGTGTGTGTGTGTGTGTGAAGATGTTTCTTGTTGGTGTGTGAGTGCATTTTTTTATTAGTCTGATCTGACCTGTCACATTGTTTGATGTCTAGAGTTTCCACATCAGTGCACATAAGGGAGCGGCAAGAGAGGAAAGCTCTCCTTCAGACGAGTGCGTGTGTGTGTATGTGTGTGTCTGTGTGCCTCTGTGTGTCTTAACATGCCTATTTTAAAGAAGGATTGCTTCAATACGAGCAATACTAGCTTGTGAGATTGATATTGATATTTGCGAGTGTGATTTGGAATAATGATGCTGCGCTGTTTTTACAAGCCTGTCAACACAGCAGCAGCAGCACATTTTCAAATCTGACAATCATCCCGATGACACGTAACAGATCATCTCAGAATAAGTCAGCGAGTTTGTTTTCACACGTGGCTTCGGCACCGAGCCGTCCGCCTCTTTGTCCTTGTGACTCGTGATCTGATTAAAGCCTGGTGGATTGCAGCGTATACAGACGCTGGATCACTCTCTGGCTCTAATGGAAGCCATTTGAAACAATCACTTTCATATTAGGACACAAAGTAATTGGGCGTGTGTGTGCGTGTGTCTGTGTGTGTGTGTGTTGAGAGTGTGTATGTGTGTGTGCCAGACTGCTGCAGTCCTGTTAGGTAATGTTAAAAAGAGCCTGCTTGCTCATACTCCCACTTTTTCTTTAAAGGAGAATCTTCAGAATGGTGTAAGTGGGAGTTGTAGTGTTTTCCTCTCATGTGTCTGTGTGGGAACATCAGCTCTGTGGGGGACGGGACGATGAGTGTTTGCCTCGACACAGCTTTTGAACACGGCAGCCTACACACACACACACACACAGAGAGAGAGAGAGAGAGTCAGAAGCTGGATTCCTGATCACGATAGAGACTTGAAAGCATGAACTGGCTCACTGCAGCTCTGCGTGATCGCGTTTATATCGACTCGTGGAGTTGATGATGATGTCACTCCCAGCTCCGGCACAGACAATCACGCGCTTTCGTCTCGGCTCTGTTCCTTTTTTTCCCCCTTATTCTTCCCGATCACAGCCTGCTGGCACGAGGTGATGCAATGCGGGGGCCAGCAGAGGTGGAGGGAAGCGTCTGGCGTTGAGTGTGATTTAATTATAAAATCAGGACCAAAGCCATTGACCCTGTGGATGTGGATGTGAGCCAAGACGCAACACACAAACTGACTGCTTTGTAGGTGCCAGACAAGGTGTGTGTGTGTATGTGTGTGAGAGAGAGAGAGAGAGAGAGAGACAGTATTTGTTTGCATTTTTGCGAAAAGAGCAATAAAAAAGGAGATAAATAGGAGCGGAATAGCATCACATTATCCCATTTTAAAGAGCTGGAACAAGCAAATATTCTGCTCATGTCATAGCCTCTCAATTATTAATCCTTTAAGCAGTCCCAGATTAATGGCCTGTTTCTCAAACTGTGGCGCGTGTTCCACCAGTGGAGCTTGAAACAGCCTACTCTTCTCAGTTTCATCGTGGAGAGACGGAGGACTAAAGGTGTAGGAAACGCCGGCCTCCATTCATGTTTGTACGCAGAGGCTCGGCAGCTCGCTTGGCACTCGCGGAAGAGGAAGAGGGGGCTGATACACTCCCATCGCTCCTGTTGCTTGTCACTCGGTTCAAAAGTTTGTCTCCCCCGCTGGTCGGACCTTTCGATTAAGGCATCATCACGGATCCATCATTGAAACACACAGACTTATCGATCAGCGGTGATTGATCGCTGCGTCTCTTCCCCTCCTGCTCTCTTGCTCGTCTTCAATTCGTCAAAACATTTGGCAATTTTCTCCTTGACTAACGCCGCGCAGACGTTTCCAGGCATCTCCACTGAAATATGGATCGGGCAAATGTGTCAGTAGCACATTTTTGTTCTTTCTCCCGGGACAGACGCGTCTACCAACGCTCCGCATATCAAAGTGAATTCCAGGCTTCGGCGGCGTCCACAGACAAAGAGAGATGAAATGAGTCCAGCGATGCTTCTTTTAGCTGACCTAACCCAGAGTTATAGATTATAATGTAATGGTAGAATTTATAACTGTGACCTAGCTTTGTTTTTGACTCTCCATTGTCATGTTTGAGGAAGATGAAGGTGGAGAGATTCTTTCTTTCACAGTGAATCCGTCCTATTTCACTCCCTCCTTTGTCTCAGATCTGTCTCGGCATTCCCGAATCATCCATGTCTCTGTCTCTCCCTGTCTCTTGTCTGTGTCTCACAGTGTGTGCGTCCCGCTGTCAGAAGTTCCTGCTGTCTCGCGTCGGGGAGGACTGGATCTTCCTCATCCTGCTGGGTTTGCTCATGGCCCTGGTCAGCTGGGTCATGGACTACGCCATCGCCTTCTGCCAGGAAGGTAGGAGAGAGACAGACAGAGCGCCAGAGCGTCCCCGGGTGCATCGTTTGGCCGGCGGAGTGCAGCTCTGAGGGTGTGAACGGATTCATAAAACATGAATCGATGCGCGGCTATGAGCAGCCAACTGGTGCTGTCAAGCGTGGTGCCGAGCAGAATAATCATTCATATTTAATGCGTATGGAATTACATTACACCACCACTAACCGGTATAGATCTACAACGGCAGCTAAACAAAGTAGGTCATGTCAATAAAGACACTCCAAAGTCTCCATCTTGAGGTCATTTCCACCTTTATCCAGTGCAAATCAACTGGGTTTAAGAGTTTGAGGGCGTTGGGACGTGTCTAAGTTTTGAGTTAGTGATTACCACAGCATCGCAGGTTTCGATTCCAGCCTCTGAAAGTCTTACCCGTGTCTGTTTCTGAACTGTTATTGGGGATTTTCTTTGTCTTCTCGTGTCAATAAAATGCCAGCAAATAAAGAAGTAAAGCATTTGTCTGAGAACAAACTTTGAACGTGGCGTTATGAGATTCTAACTGGCATTTCAGTCGCAAACAAATTGGCACATAAACATGTCGGTGAAGGTGGCTTTGTGTTATTTTTGTATTGTCAGATTTATGGGATTCAGACAGAAGCTCAAAATGCCAAGGTCAGCAAACTTCCTCTGTGTGTTTTCATAGCTTTAGATGTTGTGTGTATAGGAAAGGAAGAGAGAGGAAAGAGGAAATGAAGGTATAGACTGGTGAATAGAGGTTAAAGTGAAGAGGAGGAGAGAAACAGGAAATATGTTCTGTAAATGGTTTAAATGTGACCTCTGCCATTGATACATACTAATGTGTATCAACTTATATGTGTGTGTGTGTGTGTGTGTGTGTGTGTGTGCAGCACAGAAGTGGATGTACGGTGGCCTGGACAGCAACATGCTCCTGCAGTACATCGCCTGGGTCACCTACCCTGTAGTGCTCATCACATTCTCAGCGGGATTCACACAGATCCTGGCTCCGCAGGCCGTGGGTAAGACACGCACATGCCCCCACACACACACACGCACACGCTCTGTAAACATCATATGCATATTCAGACGTACGCGCACTCATAGATCAGGGTCACATTTCTCTGTTGGAATAATGTAATTGGCTCCGTAATGCGTCAGGAGGCTTCCCAGGACGCCGTCTCCTTGATGGTCACGTCTCCGCCACGGCCTGCGGGAATCATTAGATCCGGGAGAGAGAAAGCTGGATCGGCGGGAAATCCGTGAAATATATACCTCGGCGAGATGCACACAGAAATACCGTATGAATATCAATCAGCTGTTCCCATCCCCCCACCGCCGCTTCTCACGCATTCCTGTCACCCCCTTCGTGTGCGATCGCCTCTCCTCCTCTCCTCACCTGCCTCCTCTCTCATCTCGTCTCTCAGGTTCAGGTATTCCTGAGATGAAGACCATCCTGCGGGGAGTGGTGCTGAAGGAGTACCTGACCTTCAAGACCTTCGTGGCCAAGGTCATCGGCCTGACCTGTGCCCTGGGCAGCGGGATGCCCCTGGGGAAGGAGGTAGAAATGACACGTGAAAGATCGAGTCGAGGATTCCGATAGATTTTCCATCGGTGGGAAATCAGTTGTTTCTTATGATGTCATTAAAGTCGCAGCTGCGCAAGTAAAACATGATTGATGGCGAATCACTTCCACATTCAGAGGGGGGTAATAAAGACGTGTGAGCGGGAAAGCGTTTTGAGTAACGCTTCCCCATGTTGAGCTCAGCGGTGCTTCCAACCCCGGCGTGTTTATTAGCGTGTCTGCCTGCCTGACATCCTCCTCCCTTCCCTCCTCATCCTCATCCTCCTCTTCCTCTCTCCTCCCTGGCAGGGCCCGTTCGTGCACGTCGCCAGCCTGTGTGCCGCGCTGCTGAGCAAATGCATGGCGGCTCTTTTCGGGGGAACGTTCATGGTGAGGAGGGTAAACACTCGCGCAACTTACACACACACACACACACCACAGCTACCTTCAAGAAAATGCTAAATTAAACATAAATCGCACAAATTATTCATTATGGAATTGTCTATTGGAGCTATTTCCACTATTATTATATATTTTGTTGCCTTTATCGTGTGCCCTTCCTCCTCTATGACATCATTTTTGATTGGCAGACTGTTAGACTGGCAAAATATACACATGCTGCCACCTACTGGGCTGGAGGAGCCTCTGCAACAGTGTCGTCAAATCCCGTAATTTTCCCGGGAATAGAAAAAAAAACAATTTGATGATTTATACAATAAAGCAAGCAGGTAAATTGTTTTTTTTAAACAACAAAAGTGAAGGATTATGACTTTAAACACGTTTTTTACCACTCGATTAATGGATTCCTGTGATAACAATTTTAGCAATTTTGACAAATTTTCCAGCCTGTAGCTTAAAGTCTAATGGCTTTTCGTTTTTGTTGACATTTTCCCCCTCCAAACACATTTTCTGGCATGTAATGAAACACTCTGCATTGATTCCTATTTGTATTGAACAGCTTCTACACAAACAAAGAGCACATTAAAAAGCAATATGAAATACGGCCTCACACACCAGCAACCAACACTCCCAAATGTAAGATTAAACACATTCAGGCTGGGTTGAACCTAATCCTAAACCTGAACCTGAACCTGAACCTGAACCTGAACCTGAACCTAATCCTGGTACATCCATACATCCACTTGGAGGCTTTCCCATCTCCTCGCGAGTGTTTAAGCTGCAGGAAAAACACACAGTTGAATTGTCTTTCAAGTTGTGTTTGACTTTCTGCCATTCCTCAGGACAAACACACTCACCTCCACTCATGTGAGACCACACACGCCCCCCCCCCGCTTCCAGTTACAGCCTACTGTCACCTCACCGACATCGGCAACGCACCCGGCACGGAGGAAGATAGAGGGGCAGCGATGTGCGGGATGAAGGAAGGAAGGAAACGGCCCCCGTCAGCACATTTAGAAAGACTGAAATAATCCAGGGGGGGTGGGGGCTCAGGGAGGTCGCCTGCCAGGAGGTTAAACACACTCGGGTCTTATTCAGCTCACCCCAGGATCCAGACTGTGTTTGCTAAAGTGCTCACGCTGCACATTTGCATTTGTGTGGCAGGGATTGAATCCACTGGATGTCACCCAGAGAGAGAAAGGTAAACTCGCACTCATGCATATTTCTGTCTTCTCCACCCTTTTTCTCCCGCTAAAGGAAGAGCCCTTTGAGGGGAGCAAGGTACGAACGCACCGAGTCAGATCAGTCCCCCTCCCTTTATTGCCAATTTCATCCACATCAATAATCCATGCTGTCCATTTCTGAGGCTGTGTAGCAGATGGATGCCATTTCATTTGTTTTGATGCTGTTGTTCGGCCAGCCATGGATCTTTGTTGCCTTTGGTGTTCTATACAAACATCTCATTCCATGATTTGATGGTTTTTTAATTGACGCCAGCTTCTATCCCACATGTATGTAATCTCATCAAACGTGACGTGCATAGAACGTCGTCGCTTCCCATGTGAAACGAGTTGCTTGTGTATGTCGTGTTCACATACGTATGTATATTTGTACACATACTCATACGCATGTTTGCTCAAATGCATGGACCTGTGCGTCTCTGAGTGTGTGTGTGTGTGCATCTACCTGTACATATCTGACTCTGCTCGGACAGAACGAGATGAGGAACACGGAGATGCTGTCGGCCGCTTGTGCAGTGGGTGTGGGCTGCTGCTTCGCCGCCCCGATTGGAGGTGAGATCACGCGGCGACGCAACAGCTTCAACTTGTGTCGTTGGCTTTCGCGGTTAAAAACCCTTTTATGTCATCTGTGACCTTCTAACGTTTGTACCTTGACCTTAACGATTGCAGGGGTGCTGTTCAGTATCGAGGTCACGTCGACATTTTTCGCGGTGAGGAACTACTGGAGGGGTTTCTTTGCCGCCACCTTCAGCGCTTTCATATTCAGAGTGCTGGCAGTGTGGAACCAGGAGGAAGGTAAGAAGAAGAATGTGTGTGAGTGTGTGGCAACAACGAAAGAAAAAACCCAATTTCTGCCTCATGTTAAAGAAGTAATACCCACAAATTTGTAATAAGTAAAATCAATAAGGAGGAAAGAGACAAAGTCAGAAATCTCATCACGGTATCGTGCACACAGAGTGATAACACGCTTGTTCTTCCCTCAGAGACCATCACTGCTCTTTTTAAGACACGCTTCCGCCTGGACTTCCCGTTTGACCTTCAGGAGCTGCCGGCGTTCGCCATCCTGGGGTAAGTGCGTCTGCTGTGTGTGTTAGTGTATGTGTGTGTGTTGAGTTCTCAGCTCCAATTTACACGGCAACCTGAGTCTGTCTCTCTTTCGCTCTGTAGGATCGCCTGTGGGTTCGGCGGCGCTCTGTTCGTCTACCTGAACCGGCTGATTGTCGAGTGCATGAGGAAGCAGAAGACCATCAACAAGTTCCTGCTGAGGAAGTGAGTATCAGACTTCCTGTGTCGCTCAGATACACGCTCCTCCACACAATGAAACTCATACACATACGGCGTGACAGGCGCACCCATTAATGACCCCTCAGTCCATCTCTCCCTGTCAGGCGGCTGGTGTATCCCGCACTGGTCACCCTGCTGGTCTCCACCCTCACCTTCCCTCCGGGCCTCGGCCAGTTCATGGCCGGACAGGTGAGGAGACAACAAGTCAAGTGCATATAAAAGGAAACACGTTGGAGTCTTTCTGGTAAATGACGATGAATCTTGGCTCCGCCCTCTCAGCTGACGCAGCACGAGTCTCTGGTCGCCCTGTTTGACAACCGCACGTGGTGCCGCCAGGGCGTCTCCGAGGAGTTCGACTACATCAGCCATCACCACGCCTGGAAGCACCCCCAGGTCAACGTCTTCATCACACTCATCCTCTTCATCGTCATGAAGGTAGTCCCCTCGGTTTCGCTGTTCGCAAAGCAGCTTCACTTCACACGGCGACTTCCTCACACACTGCTGTCTTTCCTCCTCTCAGTTCTGGATGTCGGCCGTGGCAACCACTATGCCTGTTCCCTGCGGAGCCTTCATGCCCGTTTTCCTGATCGGTGACTAAACTCTCACTTTGTTCTGCTCGGGTAGCACTGATGTTATCTACAGAACCAAACGTAAAGATAAGGCCTTGTTCTCTCCCTGCGTGCGTGTGTGTGTGTGACGGACAGGCGCAGGGTTTGGCAGACTGGTGGGAGAAGTCATGGCGACCATGTTCCCTGATGGGATACACGCTGACGGCAGTGTGTATCCCATCGTTCCCGGTGGTTATGCTGTAGTAGGTGAGAGCGTGTGGTCTCAATCTGTTTGTGTGTGCATTTCCTGTATGTTTCAAACTGCTGCTGATGCGACACAAAAGCCCATTTGTATCACTAAACGCCAGCTTCTAACAGCGTGACTGATGAAAATCAATTCCACTTAAGTTTAATATTGCAACGTGGACTCAAGTTAATTTGAAAATCATTTAACTCCAGGAATCTGATTACTACTGAGCTGACTGATAACCTCTGAGCGCGCAAAGATATAACTCAGGGGTTTTGCAATTATGTTTGTCGACATGATCGCCTTTCATATCAACACAGAGGACAAAAGGAATTTATCCCTATTTTAAGCCCTTTTCTTGGCTGAATCTTCAATTATTTTGAGGATCCACTCGTCTTAAACTCCCTTAAGCAGTATGCCAGGCTCAGAACTTATCAATCAACCCCTGTATGCTTTTAATTTTTCACATCCCACCAGGTATAATCAGCTTTTCCATTCGTGTTGACCATGTGTGTGGTTGCGAGACGCCGTGGCGACCAGACGGCCGAATAATCGTCCGTCTTTGTCTCCTTGCGGCGTCCCCCACACAGGTGCTGCAGCTCTGTCCGGGGCCGTCACCCACACCGTCTCCACAGCCGTCATAGTGTTTGAGCTGACCGGTCAGATCTCGCACATCCTCCCCGTGATGATCGCCGTGATCCTGGCCAACGCCGTGGCCCAGTCGCTCCAACCCTCCCTGTACGATTCCATCATCCGCATCAAGAAGCTCCCGTATCTTCCCGAGCTGGGAATGGGACATCATGAGTGAGTCCGCCGCGTCTCCACCCAGCTGCGTCCCCGCTTCCTCTTTCCCCATCAACCCCACCGTACTTTGCCGTCTGTTTTCTTTCCCTTCTTCCCTGCTGCCCTCATCCCCCCCCCCTCTTCTTCGCATTTCAGGAAGTACAACATCCGAGTGGAGGACATCATGGTGAGAGACGTGCGTTTCATCACTCTGAACTCGTGCTACAGGGACCTACAGGAGATGCTGCTGACCGGTCAGCTCAAAACCCTGGCCCTGGTCGAATGCAGAGGTACCTGCGTGAGAAATCAACTTCATCCCAACTCGTGTTCTTCTCCAAGCTCCAACTCCTCCATCCCACTCTCCTCATTCAGACTCCATGATCCTGCTGGGCTCCATCGAGCGATCCCAGCTCCAGTCTCTCCTCTCCATGCAGCTGGGGCGACAGCGGAGGCTGGATCACCTCCGCGACCTGGCCCAGGACAACGGCACGCACGACCTCCTGCCCAGCCTGACCCCCGACAGCACCCCCAGCTCGCCCTGCGCCCACACGCACGCCCACATCAACGCCACCACCAACACCAACACCAACACCCGCCAAGTGGTCCGCTTCCTGGTGAGCACCCAACAGGTGTGAGGCGTCGGGGGGTGGGGCTGGGTCGTAGTAGTAGATGAAGGTAATCACACCGCATGTGTGAAGCATGTAGCAGGAGGTAAAGGCACAGACCTGTTGCGGTAAGTGGATCTGTATTACAAACTGTGTAAATGTCCCTATTTCTACGTGACGTTAATCTGTCTCCTTTGTGTCTCTGTCGTCTGTGCCCTTACCTGTGCTGCTGTTGCATGCGCTCATACTTTTCATTTCTCTCTTCTTATTGTGTGCATGCGTGTCTGTGCTTGTGTTTGGCTGCCTTTGTTAATACACTTTCCACGTAGATCTCCACAGAGGAGTCGTCCTCCTTCAGCCCGGCGGCGCCCAACGTTCAGCTCCCTCTCAAATCTGCTCTGAAAACCGTCTCGGCCATCAGTGACACAGAGACGCCGAATAGTATGTACTTTTATATGCACACACAGACACCACACGCACACACACAAGAGGGGCAACGGTGGGGATGCAGAGAATGGAATGAGGTCAGAAGTGAAATCCACAGGATAGAAAGCAATGAAAGGTGATGTGATGGTTCATTCTCCATGTTTGTTTTCTCTCCGAGGCTCGCAAACGCTCTCCTGCACCGACCAGGAGAAAGAGCTGCTGGAGGTGAGCAAGGCAGAGAGAGGGGTGTGTTGTGCTTTATATACAGGCGTCTGAGCGCTCTGAGCTCTCCACTCCCTGTGTTAAACGTCCGCACAGACGTGGGCATCTGGGTTTCCCCTTCTTACCCTCACGCTGGTTGTGTTTGTGTTTGTGTTTGAAACGTCTTTGCCATCGCTCCTCATCAAGTCGTACATCGCCTCTCATGCAACCTCATTACTGGACACGCCATATATTAGCATTTCTGGAAGGATGTGTGCAGTGTGGCAGAGGCAGGCAGACACACACTCCTGGTAAGTGATGCATGTTGAGGTGCAGAAGTGTAGTAAGATGATTGATATGAGTGTAAACTCTCCACAACACTAACACCAACTGAGGTCACTCATCAGCGGCGCCTGCCTGCTTGCGGTTGTGCTCATCAGTAAAATCCTCCGGTGTTAAGTGTTTGGTTGCCGCTGTAAACCTGAAGCCGTCACACACACTTTGAGACACTGAGACCAAAAATGCTGACCTGGCGTGTCTGTCTATCATCCAATGTGTTATCAACATTGGGCAGGTTTCTGTGTCCCGCCCTTATCTGTGGTGTTGTGATTAGACCCTTTCAGCAACATTGTGCCACCATCCAAACTGGGATCCGATGTTGCTAGACTGTCCCGTCCGCTGATCCTGTGTTAATGTTGTGTGTGTTGATCCTTTCTCTCCCTGGCTGGAAGAGCCCAGCTGGGCCGGCTCCTCCTGAAAAAGGAATGCCCAAGCCCAAACGAGTGAGGATCTCCATGTCGGTAAGATTGTCTGCCGCCCAGAGACTGTTGCTTAGTAACCGTTGCCTTGCAACAAGCGTTTAATGACTCCTGGACCAAAGTCATTGTGGTGTATTAGCTACCAACCAAAGCATTAGATTGACATGAAGGAAACAAAGGAAATGGTCCGTCAGCATTTACTGTGAAACCTGTGACTTCCTTGTCCGTGTTTGTGTGTTTGTGTGTTTGTGCGTTTCTGGATATTTGTTGCCTTGTTCATGTGACGGTGATGATTGTGGAAATTATTGCTGTCCTGTGATTGGTGTTGCAAATGTGTGATACGTGCAGTGTAATGTGACGTGCTTTGGTTCACCGTTTGGCCAATCAGAAGGTTTCCTCTCAGCTTCTCCTCGATGTAAACACAGAGGTGGTCATGTTTGTGTTAAACCCCCACCTGCACAGCATCCACAGTTCTATATTTGCCTATTAATTTGCATACTAACACACACTGATCATCCTCCCTCAGATTCCCCCCCCCCCCCCCCTGCTGTGTTTCCTCACTTATCTGTGTGATGTGTGTGTATCATGGATCTCTCTCTTTTTCAGGAATGTCCAGAGGTCGAAGACAACATGACCCCAACTGAGGTGAGACCTGAACTGACAAAACACACCGAGCTACACAATTCAAAGGTTCAAAGATGTAACGTTGTTGTAAGGAGCACTTTGACTCCCCTTCCTCCCAGATCGCAGAGTGGGAGGAGCAGCAGCTGGATGAGCCGGTGGACTTCAAGAACTGCAAGATTGACCCCGCCCCTTTCCAGCTGGTGGAGCAGACGTCCCTGCATAAGGTGCAGTAGCTGGCAAACGAGTCTCTGTTCAGTCAAAATGACCTTTCCACAATGTCACCTTAGGTTTTGCCAACATTTACATTGAGTTCTTTATAAAAGGATTCCACGTTGAAAGCATTTACACATTGCACTTTGCACTTCTCTTAATCGTGACGCAAAGTGAAATTGAACCCCTCTCTTTCTTAAATGAGTGTGATTGTGTGTCTCTCCTCATGCACAGACTCACACTATATTCTCTCTGCTGGGTCTGGATCACGCCTATGTTACCAGCATGGGACGCCTTGTTGGCGTGGTCTCTCTCAAAGAGGTGTGTGTCACATGCGTATCCTGTCATTCATCTGAACCTAAATCTGTCTAAAACCTCTGACAGATGATATATTATCCCATTACGCTCACCTTCTCTCCTTCTTTCCCTCGTCTCCCTAAATTCCCCCGGGTGCGGCTGACCTGCGCCTCCAGCTACGCAAGGCCATCGAGGGCTCAGTGACGGTGACAGGGGTGAAAGTGCGCCCCCCTTTAGCCAGTTTCCGTGACAGTGGGAACACCACAAGCGTGTCTGAGGTAACAGAACTCCACAAGCTGTGCATGCGCCACAGGGGGCTGTCGTTGCCACGGGAGCCCAACCCTCCAGATGTGGCGGACCAACCAGATCTCCCATACAAGGAGATTCCCGTCGACTTCTCAGACGAATCGAACTTGCAGTTTGAGGCCAGCCCGGGCGAAATCACCGATCAGTCATCAGAATTAGTCCTTCAGGAAAGCCCTTCCTTCGCAGAGGACCAATCAGAATTTACATTTGAGTGCAGCCCCTCCCACACGGAGGAGTCTGAGTTGACCTGTGACTATGACCCCCCGACCCACAGCCCTGAGCTGGACCAAATAGAGCCACTGGAAGAACAGGGAAGTCCATCCCTAAACAAGGACCAGACAGAACCCGAGGCCCACAGCAGCCACATCCACACTGAGGACCAATCAGAATGATCAGAGGGGTCAGACGGACACAGAGTTCCATGCTGTCACCTCGCGAAAGTTGACGTTTCGAACGCTCGACGTCAACTTTCACCTCCAACTCCTGCCTACTCCAGCCTAGCTATCTACTGTTTGTAATATGGTAGTGAGCGAATGAGTGAACAAGCGAGTGCAAGTGAGCGCCAGTAGACACGGCAACTTTTCTGTGGTTCAAAATCTTCTGTTTAAATGTCTGCGTGTGTGTGTGTGTGAAAGAGAGACACATTTGGCCCCCAGTCTATAAAATCTTTCTAGCATCCTTTCCTTAGATGCGGTTTGATACAAAAGCCAAAAAAGTATCCCCCGACAACCTCCGACCGATCTGGAAACAGTTCAATTGATTTGCGTCTCCGTGCCAAATCTGTGTCGTCTACACGCGGAGTTCAAACAGCACAGGGAGGATCTTAATTCACACACACACAACACAACGGGAAGAGCGGAAGGAACGGAAGTGTAACGAGCACATCATGAGCTAAAGTAACTACCTATTCACCAGTGCCAGCCCGACATATAGAAGGCAGATACTAATTTACGGTGGACATGATGGCGATTACGTTATGTTGGCCGATAAGCAATACATTTATATTACACGATGCAGTAAACGGCTGTCATGGTAATTTAGCAATATATATCAATATTATATATATTATAGCATGTCAAAGCTGAGCAGACAGCAGTGGAGTGATAGTCTATCTATCTATCTATCTATCTCTCTCTCTCTCTCTCTCTCTCTCTCTCTCTCTCTCTCTCTCTTTCCACAGCGGTGAACCCTCCAATGTGGTTTGATCTTCACCAAAAGTTGCAACTAAAGACAAATGAGCTTGTTTGTGTACTGTTTGTTCAGTACAAAGCTTTTACCGAACATATTCTTCAATAATTCATAGTCCAGTTTGGAAAAAACGAACAAACACCGCTTTCAGTTCACCACAACAACAAATAAACCTACATTTTCCTTCCCCCCGTTGTTGATTTTACTTTGGGATCATTCTCTTGTTTTGCGTCGTCCATCTTCTACAAAGCTTCAGAGGAAGTTTTTGATATTCTGACCTCTTTTTTTTTTTGATTGTAAGCTGCCCAGGTTACTGAGGCAGCAAAGCCATGCTTCCTCACCCAAACATACGTGACACATCGTCATATTTCTGTAACTGTTGGGTTCTTTGCTGAATGATGAACAGCCAGGTCGCCCACACCTCCAAGCCCCTGTGTCATGGATTTAGAAGGCCTGACTCAGATGAGCTCTTAGACACATCATTACCTCAGAGGGGCCATTTACATTTCCTTACATATCCTTGGTAGTTACACTGGATGTCCTAATCTTGCAACACACAGCAGGATGTTTTGGTTTTCCTCACCCGCATGCAAGAACTTGATTAGAAAAGCTTCAAAGATTCAATTACGCAGGGTAATTGCGCCCCGGTGTTCAGTGAAAAGAGTAAATACCTGTATATTGGAAGTTGGAAAACCACCATCATTAATTGTTCAGAGGAGCAAGAGATCCTGGTGGCAATACTGCAACAAAATCTAATTAAATGCATAAGTAGTATAGATATTATTAATTCTGCATTTGTGATTGTGCGTTAAGCTCAGAATGTGAAACGCTCCTATCATCATTGCACAGCTGTCACTTGGTTGTTTTGTCTTTGAAACTGAGCGTTGTTGTCGTTGAACCGTGCGCGTTTCAAGCTGTGATCTTATCCTGTTTACAATGATCGAGCCCGCTCCCGAGCAGGTTTGAGCTTACCGATGCGTTGCTATGACAACACCACCTCCCAACAAGCGTTTCCGAAGAAGCCAGGAGATTCAGGGGTCGGTGCCAAATCGTCAACAATCAAATCCTGCTTACTCATAGATCCATGTGCACTAGAATAGAACCCATAGACTGTGACCGCTTTAAGAAAATCGTGTTTGTCTGTTGTTGTGACTTAAATGAAGGTCAGAACCAAAATTCCCGAAAAGCGTCATTATCAGGATTCTATCATAATAGATGGATAGATTGATAGATAGAACTTCTCTGATCTATTATTTATTTGATCTCCCTGTAATCCAGTATTTGCTGGGTTCTACTATACCTACTGATGATTGAGGCAGCTTCTAAAGGTCCAGCTGGTGGCCACGCTTGGTAGTACCACAGGGCTCCCGAGTCTTCGTGAAGCACATTGTACTTACCATTGCTATAACCTTACTGCACATGTAGCCTTGTTTGGCTTTATATGGGCTGGTTGAATAAGGGCAATGTAGATGGTCAGTCTCAGCATATTTTATAATAATAATAATAATAATAATAATAACAACACAGACGGCACCACTCACATGTATACAACTGCCTCCACATCTTCTGCTATGTGAATTTGCTGTGTTAATGTATTTCTATGGCATGGTGAAGGGAACGACACGTCAGAATGGAGGATGGAACTGGCTATTGTACAGAGCACACACACATACACCCACACACACACACACACACACACACACACGTACGCATAAGGCACTCACGCCGACTTACACATGCAGCGTGTAGATACCTGGAGGAACGTTATGTCTTTCTATATTATATGACAGAGTGCATTAATTAATCCAGCCTGGCCTCTAATAGAAATGTGACTCTCGTACGAAGCACAGTGTTATTAACCCCATGAGTCCCCAAAAAAAAAGTGTTGTAGAGCGTAAGTGTGTGTGAGTTCTTGTTACGACCTCGATATAATCTGAGTTACATTTCTAATGGATGTACATTTTTGTCAGCTCAAGTATTTTAGCCTCATGCAACAATTTTTGAGCCATATTTCAAATCTTATACGATATCACCACAATGCAATTGTTTGGGCTGTTTTACGTCCGTGTGTTATGATTTATGAATGTCTTTAGTTTGCATAATAGAATGTGAAGTACCGCTCGCCATGTACGATAAGGAGTTAGACGTAGAGAGTAACTTGCAACGCATCTAGTGAAGCAATAAGTCTGTAGTATCTCCCTTTATATGGCACTGGCCTGTATATGCTCTGTAAATATGAAAATACATAAATGAAATCGACACACATGCTTTGTACATAAGAGAATTATGCATTTGAAATCAACAGCCATTGTTATTTTTCAGAGATTATGAAATTGTTTTTGTACATCAGTGAGGGATTGAATTTAAACAAAAAAGACAAAAACTTTGGGAAAAAAAAAATTCATTTGAGCCGTTGTGTTTCTTCGCCTCTGCGTGTTGTTTGTACATGGAAAACACACACATCATTGTTTTGGGTTTTTTCCAAAATGTATATTTATATACGCAAGACATTCAAATACTCAGTATCAAACATAGCCCAGCACGCACGACACAGCATGACCCAGAAAAACAACACTACAAAATATCCATAGAAAACCAATGCAAGAGCAACACACCAGTCACAGAAATGTACAAAACTCAGTTTGAACAACAGCTTTACAATCAGGTTTGATTCTCAGCAGCACTGGAGGAGGGAGGGAGATGGGAGGGGAGAGGAGGCTTGAGGAACCGGACTTCATAGAACCGGAGGAAAGCTTACAGTGAAAGCAGAACAGATCATGTCAAAATCAGGGACCAATCAACAGCCTGGACAACACATCACATCAAATACTCTTTATCCACCTCCGTCTTCTCTTCCGACTCATCCCGCTCTTCTTCCTCGTCGAAGGAAGCCACCCCGGAGGAGGCCCGGTCGGAGAAGAAGCCTGTGGGGCTGCATTGCCACACCCGCACCTCCTGAAACACGCTGCTGTCCTCGTCCTCCTCCTCTTCTTCTTCAGGAGATTCAGAGTGGGAGGTGGAGTAGCAGGAGTCGAACCTGCTGCTCCTGGCCCGAGGCCTGTACTCGGGCTTGTGGTGGATGCAGACCTCCGGCAAAGACTCGGGCTTCTCTCCGTGATCGACCAGCACCCCCTCCTCATCCTCTTCCTCCTCCTCCTCCTCCTCCTCCTCCTCCACCTCCTCCTCTAGGAATGGGCTCATGCAGATGCTGGGTAAAGCAGGCGAGCTGCTCTGCGATGAATGTGGGTCATTGTGAGACGCAGGCCCACCACAGAACAGGCTGCTGCTGCTGCTGGTGCTGCTGCCACCAGAGCCTGTGGGACTGACAGAGGGCGGAGTCTCGCCGTCGCCGCCATCGCCGCCATCGCTATCAATCCCAGCCTGGCACCCTGCTCCAGAAATGGGATTGGATGTAGCGGTGTCTGAGGGAGGAGCAGAGGGTCAGAACACCTGGAGAGGAGAGATGAGGCGTTTTGTGAGTGGTGATGAAAAAATAAATAAATAAAATGACAAGTGGAATGAAATGAATTGAAATGAAAGCAAAGGCAGCGTTGAGCGGATACCTGAGCTCGGGCTGGAGAGGGCGCCTGTCTGTCCAATGGAGTGTGTGGAGTCTTCGTCATTGTAATCTTCCTCTTCTTCCTCGTCGTCATCTATAGATGCCCAGGCACGCAGCTTGGCTTCAGCAATGGCAAACTGCTCAGCCACACCTAACAGGTACACAATGACTTAACGAATATTACACACACACACGCACACACACACGCTGCACCCCTTACTCCCTTACTCAGACTCTCTCACTCTTCTCTCTCTCTCTCTCTCTCTCTCGCTCCCTCCCTCTAATCTTGTTGTCACCGGCACCAGAAAGGATGAGTCACAGCAAAACAACAGGAGCTCTTGTACCACTGGTGGGCAGTGAAGCGTTTTGCAAGAGCGTCTAATAGGCCACCATCTGCTGCCAAGCCATCACCCAAGAGACAGAAGCGTGGGCGGGGCTAGGTGCTTTCTGACATGCAGGGGTGAGGGATTAGATACAGGGCAGGCGGGAGGAGGAGGAGGAGAAGAAAAAGATGCCTCGGCGAGACTTAAGCTTAATACCTGCAGCGAATCGAGCCTCCTTCTCTCCCTCGCTCAGATGGCAATAGGAGCTGAAGTGGGAGTGGGCAGCTGGCGACGGATCTGTGGGTCTGGGCCAACCTTTCCACTCGATGAGGTGGGCGACCCGGCCTTGAGCCAGCGAGGTGGGCTTGGTGACATGATCCCTCACTGCCTGAGAGATACCTGCACAACAGAGAGGCAGAGGTCATCGTTAGATGGGACAGCTAGGAGTATGAATAGAAGAAAGAGAAGAGAAGAGGTTCCAGACATTAAGACAAGAAGACTTATGGAGGAAAAACTCAAGAGGGCTTTACCATTTAAGGAGGATCTGGCAAGTGCTGCAAACTCATGGATGCTGACACCTTTCCTTGAGTCTGCTGGAGATTTTCCGGACTTTGGAATCATTTCAACCTCCTCAAAATCCACCTGCAACAAGAATTAGATTACAGCAATACTTCATCTGTACAAGTAAATTAGTCAGCTCTGTTATGTGTATGTACATGTTGAGCAACTTAAGCAGCTGCTCAGGGCCGCTTTGATGGTCTAACTGATTTACTAGAACGCGAAGTACGCAGTAAGCAAGTATCACAGTAATATTTGACAATATTTACATTCTAGCAGCATCTAAATGCATCGTTCAAAGGGCTAGTTGGTCCAAAACAGTATCAAATATACGGGTTGTGATCTATAACATTCTGACAGGATCTCTCCTGCCTCCTCTTCATCTCTCTCCCTCCTGCTTCTGAGCAATTGAGGGTTCGGTGCCTTGCTCAGGGGCACCTCAGCAGGGGCTCGAACCGGCGACGCTACGGTTCCCAAGCGGAAGCTCTACCCACTGAGCTACTGCCTCCCTTGTAACAGACCCTCACGTGACAAGACAAACATATGGCGTGTGTGTGTGTGATCAGCCGCTGGTAAGCAGCTCCACGGCTACACACCCCAAAGCTGCTGATCCCTATTAAATGTGATAATACTAACCTAACTAAGGTCTTGTGCAAATGACTTGACATATGGCAGCGACACCTTGGATAAATCTGTGACTAGGCTTTGGAGAGCTGTGACTCATGCAACAGGCTAGAAACATGTCGCCTGACCACTAACACTGGTGCACATGGCTGACTTGGCACATATTCTTGAGGATATTGGCTACCGGAGCAGCTAAGAGACTGGACTCCCAGCTGCAGTAGGTCAACAGTGGCGAGCAGGTCTGGATCTCTCATTGAAACACTATGGATCTTATACATCGAGCACTAATTCAGTATATGGGCCTTAAAATGAGACTATTTTAAACACTGATCCCTTTAATCCATGTATTTTTCCTTGGTTAGAGCTCTTATATCATAACGCAGAGTGCCAAACCACTTTTACAGCTGACATATACTGCACAAGTCACATTTGCTCTTGTTCTTTTCCGTCATCACTCTTGCACGATTAACGCCATGAGTGGCCTTGTCTGAAAAACAAAAAAACACCTCCAGCTCCTGCTCCTGCAATGAGGCTTCGAGTCCAACAAGTGGAAAATGAAGCAGCGTGGCACCTCCAACACAGCGACAGAGACACCAGCCTGTGGCGCGTTCAGGGGAGGAGGGGGGCGAGCTGGACGTTGTTGGTGATGATGGCTGAATAAAGCATCACCCCGCCATAGAAGGAGGGGGAGCGGGCCTGTGTAGCTCGCAATTGTAAGGACAACTGATGGAGATGGAGCCCAGGGGGGGGTTTCCAAGCAACCTCTGCACGCGTACGTCTCACACACACACATCGCGGCGGACAGATTAAGACCCCCGGACGCCTCTGATCGTTGCTTTTTGCACCGGGGTTCGGCACCTACCTGTCGGTCCGCGGCGGCACATGATAATGCGCTTTTTTTGTTTTCTTCCCTCCAATCTCTCGATCAACAGATGACACCGCGCGTTTCGGTCCCTCGTCGCGGCTTCTTTTGCGATCGATCAGCGATGCCACAACGTCGCCGGGCGCATCTGGAGTTCAGCATTTGGTCGCCAGCGAAGACGCACCATTTGTTGCTCGGTATGTGGGTCCAAATGTCTCCGTGCTTGTGAGCGTCATCAGCGCAAGGCGGTGTCATCCCGTCTCCCCCTCCTCCTCTTCCTCCTCCTCCTCCACACCACAGCTGAGGAGATACAGTAACCTACAGTTGGATCAATAATTTACGGCGAGATAACACTTAATGTTGTGATCCGTGTGTCCATTTTCCGGGGTTTAAACTGTTCAACTGTTGGGGTCTTCTCAGTCAGGTGCTTACTATCGTCAGCTTTTCCATCAGCGCTTTTTCGAGCACATTGAAAGACAGTTGCTCTATAGTAAAATATTGATGGAACAGCGCACTCCTCCGCCTGGGCCGAGTGATCGTCCGATTAGGAATCCATCTCATGATGGACTAGACCACGACCCCCCAACCCCCAACAATGACAGGCATATTAACTTTGAATTCAAAGGGAGTGATAATATCCATCTGTTATGTAATTGTACTGCAAAATCAGTGAGGTGGTGGTGAGGAATATCAAAATACAAAGACTTAACTTTGGGCGGGTTTAGTCAAACTACTCTGCATAAGGTACGTGGAGTTTTTACCAATAATTCAAAATGGCAAATGGTTATGTAATCTGGTCAAAAGGGGCGTGGCATGTATGGACAAATGTAGTTCAACAATTGGGCATGTTTTTCTTTTAATTGGTGCCAAAATACAGACGGGTTTTGCCTGGATTGTGTCCTTCATGTCCACCTGGTTTCACTGAAATCCACTCACAAATTTGACATATCTTGCCAAACCGTGACGACACATGGTAGAAAGAACATAAACCAACAACGAATAAAATCTATTCATCACTTCATTGCCCTCACCAGGTATAATGTTAATTACATGGCAGCATAAATAGATCAAACAAATCCTGCGTACCTGAGGCTCAGAGGAGTGGGACAAAGACGTCTGCACCGAGACGACGAAATGGTGGAAAAAGACATACACATCTCTACTCAGCAACATAAGTCCTTTATTTGCAATGTTCCATAACCCCATCTTTCCAGTTTCCGATGCAAAGAAGCAACAATTTCTTAAATAAAGAAAGCAAAAAAAATATTTACAAAATTCCATTAAAACTAATAACCAATGGATTATCTAAAGCACCTCTCTGCATCTGGACAACTGCAGCCTCAGCTGGAAAAGGGATACACTGCATTTCATCAGCAATTTATTATTTCTGAAAAATAAAACTGAAAAAAAAACAAAAAAAAAAACATTATATATTTACAGAACGCTCCTGAAATGTGTTTCCACTTAAAGTAGAAAAGGCTTTCGGATCATTTCTGTTTTTTATGTTATATATTTTATCAAGTCAATTACTATAGATTTCAAGTTTTAACATGATTGGGTCTTAAGTGTCCTCTACAGGGAATCTCCCCAACCAGAGCGGAGGAAGAGAGACCAACAAGCTCAGTTTTAAGTACAGAAGAGGTAAAGATGAAGTCAGTCACTGTGGCTGCCTACTGGGGATAGGAGAGAGAAAGATGGCCTAGAGGAAGCATTGAGATCACCCCCTGGTAGTCAACATCAAGGGGTCAAAGACCAGTCCTCCACCTATCTCTTATAGTGAACAGGAAGTGAAAATAGACAACCTTTGCTTAAAAACTCCATCAAATTAAGATTAGTTAGCAATGTACATTTGTCTATCATTGTTCTCCTCATGGTATCGTCGATAGAAACACACTTCAATCATGCTGCACACTCCAGTAAGGGACAAAAGACATAAGAGCAGTGTTTCAGATTTCACACATTATGGCATTATCAGATAACCTGCTACACAAACACGCCCATGTTGTTTATTCTTTGCGACTCAGATAGGATGTTAGGCAACAGAAGTTATCTAGAACCATAAAAAGAGCAGCGTGTTTGGGTTATTTTGGAAAATAGTCAACAAAAAAAGGTTTTTCCGCAGTAAAGGTGGATTACCTCACACATAAGTAACAAGCAATCCGTCTGAATCCCCGTTTTTTCAAGTTTCTCTGATGAGGACACTTGCTGTGACAAGCAGGTGGGGAGAAGAATGAGGAAGCAAAAAGAGGGAGGGGAGAGAGAAATGATTGTTTTCTAAGTCCTTCCCTCAAAGAAAAACAAAAAAAAAAGTATCCTCATTGAGGATTGATTTGAGTCTGCCTCTCCGGCATTATTGTCCATGACTCTCCACAGCCGCCAACAAAGCCCATGCTTTGCCAAAGGGGGGTGGGGGGTGGGGGTGGGGTGGGGATGCGGGGCGGGGAGGCGAGCGGCAGCCTTAAGTCAGTCCTTAGTCCTTATCAGACTCCTCCTCTGCCTCACGGAGCCAAGTGAAGAAGGCGGTGACTGATTTCAGGGCCACACCTTTGCCCGCTTGCTCTGCAGGGTCTTTGCTGGATTCCCATTTGTAAAAGGCCTCCTCTTTAATGACATCTTCGTCATACAAGGTGTCAAAGAACATCCGCAGCAGGTCTACAGACAAAGAATGAGAGGGTTAATATAAGTATAGCACAAGTAATCCTCCCCTGTGGCAGCTAGGAAGAGGTCGCCAAATCAACAGGGTTGATTCAAATATCCCTTTATACTTTTAACATCAGAAAACAAGATGGACAAACTAACAAACATCCTTGTCCCTCCCTGTATGGCAGGCGGCTCATCTCACTCACTTGCTGGCTGCTCCATGTGCACCATCAGGGCCTGGAGAGCATAAAGTGCTTGCAGCTCTTTCTGCTCGTCACACAGGAACCTCTGCAGCAGACTGGCCCTCTGGTTGATCTGCTCTGCATCCACCTTGTATGGGTTGTCACCTGAAAAGATTTAAGCCATTCTTAAATGTTCATGTCCTTGAATCTCACTCAAATTGGCAATTTTGTACCCCAAAGAAGTCAGTTTGGTCACTCGTCCATTTCCTCTGATGAGTCATACTTACATTTGATGGCAGACTGGCACACAGCGGTCATCAGTGCACGGACAAACTGGTTGGCAGCGGTCTGCTCTTCATCCAAGTTAGCCTTTACAAAAAAAAGAGAGAAGATATGGACATAGTCATTAATAAAGTCTGGCTTAGATAACCTTAGATAATCTAAAAATGTGAAATGTTTAGTTGAATCACCAGCAGACAATACAATATCAAACACTGCCACGCACCTCTACCCAGTCTCGGATACGGTGGTTGTCGGCCTTGTCCTGAAGGAATCTCTCCATATGCTTGCTTAGCTCCTCTGCACTGAGGACCTTCTTTGTACTTATGTCCTCAGACTCCGTCTCCTCCCCAACTGTAAACTCCAATTTCTGGAACGCAGAAAAAAACAAAACAGGAGAATGAAGTTGTTGCTTGAAGAATATGGAGCAACCTTTTGTCTCGGGTTCCGTCTCTCATACAGACCTGCTCAGTCACAAACTTGTTGACGTCCTCGTCCTTGGGCAAGAAGTCACTCCAACTGAGCCCAGACTCCACCCACAGTGCCCCAACTTTCTTAGGAGTCTAGTGGGAAAAGAAACATTACAACCTACACAAACTCACACCAAGTACATGGAAGCACGCATGGATGTGTTAGAAGGATTTGAGGACAACATACCATTCCTTTGCAGAGCAAGGTGAGGATCTGTGCCAGCAGCACACTAGCCTTCTCCAGAGGCAGGAGAGGCTTAGAGATTTCCCTAGACACACAAATAAACTCACTTTTAACTTTCAGTCTCACAGCTAAGAATTTGTCCTTAACAAACCAACAACATTTACCTTCAGATTCAAACAAATGAAACGGCGTTTAATAGAAAGTGCGTCCCACTCTGGCGCTTTACCTGAAGAGTTGTCCCATAGGGATGCCTCCTTCATGGAGCATGGGAGTGATGAGCTCTCCCAGGTAGAGCCAGATGTGAGGTATATCTATGGCCATGTCTTCTGCCACCTCCAGGATCTCCTGTAGCCTGCATCCCCCCCAATGAAAACAGAAACCAAAGTGCTTAGACACCTGCCTTTCTCCCAACAAAACCAATTAGGACGGTCAAACACAGTCCAGTCTGGAATGCTCACCCTTTGTAGTATTGCTGTGTGGGCAGTGTCTCTGCTTTACTTAGTTGGTGCAGTAACAGGCCCATGCGCTCCCTCGCTATAGTGCTGCGCTCAAGTGTCGACTCCACACCTTTCCGCACGAATACATACAGCAGCGAGTTACTGTGGAGCTCGGTTACACACTGCAGCGCCTCCTACAGGACAAAAAGACAAGCACACTGGTTTACATTTCCATCATCACTTCCACCTTCCATCGTTTGGCTCAGGATGTGCACTGAAGGGAAATTCACAAGCGAAGCGAGTAAGCACCTTCAAGTCATTGATGTGGAGGTATTCCTCGATGATGGCATCTGCCTTCTTCTCAAGCTCGTCTTCAGTCAGGGCAGATTCAGACGGGGGAGGAGTGGGCGCATTGTCACGTTTAACTGCAGACAAAAGTGACAAAATATGTCATGAATAACAAAGTAAGTTAGTTTGTTTGTACATACAGTGGATCACACACACTCAGTGTGTGATGCCAACTTAAATCATCTCACTTTTATCATCTACTTTTTAATACCTGTGGGATCTTTGCTTGGAACCCTGTCTCGGCTTCCGGTGTCCCGGGTTGCTCTATCCCTGCTTCCTGCGTCCCGGGTTGCTCTGTCCCTGCTCACAGCGTCCCGGGTTCCTCTGTCCCGGCTTCCTGCGTCACGGGTTACTCTGTCCCTACTTCCTGCGTCCCGGGTTGCTCTGTCCCTGCTTACAGCGTCCCGGGTTACCCTGTCCCGGCTTCCTGCGTCACGGGTTGCTCTGTCTCGGCTTCCTGCATCCCGGCTTACTCTGTCCCTGCTGCCCCTGTCCCGGCTGCCCCTGTCCCGGTCGTCGGTCATGCTGGCCACGCGGCGCATGGGTTCGATGGTGGGCCGACCGTCCCCTCCCTGCCCGCGACGCTCCTCCGACTCTCTGCTGAAGCTTCGTTTGGTGATGGGGTTCTGGCTGCTCCGGTTGTCGCGACCTTCCCGCCCTTCGCTGCGGTCGAACCGGTCGAATCGATCCCTGTCGCGATCGTTCCTGTTGCTGTCCCCACTGCGCTCACGGCTCGTACTAGACCTAAAAAGGTAGAGACTTTAGTAGAATGCCTTCCAACCTGTTTTGACATTGCTACAGGACCATGGCACCAAACAGGCCGTTATCACATTTCTTCTGTAGCCACAAGAGCAGTCTTCCATCTGGGCTTCATTGTGGCAATTGCAAAAAAGGTTGAGGACAACACTCTTCAGAATGAGGTCTTTCTCATTTCTGCAAACTCTTAAATGCCAAAACACAACCCTGATTTTACAAAACGTTGTTTTTTTTTTATCATTTTACTAGGCGCAGTGCTGTGTTTGTGTTCTCAGGGGATCAACCAGTGGTCACATTACACATTACTTTTTCTTAATGAATATGGTTTGGGTGATAGGCAGACACACCTGAAAGCTGCTATAAATGACAGAGAGGGGAGACACTACGGATCACTCCATCATTGTGACTTAAGAAATAGTGGCAATAGTAGGAAAAAGTGGCAAACCAAGTGAGAGAAGATTTGGGGTTCCTGAATACCTTTGAGGAACCCTGCGATCAGGATCTGTAGACAATAATGGACCCGACTGCTGCAGGGCTGAAAAGCGGTTGAGGGTGCTGGTAGCTGGACGACCAGATTCTAAACACAGAAAATCATTGTTTAGTCTCTCGTGCAGTAAGACAACTGACAGCATAAAGCCCCAGTTTGTAAGCATGTTTTACCCTGCTCTCCTCCTCCGCCTCCTCCTCCTCCTCCTCCTCCTCCTCCAGTTGCTGATTTAGCTCCAGTTCCTCCGCTGCTGCCTTTGCCCCAACTACCCCACATGCCTTTGCCTCCTGGAGCCAACAGCTGATTGTTGAAATCCAGGGCACCGGGCTAAGGGGGAAGCAAACACAAACAAGGTTATATCAGGTTACAGTTTAGTGAATGAAATAGATTGCAACACCTATCTAATGCCTCTTGAGTGAAACTTTGACTGTTGCAGGTTTTAGCAGAGAATGGTGGTGGAACTCGATCATACCTTGGTGATCTTAGTAAGGCGTGTGGTGTCAATCGGCCTGCTCTTGGAGATGGGCACCGTGTTCCAGCCCTCGTCCTGGGGTGGGTTAGTCCGGCCGCCTCCGGGGGTGTGTGCGCTTCTGCCACCCATGTTCCCTGCCATCCTGCTGCCACCGCCGCCGCCACCGACGCCTCCTCCTCCTCCTCTTCCTCCATCGTTCTTGTTAAGGAGCTGCTGTTGCACCTTCAGATGTTCCCTGTGCTCTTCCAACTCTGCCTCCTTATGGATCTGGTCGATTGTTTTGGGGCCCTGGTCTCCTCTACGAGGCACCCAGGTACACTGAAGATCAGAGACAGAGAGGGACTGCATTTAGTCACTTTATAATGTCTGTTGGGATGGGTCGGGTCTTAGGGTGGGACATCTTCTCTTTGTTTCTCCCCTTGAGAGTCCCCTTCTCCCTTTCCCCCCCCCCTCACCACAGCCTTTGATGCAATCCGCCTACACCGCTGTTTCACATCATCCTGTAAAAACTGTACCTATGAGATCACCGCATCAGCATCACTGATGTCATCCTGGACTCTGCGCCCATACTACTGTGTTTTCACAACCTGAACAATGTACCGCATTTTACCTCAGGGTCTAAGTTCTCATATCTCTCCCTCTGGCTCTCCCCCTTCAAAAAAAAGGTAAATAATCCTACAACTTTCTTTCTTTTCCCTATCTCCATTCCCCCCCCTCTTTCTGTAAAATAAACTGTCTCCAAAATGTCCCATAACAGTATGCGCACGTCATATCAAATGCTTGCTTCAATACAAATATACATCCTTATATTGTCTGCGCTGTGGACTAGAGACTGCAATGCGGGATAAATAAAAGTGAGGAAAAAGTGATGCACTCCTACCCTTCTGAGGTCCAAGACGTCCTGCAGCATGAAACGAATTCTGGACGAGGTCTTTTTCTCCTTGATGATTTTGTCCATCTGGTTAAAATACTGATCCATGCGCGGCTGAGGGTGACAAGAAACAAGTGGCCTTGTGACGCCCTGCTGCACAACCTAGTCCTGAATGTAGGCCGGTACACAAGAGATTCTGCATTTTACTTTTTTTTATTTTTACCTTGGCCTTCTCAAAGTCCAGGTCCTTCCCAATTGTGGAGAGCAGCCGACAGAGGCACTCCAGTGACTCTTCATCGTGATTCTTGAGTAGCTTCACAACACAGTCGTGCATGATGGCCTCCGTCAACATCTTCAGCTTGAAGAGCTCGCCGATAAACTTGATGTTGCCAAGTGAACGGCGGCGAGCCGTGTCTCTGGCTTCATCCAGTTCCGCCTTCATCCGGTCACGTTCTCCCTGAGGGGCAGACACAGATTAACACAGCTTTAATGGACGCTTATGGTCAAGTAATGAGTTGGGTGAAATAATGAAGAATGGCCGTGGTAATGGTGACAGCAACAAAATGACCCTCACTTCTTCAGCAGCCTCCAACTCTTTCTGTTTCCTCTCAAATATCGCATCATCGTCCTGATCCTTCTCAAACTCCTTCTGGCAGCGGTTGAGCAGCAACTTACGAAAGTTCACGGTGACTCCTGGCTTGTCTGTTGTAGGGACTTTCAACTGGAGAGGGGAAAGCAATGGTATGTTCTTAAATCTACTTTACAAAAGGGTATCAACGAACATGCATGAAAAACGTTCACTATCACTAGCAAACACAAGCAATCAAACTGGCCGTCATCACTGGGACAAACGCTTTAAAAAGTGCAAGAAAGTAAATGGACAAGATTGAGACATTGAACTGACTTACCCCCATGAGGCAGCGGCACATGTTGGCGTAGGCCACAGAGAAGTTGGGCTCTGAGATGGCCTTCTCAAAGATGAGGTCAATGGCGCCCTTCAGCCTCTCCTCTGTGTCTATCGTCAGGTCTGTCACTTGCTTCATCAGCTCCTGGAACTTCTGTGGAGTCAGCTTGTTGAGAATACTGCGGAGACGTTTGAAAAGCTCCTTGGTCTTGGCTTGTTCGGGGTCGTCCTCTTCGTTGTTGACAGGAGCCTTCTTTGCTGAAGGCTTCCACGCCTTCTCGGCCTTGTTAAGCTGCACATCATCATTGAGGGACATGCTGCTGATGATGATCTTCCTGGGCTCTTTACGCTGGCCCTGCTGCGAGCGGCGAGGCCCAGGGGGCTAGAAGTAAGGAAGGGAAAATGAGAGAAATTAGTCGAAGAAGTTAATGAGGAGTCCTGAGGAAACGGTTGGACTACTGCAGATTAAGCAGCAAAGGCAGCTGACACCAATAAATATCAAACATCTGAATATTCATGATCAAGTCATTAATGGAAATCTCTTCAACTTCAAAAAACTTAGAATTCAACTGCTATGCCCCTTAAATATTGCTTATTTATTCAAGAAATCTATCCAATTATATTCTTCATTCTTTCCCAACTGTATTTGGTTATATATATGGTATATATTTGGTAATATATATTTATAAAATCAATTGCACAACAGACTGCTCTAAAATTCAGGTAAAACATTTGAGCTCCTATGATCATGATCACAATATGCAACAACATACATTATTCGAATCGTCGTTGAAAAATCATGCTTAGAGGGAGAGGATTTTGCTTTGATGAGCATCTAGATCAAAGGGCCACAAAGTAACTTACCGGGCCTCGTGGACCTCCCACCGATCTGCTCCCAAGGTTCCCTAAATATGAGGGAGTGAAATCGGGCCCAACATTTATCATCCTGGCAGGGTCCGCAGGCCGTAATGGAGTCTTATTCACCTGCAAGTACATTAAGAGTCAATGTACGTGCCCATAAAAATGCAAAAACAATGCGACAACAATTGTATTTCAAGGTCATTCTTGCGAGCACACACACCATCTGCAAATGAAATAAAGGTCCATCATGCGCCACTGCACAATGGAGCAAAATAACGTACCTTGTCCAGGACCACGTCGCTGATCATAGGCAGGCCCTCAGGTTTGTTCATACTGGCACTCATAAACTGGAAGCCCAGTAAGAACTCCCTGTCGTACCGCTTCTTATCTTCCGGGTCGATTGGCTTCCATTGGTCTGAGAGACGAGTGCATGCAGACAATTTAATGTGGGAAACTTTCATACTTCACGTCACAGCGTAGGTCAAAATGGCATTTAAACATAAATGTTAAACCACTGCATTTCGTAACCGCAACATACCTCCTTTGTACTGGTATTTCGGGTCAGTTGGCAGAAGTGGGGCTTTAGCTTTGTCAGGGTCTGCATTCTGCTTGTCCTCTTTCTCTTCCCAGGTCTCATCTGCAACCTCAGCGGGAGGTTCAGCTGGAACAACAGGGACGGGCTCGCTCTGAGTGGATGAGGGTTCAGAGGCCGTCTTTGTATCCTGATCCTAGAGAGGACAAAAAGGGGACAAGATCTCTTATTATTATAATAAAACAATCTCTTTTGTGAGCCTGTGGCGTTTTAAAACCTGCTGTTTAGCACTGTATGCTTAAAACCGACTGAGTCGCCAGACACATCATCCAGCTTGATGCATACCTCTGTGAAGGCATCCAGGAGGTCACCAATGGCCTTCTTGTTTAGCTCCTTCATGTTTCTCCTCTTCTTTGGCACAGACGTAGCAGCTGTGAAACGCATAAACGGTGTTATAATCTGACACGAAAACCAATATAACTCAACTGTAAAATGGAAGCACCACTCGTATATACTCAACATACATTGCATAGTAGTATCCTCTGTAGAGCAGTTAACAGGGGCAACAGGTGTATCCTCATCTTTCTCATTCCCCTCTTTCTCTCTCGTCGTTTCCTTCTCCTTCACGACCTCTTCCTGGGCTGGTGTTATCACTTTAGCCACAGGTGCGGATTCCTGAGATTGCGAGGCATCAGGCTTGGCAAGGGGTGTAGTGTCTGAAATAGCAATATCCTCAGAGAGCTCGTCAGTGTCCTGAGGAAGGCCATTGGACAGAAGAGGCTCTGCCGCTACAGCAGGTGATGCTTCAGGTGATGCTTCGGGTTCGGGTTCGGGTTCAGGTTCAGGTTCAGGTTCAGGTTCAGGTTCAGGTGCAGGTTCAGGTTCCTGTTCTGGTTCAGGCTCCTCTTCCAGTTCAGCATTCTGGATGACCGGAGCAACAGGGTCCTGCACAACACTGGAGGTTGGAGGCTGCTCAACAGACTCTGCAGAAGCTTCTGCTGCTGCCTTTGTAGGCGGGCTGGCATCTTCAATTTTCAGGTCAGGAGTGGTCACTGGTGCTATGACCTCAACTGCAGGCTCCAGCTTCTCGATTGCCACCTGTTCTTCCTTTTCCACTTTCTTCACTTCTTCTGTTTGGCTCTCTTCTTTTTCTGATACCTCCTCAGGTGGAACAACCTCTGCCTCCTCCTGTTTATCATTGGGGACCTCTTGGGGTGGTGAAGGGCCAAGCGGAGCGTCCACTGTGTCAGGTACTTCAGCTTCAGGAGGAGGAGACGGTGCTGTCTGGGAAAGTGGAGAGGGAGACTGTCGTTCTTCTGTCAGTGGAGGTGGCATTTCGGTTTCCACTGTTGGAGCTTCAGGTGGTGTGGGCAAGTCTGTAGGTGGTGGCGTCTGGCTGTCCAGTTCCTGTTTGGCCTCAGCCACAGGCTCTGGGTCTGCTGAGGCAGGAGGAGGAGGTGGTGTTTCAGCACTGGCGAGAGGCTCGATTTTCTCATCTAAGCAGTGAAATGTGAGAGTCAAACAATAAGTCAAATGCAAACTAAAACACATACAGTACATTTGTATTGCATGCAAACCACAACTCAGATATGCACTCACCTGTTCTTGTCACTGTGGTGACAGGCTGTATAATTTCACCGTTGGTCTGGACAGGACTCCCATCAGGGATAGAGGCCTACAAAAACAATTTTTGTTCATTTAATTGTTCACCAGTTTCCAATCTAGCTCGTTGTAGTCTGATCAGAAACCAAAACCATTCCAACTTAAAATAACTACAAGATAAATAAAGTGGGTTTTTTGCCTCTGAACTAAAGTTTGAATTCGTCATTAAAAACTAGCCTTCGCAGTACGACCGGTGACTTACCTGTGGGGGAGTTGGTGTGGTGGTGGAACGTCCACCCGACATTATCTCCTCTGTGATATCACGCCCACCCTGATTGGGGTCTCGTATTCTGATCTATCAGGACAAAGGAAAGGGGTTGGTGAGGTTTCTATTCAAAATGTGGCAAACAATACAACACAACAATCCTCTCACAACTAAGCTACAGCTGATCCTTGTAATAAATACCATCATTATTGTTGCAGTGAAAAAGGAAAGTTCCACATTGAGCAGACAATACATTTCCTCTGCATTCACTTTTTTGAACCCAGACAACAGGGCCACGCTGTTTTTGTGGCAACAAATTACCGGTTTGCGCTCCCTCTTGGGGGGGCCTTGTGGCTGTGCAGGTGGTTGCTGAGGAGGCGGGGCTTGTTGCTGTTGCTGAGCGGGGTTGATCATGACTGGTGCAGGCTGGACAGCTGGCGAGTACTGCGGCTGAGCTGGGTAATATGCTCCAGCTGTAAGGCGAGGGCGAAAGAAAATGGGATCATAAATAACATTTAAATGCAGGGTAGGGTAGCATCACACTTTCATTACAAAACAGAATTCTGATTTTTGTAATCCTAGGATTAGGAACAAAGTTTGATACATTTTCAGAGGCCAATGGGACAGAGAAAGACGTTGATCCTGTAGGGACTAAAATGGGAGCAAGCGCTCACTCACACAGACACACCACAACAACAAAACTAATTTATCACTTGAGAACTAGGGTCCTCCCCAAGAACAAGTTTGAAATACAGTTACCGGTACTCTTTTAACGGTACACAACAAAAATGACAAAATGGCACTTCACCAAAAAATGTACCTTTAGGCAACAGGAGTTGCTGGTAGAAGCTTGAAAGCATTTCACCTCTCATCCTGTAAGGCTTCTTCAGTTCTGACACACTGGTGGGGATTCCCAGTATTTAAGCTCTGTGGAGTCTTTGGGTCGTTAATACGGGCGATTGTCTATCAGGAGTATAGCAGTGGAGTGGTAGTCAGGGTCGTCGATACTGCCAATTGTCTTTCAGGAGTATCGTAGTGGAGTGGTAGTCAGGGAAGTTACTATGGCTGATTGTCTTATCAGGAGACTCGCAGGGGAGTGGTAGTCTGGGTCATTCATACAGCCAATTGTCTATCAGGAGCATCTTTGTTGAGTGGTAGTCAGGGTTGTTGAGACCTCTGAATGACAATCAGCAGTAACAACAGGGAACCCTCAACCCCCACCAGTTTGTCAGAACTGAAGAGGCCTGTTCGATTGGAGGTGAAACGTCCTCAAGTCCTTACCAGCAAGTCCAGTTGCCTAAGAGTAATTTTCCTTGGATGACCGAGAACCTTCAGAGACCTAATGCTTTGTTTAAAAAAAAAAAAAACTGCCATTGAACAGAATAAATTGTCTGTGTGTTTTTGTTCATATGGAAAATCAGTGACAGAGTTTAACACCGATTTAACATTTGCAACTGTGATTATGAGAAACGGTTGAAAAAGAGCATCAGCTTGAAATCAGTACATCCACAAGTATCAAGTCTAAGTTATAAGTTATAATAAGTTGTTATGTGTCCATGAGGACGACTGCAGAGGTTTGCTTGGTGTGTACATTTTATAGCTTGTTTTTACTGGCTGATCAGGGACACAGCCGTTGTTAACAGCTGCACATACAGACAATCAAGCTGATACTCTGTGATGTGTGAGGCACGAAATCCAGCGTCCAGGTTGAAACGTAATGTGGTAATTAGCTATAGAGATGTGAAGTTGTTGAATTAACTATAGTTACACAGACAAGACTATTTGAAACTGAAGTGCCACAGAGTTTTGCCACTGAAGCCTGCTGACCAACACACAAGCACACATACTACTCACCGGGGTAGCGCTGCGAGGTGAGAGGAGCACCGTGCAGAGAGAGACGGCCATTCTCCCGCCCACTCCCTCTCCCCCCACCACCCCGCCTCTCCCTCGCAGTTAGAGAGGGCTCTGAACCAACGCAGCAGAGGAGAGTAAGGGAGTGAGGAACGGGAGAGGGCAGAAAGAGAAGGAGGGAGGGCAGGAAGAGACAGATGCAGAATGAGTTAATGAGGGGAACCAGAGGAAGCGGGGTGTTAAAATAGGTCCCATGAAATGAAACATCACATGTACCACATTGTAACCTGGGTCCCTCATCCTATTGTACAAAAATGTAAATGTATAAAATATTTTTGGATATCAAAACGTCAATTTTTCTCTTCCAATAAACCATTAAGTGTAATTCACAGGCACGTCTTCCACTGAGAGGGTTTATGTTAAAACTCCATCAAATTTTACATTTTGGGGCAAAATTTCCCACCCCAACATCCCGGGTGTTTCCGTGTGGACACATGCTCCACGACATGTCGAAAATTACAATCTCAAAGCCATTTCATGGAACCTGTAAGCAGGTAAGGAGAGACTGCAGATAGAAAGAACACAGGGCCAAGCAGAAATTTAGCCAGCCTTGTGCGACTACATACATAAAAGCTGTGACTCTGACCAAGAGAGACATAAAACACACCAGACAGCCAGGCACAACTGAGACACACCCAGCACTACCATATGAGCAGAGGCACACGTGGATATGGGTTAATACTAAATGCTTCTATCTTTGTAGTTGAGTTAAAGGTGTTTGCATGACAACCTTATTTTATTAACACATTTATAGTTCTAAACAACAGTTGTTAGTCTCGAGCGTGAACCCTTACCGTAAGCAGGGTATTCAGCAGGGCTGGTTCCAGGATAGAAGCTCGCTGTACCACTGGTCACAGGGTACTGCTGAGCAGGTGGCATGTATGGAGCCCGGTACTGCGGCGGAACCATAAACAAACAATCAATCAATCAAATCACTAAGAACAAGAATTTAACTTCGCACAGAGGGATAATTCAGCCCCTCCTAGTTGTGATGGGAGTGAATCAGATGGCACAAGTAAAAAAAAAAAAAAGAATGAAATCCAATCCAAACCAACCTGTCCAGGTGGGATGAAGTAGCCCTGAGGGGAGCTAGCAAAAGAAAGCTGCTGCTGGGGAATCATCATCATTTGGGAACTGGGTGGATAGACATGAGTGGGTCCGACAGGTCGTGGGCCACTACTTGTCTGCACCCTTGGAGCACTAGTTGCCATTGCTGCTCGGTTCTGATAATAACCCTGCAGGACAGACGAAGGTGAAGGGAGGGGAAAAGGAGAACAAAATTGTCAAGTTAATCACGTAAACCTGTGTCTATTAAGTAACTAAATCTGGCTCCTGCAAACTATTATTTCTGCATTTTAATATGATGAATCTCTGAATAAAGGGATGATAAAGGGAGCAATTTACATTTGCATACACAGGACTGTTCTTGCTGGATTTTAAAGTTGTATGTTGTTTGCATATCATATTTACAGAGCTGACACACACCCCCAGCTCCAGTGGTTATTTTCTCAAAGTGTTAATAAGAAATGATTCATTACTTTGGTTTTCTTCTGCATGCTTGTCTGTACCTACCCACAGCTGGGGGCAGTGAAAGCTACTACCGGTGTGTAAAGCAAGTTCAGTCCTTGGGTTAGACAAGTGCAAGTTGTACTGAATTGAATCTATCCCCTGCCCCAATGAGTTTAGCCAAGGGTAAGAGGGGGACGACAAAGAGTAAAGCCGTTACCTGTAATGCTCTGTATCCACCCTTCAGCCGCACAACATATGAGCAGAGAGCAAGAGAGGGAGTGAGATTAAGGTGAAAATGAGGACAGAGACAACATGGAAGTTTGAGAGTTGTAAAATGGAAGCTTGTGATGAGCAGCAGTGGCTCTCTCAGCCTCTAGCTAAAACAGCAATATCTGAACAACACCGTGAAGGTCTGTAAAGGTCTGCATAAGAATTCTGAGGCATCATTTGAAGCAGGATTAGAATGCTGCAGGTACTATGAAATATAGTATAAGAGCACATTTAAAAGTGATGTCAGGTTAAATATGACTACAGTAATGGAGGGGGCTTGAAGTGATGCAAGTTCCCACTAGAGCTTCATGTCTGTTGAAGGTTGTCAGTCATCCAGGTCGGGGTATCCAAGGAAAGTTGAATCTTAGTCTACAGGACTCGCATCCAAAGGCTTCTTCAGTTATGACAGACTGGTGGGGGGTTGCCAGGATTCAATCTCTGTGGAGTCGTTGTCAGGGTCGTTGATACTCCAGATTAGTCACGACGAGCCAGGAGTGTCAACGACTCCTACCCCCCTTCAAGCCTCTACTAGCAAGTCCAGTTGCCTAAGACAAACCTTCCTTGGAGACTTGACTTTTACTCTTTGGGTAAAAGTGTCTACCTTTGGATAAAACACGGATATGTAAATGTGTGACCTCTCATTGCCAGATGTGGATTGAGAGCAACGTCTAGGGAGGCAGACGACAGCGGCAAAAAATGTCGAGGGTGTGGGCGGGATGATGAAACAAAGGTATTGGGAGATCATCTGCTTATAAAACTAATGCTAGTCAACAACTTTGAAAGGACACTGCATCCTAAAGACAAATGTGCATTTCTGCTACAAAACATGACAGCGTTGTCAGGCGTCAGCAACGCTCGATAAAGACTGGAATGTTCTCATCCAATGCTCCAATATGTGGGATTTCTAGCATGCATTACGCTATAGGATATAGGGGAATGTAAGGAAAATTAAGGGGTGTTAGTACCTGTTGGTGCAATGTGCGGGGCCCTGCAGCAAACTGGGAGAACAGCAAAAAAGAGCAAAGAAGTCAAGATAGATAGACATTCAGGGAGAAATGGAGAGCAAAAAGGCTGTAACACACACGCAGACTGAGCCCATGGTCTTGAAGTAGAGGCAGCCTGGTCAGAAATCCGTGTCGAGAGCGGGGAAAGGGAAGCTTTCATCCAAAACAACAGATCATGCAATAAACAGCAATGGGAACAAGCAAGAAGATGAAAACTGAAAATACCTGTCTTGGCTGCGGCGCAGAGTTCATTTGTGGAGGTTGTGGGGTGGCAAACACGAGAGAAGTGGGCTGTCCAGGGCCATAGGCAGCCTTGAGACAGTAGAAAAGAGGGGGAGGAGGAAAGGTCATTATCAAACTGAAAACCTGTCACATTTATTTGGATCCCTGAGGGTTGACGGGCGTCACCTGTGTCAATCCGGGGGAAGGGGCGGGGTGTGGGACAGAGGTGGGTCCCGATATAGGCTGTGGTGGTTTGTTCATTTCACGTGCTTTTGTGGTTCTGCATTAGGGTGGCGCTGCCTTGCCAGCCTTTCTGAGGAAGAAATACAAATAAGAAAAAAGACTTCAGCGTCAGGCCATTCATTTAAATTCCGTGTCACTTCACAGTCTTTGCTTATTTCCCTTGTGAACAGATGTAACAGATAAACATTTAACAGTCGTACAGGTCAGATAGGACGCAGCATCACGCTGAAGCATAGGCACAGGGAGGGTGTGGTCTGTGGTTTTTGTGTCAGATAACGCCACCGTCCTCCTCCTCCCAGTCTTCACATTGACAGGTATGCAGTCATATGGACAATGAGCGTTGTAACATTGTGCAGTAGATTCATGTGCTCTCTGACTCCATTCATTCTCAATGCCTACTAAATTGCACTAACAAGTCGTTCTATTCTTTGGCTACAATTGGTGCCTTAATTTCTTATCTTACATAAACCATTAGTTACTCATTTGTAACCATCAAGTACTAATGATTTTTATTTTAGAACCGTTTTTAATGCCCATCCTCCAGGCTACAAGACACAACCACAAATACATTATGACTGGCCTGACTTTGAGTGAATTTAGGAAAATGGATACCTCAGGTCAAAGTTCACGTACTGTTACCAATAGCTCCATGCCCCCCTCCTGCTAACGCTAGCGACATCTGGAAACAATCCACTTAACATAACACAAGGACAACATCCTTACAGTTACCTGGTCTATCTAAGGAACTATCTATTCAATAAAAGTGTCAAATTAGAAACAGATATCGATTGCTTTTCTTGGGGAAAACGTGCCACAAACCATCCACCTGCTGACAGACTGGCGTTAGCTGCGAGCTAGTACCACGCTTCTTCTACATTACGCTACCATATGGTTTGACCGGCAGCGGCTGGTAAAACCTATCACGACTCCTCGTTAGTTACAACAGACACTTCATACGATGGCCACCGACACTCTACACGATTCTAAGCATCTACCGGCCTGCTGCAGAACCAGATTATTGTCTTGTCCTCAACTTATACTCACCTCGCTAAAGTTAGCAGAGGGGGGCTAGCGTTACGTGTCCCAATATCATTGACATTTTGCATACTTAAGCTACGTGGCTCAACTTCTCTCCACACTAAATATGATCACACACAAGGCAGATTTTTTACATTTTAATTTGGTGGAAGTTCTAAAAACAATTGAACGTCCTTTTAAAACAAATAATCCATTCCCGACATTACACCGCTATTACATTTCGGACGTTGGCAGTTAACGCTAGTGCCGAGGCCAAACCCAGACACAGGCCCGACCGGCTCCACGAGAGTTTTCGTAGTATTTTCCATATATATTTAACCCGACAAGAAATGGACTTGTGTATGCTTAAGGGGTCCCATTATCAATAAACAAATACATTGACCGCAAACCGCCATTTCGAAGTAAAACCTTGACATTTAGCTGTTAGCCACTGAGCTAACTACCGTTACCCCTCAATACCAGGGGTTATCCACAACCAAAAGGATTAGTCGCGACAATAAATATCGATCGCAATTGTATCAAATAACTTATACTACTATATGAACTATTAACAGGTATTTTTATACATTGCAACGTTAAATACTCATATGTCTTGCCGGTCTTCGTATTGTGGGCTAAATGAACCCACCGGGCCTATTCAGCTAGCTAATGTTAGCGACTCAGCCGAGCCGGTACAGCTTTAAAAGTTAGCATGATCCGAGACCGAGCCAGTTCTTACCGGGAGTCAATAATAACCGTGTAGTTAGACGGTAATTCAGGAAAATTAGCCTTTGACGCACTGTCTTCTGTTAGTGAAATCAGTTGTGGTGCGGTTCCTTGTCCTTTTACCCCAAAAATGGAAGAATGAAGATGCCCTTCTTGGCTATTGACTTAGCAAGCTAGTTAGCTAGCCGGCAGATGGGGCGAGTGCTGATACTGTCACTTGTGGTTTAAATCCCCGGAGCGTGCAAAAGTGACAGCGCTCTAAATCTCTTAATATAGCACTCCAGGAGTACTATTGACAACTCCGATGGCCCCGAAAATAGCCTCTGGACCGGGGGTCCATGATCAAGGCGTCGATGGTGACGGATTGCCGGTGAGGTATATACACAGCAGGCGTTAGAAGAAGGCTCACAGCGAGGCCATGGTGCGATGTTTGTGCTCTATAAAGCCGGTGCGCCTCGGAGTTGCATGGGGCACTTCCGGGAAAATTGAAACGTTGAGGCCACTTCCCTGGTCACGTGATAGAGGAGCGCTCGAAAACCCCTAATAATCCAATTATTACGCGCTTATTCTTATTCTTCTTCTTGTTGTTTACTGGCTCACAAACGTCTGGCCGTTTCCATTTTCACCGTCTCACATTTTCTATAAAATCGGGGTAAAGTTTATTTGGCTGATTTCGCTATGTTGATAAATTAAGCATGACTCAATCATATTTACAATATTTTTATACATAGATCTTTGATATTCTATCACATAAATGGAACTGTCTCTGAAGGCTTATGACCACATAAAGATCTCCCATTCATACAAGTTATAGATACGTGTTTGCTAATTAAATGACTTAATTTCAGCGGTCTGTGTGAATACATTGAAAGTTGCTGACTGGATAGTGAATTTATGTCAACTTGTATGGACTTAAACGATTCCAAATCTAGCACGTCACTTCAATGCTGCAGTCGGCCTGTCAGACCTGATATCTTTGATTATTTACTTTGATATAGCGAAACTTCAGTTATCAGATTGATGCACAATGAATTTTTACTTATTGACTAAATAAGCCCATTGCCTAAGAAACATTGAGCAATGCCGTTTTGAAAGCAAAGCTAGAGTGCATTGCATGTCTCTTAAAACAAAGTTTCAAAGTTACAAGATAAGACTAGAAGGGCCCTCAAAGCACATTAACCAATGCCCAAACAAATTTGTCTGACCAAAGATAAATGGCATTTGTTAGATTGTATAGATGACTTTGAAACCATGAATGATATCAAAACCGTATGCCTGCCACTGAATCGGCAACAGCTCAGTTACAAAAGTATCTGTAGCATCTAACCCCATTTGGTACAGTACAGCAACTCTATTAATGTGTCACTGGCTCATGTATGTATAGGAGTTAAACAAATCCAAGTCTTTGTGGCCCAACTTGCACCCATTGGTAGTCAATAATGGGATAAATATTTGAATTGCAAGAAGTTCGCCCGAAATAGCCATCTTCCATAAGAAATCTTTTGAAATTCATCTATGGATTTCTTTACCCTCTTGGCCATGGAATTGATTTGTTTCAGAGTTGTCAGTCAGTTAATCAGTTTGTTAATCTTGAAAAGTGAAAACGTGACCTCCTTGGCAGAGCTGAATAGTAGAAATGAAACTATTTCTGACAAGAGAATTTTATTGGAGATAACTGTAGGAAAGAGTTGACAAATGTGGCTGATCACATAGATGATTTTGAAGTGGAGATCATGCAATGTATCATACACACACACCTTTCTACAGAAATATCAGAAACAAAACAAACACAATTTTTGAGTGCAGTATGGGTAGGGTGAAGGAATCACTGAGGGCCAACTGAGGCGCTGCCACTTCGGTGGTCACCTCTAGTTTTTTTGCTGGCAGGAATGGAAAGTGCAAGATTTCTCCAGAGCTATTGGAAAGAAAGAAAGATGCAGGCCACAGTCAGCAAGAACATTTTTAAGTTAGTTGGATATTTACAAGTTGACATGCCATTGCATACAGTATGTCCTGTTCATGTTCACTGAAGCCACAACGGGACAGACCTGGAGTATTATCATTGCACTGCCTGAGTGAACTCATGGCATTCATGTAACCAGATCCCAAGAACTGCTGATAGGTCTGTCCAGCTGTAATCTGCTGGAGACAGCGAGTGGAGTCGTGGAAGAGGAGATTCTTTCCAGAGGTTGAACTGAACATTTTGAAATCCCCAGTGCTACTGCAACCAAACCTAGCCTGTTTTTAAAAAAAGAAAAACATTTCAGAATTCATTTATTTTTTTGCATCCATGTCATAGTCAGATTAAGGATTTGGCACAGTGCCCTGATAGTTATGCTCCCATATTCAGAAACAGTGGTTCACAGTTGATAGTTGCTGGAGCAATATCATCCAAAAAACAAAACCCTCACTGACCTGTTGGTTCATGAGAACACGGACCACATCTGTGTGCTTTTCCGGGCGTGTCACCACAGCATGTGCAGGCACAAGAGCCAGGTTGCATGATTCATAATTGTCAATTGAAACAGTAGCATCAGGCTGACTGGGGCAGACCAGTGAGAAGTCCCCACGGCTCAAACCCTGAGCCCAATCTGGACCATTACCTTTGATGGAAGAGGAGAGAAGAGTGAAAAGAAATTGTAGTTTACTGGAAAACAAAACAACCGAGTCATAGTTGAAATATGCCAGTTGAGAAGATGGAATGGGTTAGAGCAGCAGTTTTACCACCAGTGTTTTCTGGAACAGTTGTGTGTCTGATGAAGGCAACGTCACCAGCATCCTCAACCAGGCATCTAGAATATTATACATTTGCATAAGTTATGCAATCTGGGATCCAAACGCAAAAAAGGTAATGCATTCAAACAAATATCAACTAATTCTACATCATGAATGTTTTCTGATGCATGTTAACACAAAGATACAAATGTAAACATTCAATTGGTTCAAATACATATTCAAAAAAATTAACTGTGCCAGTGTTCCGCACCTAAAGGCTCCCACATAGCCGTAGTACTGCTCCGCGGCATTTGCCTGGCACTTGTCTTCGTCTCCAACAGATTTGCCACTGCCAGCACAATTACGACAGAATGAAGAGGCAGGATCTGATCCAGGGGCACAGCCAGAAGGGAAATAGGTACCTAAGGAGAGGAGGGGACACAGCTGGTGGTACACTACAGTCCAAAGTACGCAAGATGAGCTTTACATCAGTTGTGTGCTTGCTAACTGAAGTTGCAGTTCTTGGTTGTTTGGTAGATTTCACCCATGGGGACGTTCCAACCAGCAGTTCTGCCAAGGCCAGTGTGACAAGACCTCTTGCCTTTCAGCTTCCAGGTCAAACCAGAGCTCGTCTTTACCACCGCAACAGCATAGAAAGAGGAGGCTGAGGCTGAAGCGGGAAGAGTCAAAGTGCATATCACAACACAATTACACAATGCTGAGCCTAGATATAGCTTCAGGTTCAGGTAACAGGAACTGTAATATATGTAGCAAAAAGGGTGAACGTTGGTCTTAAAGGCCAAATAACAGCTGGATAACAGGAAATTCTTCATCCATTAAACATTACTAATACATTTATACTATAGCATTTGTAAGACCAAATGTGTAACTTGATGTCTAAATTTGCTGAAAATGAATACATTGCACTTTGTCATGCACAAAAGATACCATTTCATCTACACTAAAGGTCTGTCACACCACTGTTAGAGAAAAAATGGAAACACAAGCAGGTATTTACCTTCAGATTGGCCGCACTTTGCTGTGGAGAGAGTCAGACAGACAAATGTTGAAAAGAAACACCAAAATAAGGTGAATGTGTGAAATTCCTCTGTCTTCTAAGTCCCAAACCTGCATCATACTGCTCCACCATAGCAGGGACCAGACCACACTTTCCAGCTGTGTACACCTCTCCTCCATCCACTGTCATCAGCCTCTTTACGCTAGAAACAGCAGCAGAATAATGAGAACAGATACTTTTAAGCTTGTTTTATAGTCCCTTAAAAGATAAATAAAAACTGTGCTTTACCAAGATTTTCTTCAGACAGTCTTCCACTGTGGGGGCACTCTGGCATTCAATCATTGTTCCATCATCCTCCACACTATTGATGCTATTGAGGTTGAAGCCCTGAGGATTCACAACACAACAGCCAATAATGCCACTTGTTGTGCTGTGTAAACAACAAGCGTGAAATTAAGCACAAGCATGTAAGTGGACAGGCTGCACTTACCTTGACTGCGGTGAGGCTGATGAGGATCAACTCAGCCAGCTGGTCGTCCTTGCGTGTGACGACCGCATCAGCCGGTACCTTGGCCAGGTGGCAGTTCATGTAGTTCTCAATTGGTTGCCTTGTTCCGTCCTTGCACAGCAACTCATATTTGCTCCTTTCAGCATCTGAAATCGGGGTACAGTGATTATGTAATTGTTTGGGTTTTTTTATGAGCCAATAGATTTTCATATCCTATAAATCATCTTGTGATACTGACCAGGAATAGTGAGGTGGTTGATGAAAGCTACATCTCCTGCGTCGTCGATCAGGCACCAATCAGGTCATCCACAACAAAGGTTGATCATTACTTGCAAGAACATTTGCTAAGGCTACTCTGTATTGAACTATAAATGGTAGTACTACATTGAGGTTCCAGAAAGCATCAGAAGGAACGAGGTCATATGCCAACAGGGAGAAATGTGACGGGGCTTCTTATTCAGAATGTCAGTGTGTAGAGCATGATAAAGGTCATCAAAGTTCACAGTAAAAGAAATAGTAATACTGACTGGAGGGCTCCGCTGTAGCCATAGTAAGGCTCACTGTGGGATCTGGAGCAGTCTCCGCTGCATTGCCTGCACAGATTGGAAGTCCTTGTTGCTCCTGGGACGCAGCTTGCAGAGAAGAACTCACTTACAGCTGCAAAACCAAACCGTATAGCAAAAATGTCAAGCAAGACCAATAACAAAAGCAATTTATTTGTGCTATTAAGCATTTAGCTCACCCTCTTCCAAAGGTTTTTCTTCAACGCTTCCCCACGGAATTGCATCCATGGCCAGCAGTGTTCCGATGGGAATGTTCCAGCCTGCAGATTTCCCCAATCCAGTGTGGCAGGATCTCTTGCCTCTGAGGTCTTTGAGGCCAAAGCCAGTGCCCTTCTTTGCCACAGCAATAGCGTAGTAGCAAGTTTCTGAACCTGATCATATACACATTTTTTCAAGCATTAGAGGGTGAACCCGTCCCTTTTACGGCATCAACAGACAAATGAGTCACAAACATACTAACGCCATAGTCCTCTGCAAGAATTGGCTGCAGATTGTAGTTGAACAGTCCAGCAGTGTAAACATCTCCTCCATCCAAAGTGATGGCATCTGCTTCACCAGCCTGTTGGAGAACAAGACCCCAAGTTACCAACCAGTGCCATCATATCCCACGACTCCCTCAGCTCATTTAAGGATATGTACAGAATTCATATTTTACAAACCAGGAAGTCAATCAGACCAATCTTTGGTAATTAATGGTTTAACACAAAAAAAATGCATTAAAACACATGCATTAAAGCATTAAAACACGACTTAAATGCTTTTTTAAATGCTTTTCTTACTACTCCTTAGTTCTAGGGGGCAAACATTTACATTTAGCCTGAAGGTGGCGCCAGAAGACAGATTATATAGTTACCTATATCGAAAAGGTCCATAACCTTTGTGGGGGGAACCTGATTTGTAGGCCAGGAAATGCAATCAATAGCACGGGAATTCAACAATGTCTTCTCACACAGGGTATCCATTTGCGTGCATACCCCCTCCAAATCCGAACAAGCCTAAAGAAATGTGTTAACGGAGAAATCAAAACTGGTACTCTACAGAATTGCACACAATTCATCCTCTAGGAACGATGAACACCTTGTATGCCCTTGTATACACCTTGTATGAACACTCTAGGTAGCGTTACCGCCACCCAGGGGCTAAAAGAATGAATTGCGCCAATGTGTTTTTAAATTGGGAGTGTCTTCCTCACCTTAATTGCCGTGATACATTCCAAGGTGCCTGTCTTTTCAACGCAAGAGAACCCCGGAGCGGCATTCGTCAGATCCACACATTTTCTTAACTCTGCAGCCGACTTGACGCACCACTTCACCTGGTTGGGGGGGACTCCAACCACCGTTCCTGTGGATCCAGGGGGAATGTTACTACTTTACATTCCTACTAACAGAGGAATACGAGCAGAATTTGAATTTGTGTATCTTTACCAAGGCTCCCGATCAGCGACAGCAGGACAAGAAGCATCATTTTTCGACCACAGAATCTCCTTGACAGCAGAGCAGACTGTACAGAGGCAGTGGCGGATTTTATAGGGGCCATGAAGGGGTGGGGGTGAGGTGGGTGCTGGCGCCCCGCCAGTCAGTCCAACGGGTCAGTCCAACGGTCAGTGGACTGACCGGTTTGCTCGATTTCCCAATGCGATTGTGCGTGAGCAGTATCTCCGAATCCTGCAGAGAGAAAGTTTCCCAAATTTCCTCTTAATGGAAACTTACAAGCTGTTTTCCTGAAAAAATGTGTTTTATTTTACATTGTTCAATATTGTTTTGTTTTGATCATGCATACAGTAGCTATACAATATTACACAAGAGCAGATATACATTTATCTTTGCAGTGCCTTTTCAGTGCATTTGGCTTTTATATGCCCCCCCAAAATTTGCACAATGATCAAGGACAGGCAGTATCTCTCTTATTCTGTCCTGTTTCCAGATCCTGAACATATTTGTATGTATCAAGTTGTTTGGTATTGGGAAATATAACCTTGGTGCAATGACCCTCTGATGAATAAAATTATCCAACAATTGATACATTTAATTGAATTAACATGTTAGACTTTTCTTCTAAAATTTCTGATATATAAATGAACAACTCCCTTCAGATAAGATAAGATAAGATAAAATAAGATTAAAGTTATCCCGAAGGAAACTACTGTAACTCAGGGTTTGTAGATTTATCTCTTAGGTCAAAAGATGTTAGCAGTTGGTGTGACTTCAGATGAGAATCATTTAAATAATTAAGCAAACTTACAGTTCCATGTACCATGTCCTCCAAGTGCCTTTGAAAGTTTGATGTCAAGAATCATATCAGCCTTTTTGTAAACCTTTCAGTGCTGCTAAACAGAGGTTGCATTTGTAGACCATGAGACACTTCAGGTATCTGTCACATCAGTCACATCAACTGTGATTCATTGTAAGGCTAAATAAGAAGCAGCTTGTGAAAAACTGCTTTCGGTCATTAACTTTGAAAAATGGCAGTCGGGTCAAGATCCACATAACAGTAGTGTTTGCTGAGTCAACATTACCCAACACAAGAGCACAAGAGCTAAGGTACATGTTGATTTGCAGATTGACCAACAACACTTTCTTCTCATTTGCCAAATATTCAAATTGCAAACTTTCACAATGGATGTTCATATTTGTATTGTGGAAACACGGGCAGTCATTTTATTTTATAACTATTAACTGACAAATAATAATAAAAATAACAATATAGTGTGCTGCATTTCCTGCTTCATTGTGTCTTTTCTGATGTGCCATGTTGTGTTTCTGTAGCTCTCTGTACTCCCATTGTCCAGACTTCTTATAAATGAGTTGCAATTGGACTTGAACAAAGAGCATAAATATATCAAATTAAGGATTATAAAAGTAAATACAACCATAAATGAAATTCATGGGGTTCAACTTGAAATACATTTATATTTCACCTGCTGAAATGCAGTTGCTGATAGGCACCTGCTGTAGCTGTAGATCTAGCAGGTGACTTCAATGCTGCAGTCAGACAAGATATCTTTGATTATTTACTTTGATATTGCAAAGGTTCATCAATCAGATTGATGCACGTGGATTTCATCTACTAAATTAGCCCATTGCCTAACAAACATTTTGAAAGCAAAGCTAGAATGAATGGCATTGAAAGAAGTGTCTTAAAAGTTTCAAAGTTACAAGATAAGACTAGAAGGGCACTCAAAGCACATTAACATGCCCAAACAAATTTGTCTGACCAAAGATAAATAAATGGCTGTTAGATTGTATAGATAAGTTTGAGACCATGAATGATATCAAAACTGTATGACTGCCACTGAATCAGCTGTGCAAGTATCTGTAGCATCTAACCCCATTTGGTACTGTACAGCAACTCTATTAATGTGTCACTGGCTCATATATATATATATATATATATAAATAAAAGTTCGTCAAATCCAAGTCTTTGAGGCCCAACTTGCACCCATTGATAGTCAATAAGTGGATAAATATTTGCATTACAAGAAGATCGCCCAAAATGGCCACCCTCCATAAGAAATCTTTTGAAATTCATCTATGGATGTTTTTTACCCTCTTGGCCATGGAATTGATTTGTTTCAGGGCTGTCAGTCAGTTAATCAGTTTGTTAATCTTGAAAAGTGAAAACGTGACCTCCTTGGCAGAGCTGAATAGTAGAAATGAAACTATTTCTGTCAAGATAATTTTATTGGAGAGAACTGTAGGAAAGAGTTGACAAATGTGGCTGATCACATAGATGATTTTGAAGTGGAGATAGTGCAATGTATCAAACACACACACCTTTCTACAGAAATATCAGAAACAAAACAAACACAATTTTTGAGTGCAGTATGGGTAGGGTGCAGGAATCACTGAGGGCCAACTGAGGCGCTGCCACTTCGGTGGTCCCCTCTAGTTTTTTTGCTGGCAGGAATGGAAAGTGCAAGATTTCTCCAGAGCTATTGGAAAGAAAGAAAGATGCAGGCTACAGTCAGCAAGAACATTTTTAAGTTAGTTGGTTATTTACAAGTTGACATGCCATTGAATATACAGACCTGGAGTATTATCATTGCAATGCCTGAGTGAACTCATGGCATTCATGTAACCAGATCCCAAGAACTGCTGATAGGTCTGTCCAGCTGTAATCTCCTTGAGACAGCGAGTGGAGTCCTTGAAGAGGAGATTCCTTCCATTGGTTGAACTGAACATTTTGAAATCCCCAGTGCTACTGCAACCAAACCTAGTCTGTTTAAAAAAAAAACAAAAAAACATTTCAGAATTCATTTATTTTTTGCATCCATGTCATAGTCATATTACAGATTTGGCACAGTGCCCTGATAGTTATGCTCCCATATTCAGAAACAGTGGTTCACAGTTGATAGTTGCTAGAGCAATATCATCCAAAAAAACAAAACCCTCACTGACCTGTTGGTTCATGAGAACACGGACCACATCTGTGTGCTTTTCCGGGCGTGTCACCACAGCGTGTGCAGGCACAAGAGCCAGGTTGCATGATTCATAATTGTCAATTGAAACAGTAGCATGAGGCTGACTGGGGCAGACCAGTGAGAAGTCCCCACGGCTCAAACCCTGAGCCCAATCTGGACCATTACCTTTGATGGAAGAGGAGAGAAGAGTGAAAAGAAAACATTGTAGTTTAATGGAAAACAAAACAAACGAGTCATAGTTAAAATATGCCAATTGAGAAGATGAAAAGGGTTAGAGCAGCAGTTTTACCACCAGTGTTTTCTGGAACAATTGTGTGTTTGATGAAGGCAACATCACCAGCATCAGCAACCAGGCATCTAGAATATTATACATTAGCATAAGTTATGCAATCTGTGATCCAAACGCAAAAAAGGTAATGCATTCAAACAAATATCAACTAATTCTACATCATGAATGTTTTCTGATGCATGTAAACACAAGATACAAATTGGTTCCAATACATATGAAAAAAAAAAAAAAAAAAAAGTATCTAGACATTAACTGTGCCAGTGTTCCCCACCTAAAGGCTCCCGCATAGCCGTAGTACTGCTCCGCGGAATTTGCCTGGCACTTGTCTTCGTCTCCAACAGATTTGCCACTGCCAGCACAATTACGACAGAATGAAGAGGCAGGATCTGATCCAGGGGCACAGCCAGAAGGGAAATAGGTACCTAAGGAGAGGAGGAGACACAGATGGTGGTACACTACAGTCCAAAGTATGCAAGATTAGCTTTACATCAGTTGTGTGCTTGCTTACTGAAGTTGCAGTTCTTGGTTGTTTGGTAGATTTCACCCATGGGGATGTTCCAACCAGCAGTTCTGCCAACGCCAGTGTGACAAGACCTCTTGCCTTTCAGCTTGTTCCAGGTCAAACCAGAGGTCGTCTTTACCACCGCAACAGCATAGTAAGAGGAAGCTGAGGCTGAAGCGGGAATGAGTCAAAGTGCATATCACAACACAATTACACAATGCTGAGCCTAGATATAGCTTCAGGTTCTGGGAACCGGAAATGTAATATATGTAGCAAAAAGGGTGAACGTTGGTCTTAAAGGCCAAATAACAGCTGGATAACAGGAAATTCTTTATCCATTAACCATGACTGATACATGTTTACTATAGCATTTGTAAGACCAAATGTGTAACTTGATGTCCTAATTTGCTGAAAATTAATACATTGTACTTCGTCATGCACAAAAGATACCATTTCATCTACACTAAAGGTCTGTCACACCACTGTTAGAGAAAAAATGGAAACACTAGCAGGTATTTACCGTCAGACTGGCCGCACTTTGCTGTGGAGAGAGTCAGACAGACAAATGTTGAAAAGAAACACCAAAATAAGGTGAATGTGTGAAATTCCTCTGTCTTCTAAGTCCCAAACCGGCATCATACTGCTCCACCATAGCAGGGACCAGACCACACTTTCCAGCTGTGTACACCTCTCCTCCATCAACTGTCATTGCATCAGCCTCTTTACGCTAGAAACAGCAGCAGAATAATGAGAACAGATACTTTTAAGCTTGTTTTAGAGTCCCTTAAAAGATAAATAAAAACTGTGCTTTACCAAGATTTTCTTCAGACAGTCTTCCACTGTGGGGGCACTGAGGCATTCAATCATTGTTCCATCATCCCCCACACTATTGATGCTCCATGTATCACATTTGTTCGTCTCAGCCTGACCCACAGCACACCATCTAATGGCAGTTGAAGCTGCTGGGCTTTGCTCTGGAACGATGATTACAACCATAAAAACAGATGATTACACATACAGTATACACACACACACACACACAGATATATAGACACACATCTAGAATTACCTCTCCTCAGGGAATGGATGATAGATGTGTACTCCGCTCCCAAATACAGGAAGGCATCTGTGTTTTGGGGTACCTTCACCAGGGCTTCAGCTGAGTCCTTGAACATCAGGTCTTTATTGGGTGCATAGTTGCTGGATGAGAAGAGGTTGAAGCCCTGAGGATTCACAACACAACAGCCAATAATGCCACTTGTTGTGCTGTGTAAACAACAAGCGTGAAATTAAGCACAAGCATGTAAGTGGACAGGCTGCACTTACCTTGACTGCGGTGAGGCTGGTGCGGATCAACTCAGCCAGCTGGTCGTCCTTGCGTGTGACGACCGCATGAGCCGGTACCTTGGCCAGGTGGCAGTTCATGTAGTTCTCAATTGGTTGCCTTGTTCCGTCCTTGCACAGCAACTCATATTTGCTCCTTTCAGCAACTGAAAACGGGGTACAGTGATTATGTAATTGTTTGGGTTTTTTTATGAGCCAATAGATTTTCATATCCTATAAATCATTTTGTGATACTGACCAGGAATAGTGAGGTGGTTGATGAAAGCCACATCTCCTGCGCCGTCGATCAGGCACCTATCAGGTCATCCACAACAAAGGTTGATCATTACTTGCAAGAACATTTGCTAAGGCTACTGTATAGTGAGCTACTAAGGATAGTACTACATTGAAGGTCTAGAAAGCATCAGAAGGAACAAGGTCATATGCCAACAGGGAGAAACGTGACAGGGCATCTTATTCAGAATGGCAGTGTGTAGAGCATGATAAAGGTCATCAAAGTTCACAGTAAAAGAAATAGTAATACTGACTGGAGGGCTCCGCTGTAGCCATAGTAAGGCTCACTGTGGGATCTGGAGCAGTCTCCGCTGCATTGCCTGCACAGATTGGAAGTCCTTGTTGCTCCTGGGACGCAGCTTGCAGAGAAGAACTCACTTACAGCTGCAAAACCAAACCGTATAGCAAAAATGTCAAGCAAGACCAATAACAAAAGCAATTTATTTGTGCTATTAAGCATTTAGCTCACCCTCTTCCAAAGGTTTTTCTTCAACGCCTCCCCACAGAATTGCATCCATGGCCAGCAGTGTTCCGATGGGAATGTTCCAGCCTGCAGATTTCCCCAATCCAGTGTGGCAGGATCTCTTGCCTCTGAGGTCTTTGAGGCCAAAGCCAGTGCCCTTCTTTGCCACAGCAATAGCGTAGTAGCAAGTTTCTGAACCTGATCATATACACATTTTTTCAAGCATTAGAGGATGAACCCGTCCCTTTTACGGCATCAAGAGACAAATGAGTCACAAACATACCAACGCCATAGTCCTCTGCAAGAATTGGCTGCAGATTGTAGTTGATCAGTCCAGCAGTGTAAACATCTCCTCCATCCAAAGTGATGGCATCTGCTTCACCAGCCTGTTGGAGAACAAGACCCCAAGTTACCAACCAGTGCCATCATATCCCACGACTCCCTCAGCTCATTTAAGGAGATAGATAGATAGATAGATAGATAGATAGATAGATAGATAGATAGATAGATAGATAGATAGATAGAGTATTAGTACTAGGGGGCAAACATATATACATTTGGCCTGAAGGTGGCGCCAGAAGACAGATTATATAGTTACCTATAGCCAAAAGGTCCATAACCTTTGTGGGAGGAAACCTGATTTTTGCAATTGGTGCTGCACATTTCAACATTGCCTGTTGACTATCTGAGCTTAGGGGTGCTTAAAGGCCAGGAAATGCAATCAATAGCACGGGAATTCAACAATGTCTTCTCACATAGGGTATCCATTAGCGTGCATACCCCCTCCAAAGCCGAACAAGCCTAAAGAAATGTGTTAACGGAGGAATCAAAACTGGTACTCTACAGAATTGCACACAATTCCTCCTCTAGGAACGATGAACACCTTGTATGCCCTTGTATACACCTTGTATGAACACTCTAGGTAGCGTTACCGCCACCCAGGGGCTGAAAGAATGAATTGCGCCAATGTGTTTTTAAATTGGGAGTGTTTTCCTCACCTTAATTGCCGTGATACATTCCAAGGTGCCTGTCCTTTCAACGCAAGAGAACCCCGGAGCGACATTCGTCAGATCCACACATTTTCTTAACTCTGCAGCCGACTTGACGCACCACTTCACCTGGTTGGGGGGGACTCCAACCACCGTTCCTGTGGATCCAGGGGGAATGTTACTACTTTACATTCCTACTAACAGAGGAATACGAGCAGAATTTGAATTTGTGTATCTTTACCAAGGCTCCCGATCAGCGACAGCAGGACAAGAAGCATCATTTTTCGACCACAGAATCTCCTTGACAGCAGAGCAGACTGTACAGAGGCAGTGGCGGATTTTATAGGGGCCATGAAGGGGTGGGGGTGGGGGTGAGGTGGGTGGTGGCGGGGCGTTGGGCTGACCGGTTTGCTCGATTTCCCCACGCGATTGTGCGTGAGCAGTATCTCCGATTCCTGCAGAAAGAAAGTTTCCCAAATTTCCTCATAATGGAAACTTACAAGCTCTTTTCCTGAACAACTTTATTTTATTTAATATTGTTTAATATTGTTTTGTTTTGATCATGCATACAGTAGCTATCTAATATTACACAAGAGCAGATATACATTTATCTCTGCAGTTTTACTTTTTCAGTGCATTTGGCTTTTATATGCCACCCCCGGCTTGTAAAGAACAGTTTGTGTTTATCAAAATTTGTACAGTGATCAAGGACAGGTTGTATCCGTTTTATTCTGTCCTGTTTCCAGATCGTGAACATTTTTGTATGTATCAAGTTGTTTTGTATTGGGAAATATAACCTTGCAGCAATGACACTCTCACTCACATTATCCAAAAATGGATACGTTTAATTGAATTAACATGTTAGACTTTTCTACTAAAATTTCTGATATATAAATGAACACCTCCCTTCAGATAAGATAAGATAAAAGTTATCCCGACGGAAACTACTGTAAGTCAGGGTTTGTTGATTTATCTCTTAGGTCAAAAGCTGTTGGTGTTGGTGTGACTTCAGATGAGAATCGCTTAATTAATTAGGCAAACTTATACTTTCCATGTACCATGTCCTCCAAGTATTTTTGAAAGTTTGATGTCAAGAATCATATCAGCCTTTGTTAAACCTTTCAGTGCTGCTAAACAGAGGTTGCATTTGTAGACCATGAGGCACTTCAGGTATCTGTCACATCAGTCACATCAACTGCAGTTCATTGCAAGGCTAAAGAAAAGGCAGCTTTTGGTATTTTACTTTGAAAAATGACAGTCGGGTTAAGATCCACATAGCAGTAGTGTTTGCTGAGTCAACATTACCCAACACAAGAGCACAAGAGCTAAGGCACATGTTGATTTTCAGATTGACCAACAACACTTTCTTCTCATTTGCCAAATATTCAAATTGCAAACTTTCACAATGGATGTTCATATTTGTATTGTGGAAACACGGGCAGTCATTTTATTTTATAACTGTCAATAATGATAAAAATAACAATATAGTGTGTTGCATTTCCTGCTTCATTGTGTCTTTTCTGGTGTGTCATGTTGTGTTTCTGTAGCTCTCTGTACTCCCATTGTCCAGACTTCTTATAAATTAGTTGCAATTGGACTTGCAAGGGAGTAAATAATGCTTCAACAAAGAGCACGAATACATCAAATTAAGGATTATAAAAGTAAATAAAACCATAAATGAAATTCATGGGGTTCAACTTGAAATACAGTGAGAAATACATTTATATTTCACCCGCTGAAATGCAGTTGCTGATAGGCACCTGCTGTATTTAAGTGGAATTACCCATTTTACCCAATCCCTCATAAAAAAATAAATATTTGCTTTGAGGGGGAGTTGGATTTTCCATCATTGTATGGTTAACAAAGGTCTGTCACAGAAATGATTCATCTGATGATGAATAAAGATGTTGTTTATTTCTGAGAAGGAATAAGAATTCACTTAAAAATAGCACGAGTAGCTGGGAGATATAGACAAAAGATACAGGCAGGCAGTTTGACCTTTATGCAATGTTCACAGAGGTGGGAGTCATGTAGGGAGTTCATCAGCTGTGGGTCAAGTCATGCAGTGATTGAATGGAATGTTTTATCTGCAGTTCCTTGTCACTGATAATATTAATAGCAGGTGCTTTGTGTGAGTACTTAAAATAATATAATTGCTGACCTCGTTGACCACGTGTATATATACAGTATCGGATTGCTTAGAAGTGATACTTACTTTGGTGGTAAAGTTTGCGATTCACTAACCAACACACCTTGAAATTCTTAGTAACCTGTAACTCAATGAACGTATCTCATCTTAGTAAATAAAACTGTGAAAGAGTAAAGCCAAATGCACTTAGGTAATGCTGATCAGTTGCGCAACAAGCAAACATTCCATTTTGTCATTACAGACAAAACCTCAACCGTAGTTTGACCCTGACAAGAGTCAATCTTTATTATTGTCACAGTCCCAAAAGATAAATCCTCCCTTACATGCCCTATTTGCTAACTTCTCCATTATCTGTTTATCGTCTTTACATGTGTACTGCTATTCTGAAAAAGTATCTACAAAATCGAAAGCTGGTAATATAGCCAATGACACAATGTTGTCCTTAGGCCACAAGTTGTCTATGCTTCTATTCTCATATTTTCCTATTGATATGAGTCGACATTTTTACTCTCTTCCATCAAATTGTCAATCTTTATTTTTGGCACAGACTGCACTTCACAAAGTTATCCTGACCGTCCAATATCAAGGAATATAAGCTTATCGTCAATGATTATCCTCCCAAATCACACAGTTAATACCAGATGATGTTGTTCCTAAGCTCTGTGTGGGAGAAAGAACGCGAAGCACAATATTTTGAAGTGTTTTCTTCTCAGCAGGGATTGTTGCTGTTCTTTGCGCAGAACAGACACAACGGGGCTGCAGTTGCACGGTAACATATGAGCCGTACCTATAAATTATCTAAAAAATAATAAAAGTAATCAAAGGCATTCTGTGTCTGAACACAGACTACACTACCGGTGTACCCATTAAACTCATAGCTCTGCAGTTATCCGGCAATTCTGTGATCATACATTAACTTTCATTGACTGCATTCCGAGAACAAGCTAAAATGGGGTCAACACCCTTCTTATGCAACGTGCAGCCCTGCAAACACATCAGTGAATTATCATTACTTCACAGCTTTTAATAAACTGACCACTGATTGTATATGATTACAAATGAAATGATAGACAACACCACACCAACCTACATTAAGCTTTTCTTTTTACAATTCTATATTGTTTGACTTCAGAAAGAGCTTCTTCCTTTAGCACTGGGTTTTTTTAAACAGCACATTACCCATCACCCTCCTCCCGTCTGTTACACAAAGGAAGAGGTCAAGGAATGCCCTGTAAGTAGTATCCACAAAGCCAGTGGGGTGAAATGAGTCAGTGTCCTCATCTGTTTGTACAGCTGCAAATCAGAGTCTTCACCTCTGACTGTTGCTCCATATGACCATTACAACCCTTATCAGTCCTCAGAGTCAACATGAAAACCCTGATTTAAGATGAAAATGCTAAATTAGGCCATACGCCATACGGGTCAGTTAGATCTCATCTGTGAAATCATACTTGTAAGATCATATGACACCTGTCAATGTTCTCATTAGACTTTTGGAGCTGTGGATTGTGAGACTGCATGTTGGTAGGGCAGACAGATGCTTTTGTACTTAAACAGGACATTTATAAACTAATTCCCTGTATCATTTCTCACTTTACCTGACTTATCGAAAGAGCTTGAAAATATAATCTGAAATTTAACATTAGTTCTGAGAGATAAACGTTTTTCTTTCATCTGCCTCATCATCAATAAGTGATATTTTGGTCTCCAATGAATTCTGTGTATCGGTTGGTATGGGAGTTGGTATCATTAATACCTTACTGGCAAAAATGTTGAGTACAAAAGGGGATTAGGTTGTCAGCAGAGACCTAAGTATTCAGACTACTGTGAAATGATGTGAACAGTTGTCGATCTTTTATCCGATGTTTTGGCGATGGGGAGTAATATTGGTAACAAACAAACAGTATCGCTCAAAAATAATCAAAACCATAATCTGCAATCAGAATTTTTATTGGAGAAAGCAGGGAAAAAGAGTTAACAACATGGGCATGTGGCTGATCATTTAGTTGATTTTGAAGTGGAGATGGAGTGCAATTTATCACACTCACAGGTCTCTACAGAAAATCAGAAACAAAATCATTTTTGCGTGCAGTGTGGGTATGGTGCAGGGATCACTTAGGGCCGACTGAGCTCGGTGGTCCCCTCTACTTTTTTTGCTGGCAGGAATGGAAAGTGCAAGATTTCTCCAGATCTATTGGAGAGACGACAGAGTGCAAGGACATTTATAAATGTGGCATGCCATTGAATTTTGATCCTGTTCACTGAAGCCATTGTGGTACAAACCTGGAGTAGTTTCACTGCACTGCCTGAGTGTATTCATGGCATCCATGTAACCAGATCCCAAGAACTCATCATAGGTTTGTCCAGCTGTAATCTCCTGGAGACAGCGAGTGGAGTCCTTGAAGAGGAGATTCTTTCCAGAGGGTGAACTGAACAGATCGAATTCCACAGTGCTACCGACACCAAATCTGGCCTTTAAAAATGAACATAACGCATGTAAGATTTATGATTTTTAGATATGACCCATTATCTATACATGCATCCTTATCCCAGTCATCAATCAAGGGATTTGGCCCGGTGGAACAAATGAACTCCATAAGCCACTGCAGGATTTTGCAGGACCATTTGGGCCAGTAGATGGCAATTTCATCCAACAACAAACCAAATTTTGCAATGTTATATGCATTATCAGATGACGCTGACCTGTTGGTTCATGAGAACACGGACCACATCTGCGTGCTTTTCCGGGCGTGTCACCACAGCGTGTGCAGGTGCGATAGCCAGGTTGCATGATTCATAATTGTCGATTGAAACAGTAGAATTTCCCTGACTGGGGCAGACCAGTGAGTAGTTCCTAGATTTCAAATCCTCAGCCCAAGCTGGACCATTACCTTTGATGGAAGAGGAGAGAAGAGTGAAAAGAAAACATTGTAGTTTAATGGAAAACAAAACAAACGAGTCATAGTTAAAATATGCCAGTTGGGAAGATGAAAAGGGTTAGAGCAGCAGTTTTACCATCAGTGTTTTCTGGAACAATTGTGTGTTTGATGAAGGCAACGTCACCAGCATCCTCAACCAGGCATCTAGAATATTATACAGCATATGAACATGTAATATGCAATCTGTGATCCAAATATAAACTCCAAGGTAACACGTTTAAATAAAGGTCAACAAATTCTCCGTCATGAATGTTTTCTGATGCTTGTAAACACACATACTATGCATAATATGCAATATACAATAACATTTTCAACTATGTTTGGTTAAAATAAACACATAACTATTGTGCAGACATTAACTGTGCCAGTGTTCCCCACCTAAAGGCTCCCGCATAGCCGTTGTACTGCTCGGTGTCATTTGGGTTGCACTTGTTTGTATCTTCCAAACCTCCACCACTGCCAGCACAATTACGACAGAATGAAGAGGCAGGATCTGATCCAGGGGCACAGCCAGAAGGGAAATAGGTACCTAAGGAGAGGAGGAGACACAGCTGGTGGTACACTACAGTCCAAAGTATGCAAGATGAGCTTTACATCAGTTGTGTGCTTGCTTACTGAAGTTGCAGTTCTTGGTTGTTTGGTAGATTTCACCCATGGGGATGTTCCAACCAGCAGTTCTGCCAACGCCAGTGTGACAAGACCTCTTGCCTTTCAGCTTGTTCCAGGTCAAACCAGAGCTCGTCTTTACCACCGCAACAGCATAGTAAGAGGAAGCTGAGGCTGAAGCGGGAATGAGTCAAAGTGCATATCACAACACAATTACACAATGCTGAGCCTAGATATAGCTTCAGGTTCTGGGAACCGGAAATGTAATATATGTAGCAAAAAAAGTGTACTTGAGTCTTAAAGGTCAACAGCTGGATAACATCAGTTATTCATCAATTATTCTAATTTAACATAAAATTTCTCAATGAAATTAAACCTGTCGATTAACTATAACCGATACATATTTGGCAGTTGTGAGACCAAATGTGTGACATTTAATATTTATACTGAAGGTCTGTCACACCACCGATCAAGTGCATTACTGATATCAGCATTGTAATATTTGGTTGTTTTCTTTCACTTAGCTCTGCTGCATCTAGCAGTTGTTTACCTCCAGACTGGTTGCACTTTGCTGTGGAGAGAGGCAGACAGACAAATGTTGTAAGAAACACCAAAATAAGGGGAATGTGTGCAATTGCCTTCTAAGTCCTAACCTGCATCATACTGCTCCACCATAGCAGGGACCAGACCACACTTTCCAGCTGTGTACACCTCTCCTCCATCCACTGCCATTGCATCAGCCTCATTACGCTAGAAACAGCAGCAGAATAGTGAGAACAGAGACTTTCAAGCTCGTCTAGGATTCCCACATGTATATAAAACTGTGCTTTACCAAGATTTTCATCAGACAGTCATCCACTGTGGGGGCGGACTGGCATTCAATCATTGTTCGATTAGCCTCCATACTTTGCTCGCTCCATGTATCACATTTAGTCAGCTCAGCATCACCCACAGCACACCATCTAATGGCACTTGAAGCTGCTTGACTGCTCTGGTCTGAAAAGATGATTACAACCATAAGACAAACATGAAAGAGAAGATTACACTAATATATACAGTATATAAACCAAGAATTACTTTTCTTCAGGGAATGGATGATGCTTGTGTATTCAGCTCCCAAATACAGGAAGGAGTCTGTGTTATTGGGTATCTGAACCAGCTCTACTGTATCATCCTTGAACATCAGATCTTTATCAGTATAGTTGCTGGATGAGAAGAGGGGAATGTTCTGAGGATACACCAAAGACACAATTAACAGTCAATTATGCCACTTGTTGTGCTGTGTAAACAGCAAGCAAGGGTAGCATGTAGGTGGACAGGCTGAGTTTACCTGGACTAACTTGAGGCTTGAGTAGATTAATTGAGACAGACGTTGGTCCTTGCGTGTGACGACTGCATGAGCCGGTACCTTGGCCAAGTGGCAGTCCCTGTAGTTATCAATTGGTTGCCTTGTTCCGTCCTTGCACAGCAACTCATATTTGCTTTTTTCAGCATCTGAAAGTAGGGTACAGTAGTTATCTAAATCGTCTTCTTTTCCTTTGACCACATTGATTTTAGCACTTGATACGCATGCATTCACTCAGATTCATACCTAGCACCTACTCAAGCAACTGGTGACCTTGAAATTCAATTTTTTTCTAATCTTCCAAAACACCAACATTAATACTTCATGAACCAAGTAAAGTATTAAGAATTATTTGGGTTATAAGCATGTGGCAATATCACAACATTTGCAATAACCAACAGTGAGTTGTAGTGCATAATCATAACAATAGTAAATCAGCAGCAAATGAACAAATAAATGTTATTTACAGTATCATAAAACAGATTTGTAGAATGTGTTTAACTGCTTGGCTGAAGAGATTGAGGTATGAGCCAATAGATTTTCATATACTATAAATAATCTTGTGATACTGACCAGGAATAGTGAGGTGCTTGATGAAAGCCACATCTCCTGCGTCGTGGGCCAGACACCTATCAGGTCATCCAAAACAAAGGTTCATCAATGCTTGCAACAAAATCTGCTAAGGCAAAGAAATGGTGATACTGACTTGAGGGCTCCGCTGTAGCCGTAGTAAGGCTCCTTCTGGGATTTGGAGCAGTCTCCCTTGCATTGACTACATAGATTAGAACCGTTTGTTGCTCCTGGGACGCAGCTTGCCGAGAAGAACTCACTCACCGCTGTAAAACCAGCCGTAAAGCAAAAATGTCAGATTTGCTTTTTAAAACCAAGACCAATTGCAAAAGCTGTTTATTTTTGCTTTGAGAATTGTATTAAGCAATTAGCTCACCGTCTTCCAAAGGTCTTCCTCCGTTGCCACTCCAATCAATTAGACCCAAGGCCAGCAGTGTTCCAATAGGAATGTTCCAGCCTGCAGATTTCCCCAATCCAGTGTGGCAGGATCTCTTCCCTCTGAGGTCTTTGATGCCAAACTCAGTGCCATTCTTTGCCACAGCAATAGCGTAGTAACAAGTGTCTGAACCTGATCGTATGCAAACGTGTAATAAGGAACAAAAAGGATAAATATATAATGACCTAAAAACACAAATGATCATTCAGCTTGTTCCATTTTTGACTCATTACAGGATGAATCTGTCCCCTTGACTGCGTAGGCAGACACAAATGAGTCGCAAACATACCATTGCCGTAGTTCTCAGCAAGAATAGGCTGCAGATTGTAGTCCAGTCCAGCTGTGTAGATTTCTCCTCCATCCAAAGTGATGGCATCTGCTTCACCATCCTGTTGGAGAACAAGAGCCCACGTTAACAACCAGTGCCATCATATCTCATGACTGCCCATGGCTCATTTATGGATGTATAAAGAATTGATATATTGACAATCAGATTATCAATGGTTTAGAATATGTCCCAATACTAAAACAATGCCAGCAAAACATGACTTAAACGCAATTCCCTTCTACTCCTTAATACAGGGGGCATGCATGTAATTGTGGCCTGAGGGTGGCGCCAGAACACAGGTCATGTCGTTACCTTAATCCAGATACGTTACCTTTGGTTTGGAGAACGTGGTTTTGCAATCGGTCATTTATATTTTGACATTACCTTGAGTCAATCTGAGTTGAGAGGATTGTGGCGTTTGCTGGGCCGACAGACCGCTACCGCCACCTCGGGGTTAAAAGACACATTGCGCTATAAATTGAGCACGCTTGTGTGGTCTCCTCACCTTAATTGCCCTGAGGCACTCCAAGGTGTTTGACTTCAGAACGCAGACGAACACTTCCATGTCTTCACATTTCATGAGCTCTTCAGGCGACTTCACGCACCACCTCACCATTGCTGTGGAATCCAAGGGGGGGTTATTACTACACATGCTGCTTTGGAGCATCAGCCCTGGTACCTAACAGAGGAATCCTAGCAGAATATTTGAACTTTGAATTAGAGTTTCTTTACCAAAGGCCCCAAGTACTGGCAGGAGAGAACCGAAGATCATTGTGGAAACGCAGAGTGTTGATGTCAGTCGAGGAAAACTGCAGAGAGGAGGCGGTGGCGGCTTTTATAAGGGAAGCGCAGGTGGGGGCTGACCGGTTTGCTCTAGATGTCCCAATGCGATTGTGCCTGAGTGGTAACTGAGAATCCAGCAGAGATCATATTTCCCAAATGTCCCCATAATGGAACGTGTTTGTTGTTGTTCATTTTCTCTCCCCCCTTCAAGCATGTAAAGAACAATCTGATTTAGTTTATCACAATTTGCACGGTGTCAAAAGTTTAACGGTGAGACTGATATCGGCCTTTTCTAAACCTTTCAGTGCTGCTAAACAGTGGTTGCATTCGTAGACCATGAGGCACTTCAGGTACAGATGAGTGACCAGTGTTCAGGATGGTTTCTGTCTCATCAGTCACATCAACTGTGGTTCATCGTAAGAAGCTAAAGAAAATGCAGCTCGTGAAAAATTGCTTTTGGTAATTTACTTTGAAAAATGACAACGAGGTTGAGATCATGAGATAATGGTAGTGTTTGCTGAGTCACCCCTTCCCAACAAAAGAGCGATGGTACATATCAATTTGCAGATTGAATCAAAAACAACCTCTTTCTTCCGATTTGCAGAATATTGAAATATAACTGGCAAACGTTCACAATGGGTGTCCTAATACATACACTTTTTTTTTCTCAACAACCGGAACAGTTTGACATCGTTGGAAGTGGGGTAAAGGGCAATGCCAAATATAACAATATAACCTAAAAACTTTCACAATAGATGTTGTGTGCATCGTTTTTATCAATGTATTTCAGGACATCCACCTCCCCCAGCTCCTCTTGCTAAAGGCGCCATTTTGTTGTTTCTACGCCACACAACATCCTCCCTATGATACTCCATCCCATCCCATTGAGCTCAGTGCTACATTACCTATAACCTATACCCTCGTTCCTGTCTCCCACTACTATCATTTGGTAATGCACAATTAAAATGAAAGGTACAAAATGGAAAACTTGACAGCCAGATTCAGAATTCGTAATAGTAATTCATATTCAAAGCTATCATTCATTGAAAAATCTGTGTTTGATGTGTCCAATGAAAGAAAATCGAAGGCAAAAGGACTTGCTGGTAAAGACTTGAAGATGTTTCACCTCTCATCCAAAAGGCTTCTACACTTCTGTGTTGTCTGTTGTGGAATACCAGTTGGATTATGTGCCTTGATATGTTTAAAGGGGAAGATGAATAGCAGTCCACAAAGTTATCCTGACAAAAATGTGCAAAATCAAGCAAATAAGCTCACCATTCATGATGATTCTCCATGCAGAGAAAAGGGTTAACATGCGATGAGGTTTGATGTAACAAAGCCCTGAGTGAAATCAAAGCGCTTGGCATGTTTTGTAGGGGATCTGTTGCTGTTCTTTGTGCAGATTAGACACAATTTCTTGCTCTTGTCCAATAACGCCAAAAAGATTCCTCAGAATGAAAAAGATAATGACAGGCAGAACTGTGTCTGAACTGCATATAATGTTACCATTATTCATAAACACAAAACAAAATTCACATTTGACCTGCTGTGCACACACATTTGTCTAGAGGCTCAAATTTTGTCGACCACGCCAACTTTTTGAGCTATTCAGATACGAGGTGGCTCTGTTAGAAGCTGAAATGGGGTCAACTCGCTTCTTATGGAATGTGCCACCCTGAACACACACATCAGGGCCCTTCACGTGCTTTCCTCACCATCTTCAAGGAAAAATTACACGCTGCTTGTTCCCCAGGAGAAGGCTGTGTACTGAACCGCGTGTGAATACAGGCTGAGGAAGGTAGATGCCACGGTGCAGCTTCTTGCCCACGACTCCTCGGAATGATTCTTATTGCAAACCCACAAACACAACAGACATCATGAATGGAGCCATTAACAACTTGACTTTGACATAACTCATGATGTCATTATGGGGGGGGGGGCTGCTAGGAACGTTCCATTCATGATGTTGTTAACAAACCGTGACATGTTCGGGTGATGATGTCATAAAAAAACTGTGACGCGCTAGCATGGTTCCATTCTTGTCTCCCACTACTAAAATTTGGTAATGCAATAAAAAAAAAAAAGGAAAATTGTACAATTATAAAAATGTAAAAGAAATGAAAAGAAAAGCAACCTACACAAATGCCGGACGCCTGAACAATGTTTCTGCCATGATTGGAGCAATGGTGAATAGACGGTGAAACATGTTAAAATGTTACCTAGTGGTTTGTTCTGGATCGTTTACCTTTGTCTCATTACTTACCTTTGAAATGACGCCATTTATTGAAAAAGTAACAAAAGACGAAGCAACGGTTCCCTTGGTTTTGGTGGTTATATTTCAACATCAGGATATTTTCTTGGCAGCATATAAAAAAGAAAGCAAACAATGACTACAACTAAATATCAGTCTCTCTAAGCCATCTCTGTACAGTGTAGGTCCGACTGATGAGATGTAAACTCTTCATTCATTCCCCATCTGTATCAAAAGTCATTTCTCAAAATCCAGAAAAACCAAAGAATTCACTATCGTTTCCAATTAACCAACAGAAACTGGAGTAAAAATGTGCAGGTCCATTCAGTCCCCTCAGATCCACACCAGTGTGCCTGGGATATCTGCCACATTTACTTGACTTTTGAGAATTATGGGCCTTTTCCTCAAGAGACATCCCAGGTTATTACAATAATGGATCGATCAGGAGACCGCAGTTGGATCGAAACAAACAGTTGGCCCTCCCTTGACTTGACTTATGGAAAATAACAAGAGCTCGAAAATGAACTCTGGTATTTAACATTAGCTCTGAGAGGTCAACGTTTTTTTCTTACGTGTGCCTGGTGCCTAGTCATTAATAAGGGATCCGTTATTTTGGTCTTGGATGCGTTCTGTTCTAATGCCCCCTCGGTGTATCGGTACAAAATGAGGCCGGTGTCAGAACAGAACGTGTGACGTGAGCGTTCACATGTATCCATAACACCTTGCTGGCCGACTATTGAGCACTAAAAGAGATTAGGTTGTCAGCAGAGACATCAGTATTCAGACTATCATGGAATGGTGGGAACAGTTGTCCATCCACTATTAGATGTCTTGGAGATGGGGGGGCCTAATTCCAGTAGAACTGAGAGTTATACAATCAAGGCCAGTAACATCATCCCAGATTGCCGTTGGAGGGGTGAGGTTGACCAGAGAGATACTGATGAGCACAAGTGTATGTCTGGGATGGCTAGTTCCTCTCCTGCACAAATACAGTCTCCTGTGGACAAAGCCCGGCTTCCTGCAGTGTGATGTCATAGTCCAAATGGGCGAGCTTTCTCCTGGGAAAGTTAGTGACAAGTTCGAAGCGTTCGTTTGGGTAACCCTTGGACTGGACGTGTCTTACCAGCGCCTTGAAGGGGCAGAGAAACAAGACCATGGGTGAGAAATCAACAAGTAGGTATGAAAGAATCAGAAAACATTTGATTTGGTTTTACTCAGTAGAAAGTTCAGTCTCTTCTCACCATAAGTTTTGCTTTAGATGACAAGGAAATCTGCTCTCTTTGTCCATCTGGGTAGCGAAGCATCAACCTGGCCTTGGGTCCTGCGTGACAGCAAAGAATATGGACAGCGTTAGAGATCTACTTAACCGGTGAACATAATGTCTCCCCATTGATAACTACAGGAAATGTTAAAATGCAATGAACTGATAATCGACAGCTGATGTGTGTCCTGATAAGTCCTCAAACACGATTGCTTCTGCAGACATGCTTCGTCCTTAACTAATGGTTAACATCTACACATCCATGTTGTTTAGTTTCATTTTGGGCCTTCTTCTTCTGCTCTATCATCTTTACACTGCTGCCCTATTATAGAACATAACTGCCACAAACATTTGGCAGAAATGTGTGCAACGTCACCCCTGTGATCTTGAGATTCATATGTTCTTCCTCCAAGAACACAAACACCATAGGTAACCTCCCCGGGATGCGTGTCTTTGACTGTATGATGTACGCAAGAAGTCCGGAAGCTGCAGAAACACCTTCTTGCACAACCTATTCAGTGTTTACTGAAGTGTTTATTGCCGTACCATTATCATCAGGGCAGTCCAAGTCACAAGTTTTGGTGGTGCTGGATGTGGAAGTTCCAGTGCTTTGGCTTGCTGTGGTACAGTGGCTTCCTCCAGAATCTGTGTCATAAATACGGGGACGAGCAGCTGAGGGCTCCAGGTGGTTCTTTTTGCTCTCCTCCTTCTTGTGACTATGATTGTTTTCTTTATACGGGGACTTTCTGTGGCAAGAAGCTGGGCTGTCCGGATGAAGACGCTGTTGGGTTGCGACTGCTGCGGGGGCTGAGGTGTGTTTACTGGCAGAGCTTCTCTCTTCCTGGGGTTCTGGTGTTTCATTGTCTGAGCCATCAACAGAGATGGGACCCTCACTGTCAGAGAAAGGCTCTGCATCTGAGTCTTCCTCCGATCGAGGGGAATCAGGAGCGTCGGGGATATTTGAGGACTCGTAGTGGGTCTCTTGGAGAGACGCTCGGATGGCTGCTTCCAGCTGACTGTCTTCACTGGCATCGATCAGACTTTCCTGGAGTATAAAACAGAGAGTACAGCTGTTAAAAACAAGTAACTGGGCACAAAGAGGAGGGAAGTTATTGTACAAGCCAAAGCTGTGGGATGTTGGCGGATCTATTTGACAAAGTGGCAAATCTTTAGGGGGCGACTACTGGCCCTCTTAGAGTGTAAGAAAATGTTGAACAATGTTTATCAGTAATGAGGCCATTATGGCAGCACAATCTCTCTCTCTGATGGTGCAGCCTAATCAATTCAAGGTCTGTAACTTGACTGTCATGCAGTGTTTGGAAGGAGGAAGAGTTTAGAGAAAATTGACAAAGAGCACAAAGCAAGGAGCAGAAAAAGAGCACAAATTGAAGCCAACTCAAGACACGAGAGACGCACAGAGCGAGCCCGTTTTGCAGGGGGCGCCTGGCAGGATGGTCCGTCCAGTTGCCCGTGCTCTGCCAGGAAGCCGGTTGCCTGCTCCAGGAACGACGCCACATCCAGCTGGTTCCACTCCACCATTTTTTGACCTAGAGGAGGAATGATGTTGGGAACACATGGCATCAACAGATCAGTTTTATACCTGAAATAAATGTGGACATTTTCAAAAGGACAGCAAAGGAAAAAGTAATCTATTAAATCTCATTTATTCATTAATTCATTTCATATTGTGAGACTGTACTGTACCGATAACTTGTACGAATACATGGATCTATCACACTTAATAATTCAATACTCTTATTGTCGCGTTTGCTAAAGATACATCTACACTATCCCCCCTATGTACACACAGGAGGGATCTATTTGAACAGATCACCAGTGGTGCTTACCAGTGCGGGGATCCAGGATGGAGATGTAAGGGAACTTGTTCAGCTTGTAGAACTGAATATATCTCTGTCCCTCTTCGCTATCATGATATACCTGCAACGCAAGAAACACTCATTACTCTTAATATTCTGCATTTTCGTCGTTAGCTCTCCGATTCATTTCACAACTCCATCAGTGGATTTATAACCATGCATCAATGCAATCCCAATTTTAGTCTTTGATTTGTCATACCTGCCAGAATATGAAGTGCTCTCTGATGATGTTCTTTACTGCGTCATTACTCCACACATCCCTGTTCAGGCACTGACAGGCAAAGTCCTGAACATTTTGAATGTTGATCATTAGCCACTTGTTCTCCAGTTGTCCGCAGTCTTTTGCCTATAAGAACAAAGCAGCAATTATCAATCGTTGAGAGGACAAGTCTGGATTGAAAACATATGCAGATCTATTGTGAAGGTGAAATAACTTTAAAAAAGCATCATATTCGGAAAGTAAACAGACATACATGTCATCAAAACATATATGTCCTCAAAAATATCACTGAAAGTTCAAAATGAAGACAAACTGAATAAGGAAGTGCAGTGCAAAGGGCCAATTAACTAACTCCTTACTGTCTCAAAGCTGCCTTTGTGCATGAGCTCGATGGGAGGACGGAAAAGGTCAGCCAGGGTGCTCAGTTTCTTATCCACCGTTCCACCATTACGCAGTTCTTGCTCCTGCCGGACTACGAAAACAAAAGCTTTGATAGTCACTGCAGCAGGTGAAGACACAGCTATTAAGACAACAGCAGGTTGTGTATTGCAATTGTGCGGTACTAAGCAACTACATTTGCAACCACGCTAATCATTAAAAGGTCAAAAACACTGGTTGGAGAGATATATAACCTACTTGTTTCTGTCTGGAAGTCACGGAAACCATCAAATATAGATCGCGCTGGTCTCCGTCTCTTTGGTACTGCACGTAAAACAGAAAAACAATTTTCTCTCCATCATCACTCATCCAAAACAGCGATAACAATGTTGTGTTAAAGATCCAATAGCACAAGGTGGAGTCAGGATAGTACCTCCAAACAATGGTTCTGGTTCCACTAATATTTCCTGCTTCTGTGGAATAGGCGCTCGTACATCACTGAGACAAAACAGTCACATATGTTAATTAAAGAAACAAGAGCAGGTGCAAAATAAGTAGTACAAGTCAAAGTACTGACACAGACATAGAAAAGGATTCACTCATAAATCTGGTGGCAGTTCTTCACGGTTGATGTTACACACCACAAACAGTGAGCCTGGAGGACATTTAAAGGGCTATTGGGTGCTTTTCCACAAAATGAGGGGATATATCTTTAAGACGTGGAGCCATGGGAAGAACAAACCAGATGTTTGGGAGGATAAATATCAGCTTACTCTACAGGGGGAGCTCTGCTACTTGAAGCTGTTGAACTAGAGCTGGTACTAGGCTCCTCTGCAATCCCGCCTCCATCCAGAAACATAGTCACTGCCATCTCCAGGTTGTTGTTGCATGCTTCCAACATATGTTGTCCAACACTCTCTGTGGCTCCTAGGAGTAAGAAGTAGTAGTACACGAGGGAGATATGTTCAGAGAAAAACAGTAAGTCAAGATGTTTGTGACCGTTGACATTATCTATATGTGATGTATTTGCTAACTTAAGTCTTTCTTGATGATATTCTTTAAGCAAAATCATCAATAAGCCCAGTCAACTTGACATTGATCGGCTATATTGTAATGATATTGTAATTGTTTCAGATTGTAGCTGAGTTACTAGAAATTCGGCATACTTGGGATTACTTATTTAATTTACATTATTAATCGACCGATTTATAGATGAATCAATAATGGAAATAATCTCTAACTGCAGTCTCAAGGAAAAGAAAGGGATTTGGTTTGATTCGCTGTCTGCAAGTTGATGTTCTGATTGTAACAAATGCTTGGAAACATAGAGTAACGGGGCGATAACTAAATGTCTTCATCAACACAACTTCGTCAAAAGGGTCAAGTACGAAAAATAAATGTGCGATAATCGTCTACTATGTGTAAAAAGAGTCACAATTAGGGGAGTAACTTCTTCGGTGCGGAGTAACGTTTAGGTACTACGATCGCTATCCGGTTGCACTGCGCATGTCCGTTTCACTTTTCAAGTCAAGCAGCCCTGAACTGCCTCGCTCTTTTCACTATTAAAATAACTTAAAGCACCGATTACCGACCATTGTGATTAAGCGCAACATATACAAACTGGAACTGTGAACACGCCGGAAGAGACAAAAGTATTCCTCCGCGGCCGCTTAACGCCAGGCAGCAGACACGAGGATGTCCGTAACACGAAGCCTGGGCTAGTGGTGAAGAAGGAAAATGTTGTGCCCGACGTCCATTCCACGTTATCAAAAAACAAGCCATGCAAAAGGAGCAGAAAAGCAACCACAGGCAAACCAGACCCCATTGTGTTGATCGCCACAAAGCAGAAGAGATTATTTTCAAAAGTGGTTATAGTAGATCATATTTTCAGATGACCGATTTGTGAGCATTTTTCAGAGTGTGTTACTTGAGTTTACCAGCTAACTGGCTGTGCTTTTCCCTCTGCAAAGCATTGACAGCGCAGGGGGCAAGAGCAAGACTTTATGTCCTTTTTCCTCCTCTGCGCAGTAAATTCGTTGTAGACGAACGAGGGAACTGTTTCATTATGACCCCCCACAACGACTTAAAAAATTACGGGACAAATAAAACGTTATATTTACCTGTTATTGCTGTGAATTGTTGTATTAACCCGTTCGCCCCCGGAGCTGAGGTGTCTCCGAGCGCCGCCATCTTACCGCCACAAACAACAACATAAATGCCGCGCATGCGCACCGTCACTCTTTTGCCTGGCGCTCGGCGCGAGACCCTGTGCGTCACTAAACGCTTGCGTTGCATTGTGGGTGATGCCGTCCTTACGTCAGGGTGATTCCACATCATAACAAAGTATCAAGGTTCGATTAATAAATTCTGACCCTGAGGAAGCGCTGTTGTACTTTTTGATTAAATATAGATAATTTTGTAACAAGAGTCCACTACTGCTAAAATATGACTAGAGTGCAGAGCAGATTGATGGCAGATTGTTTACATTACACCTTATTTATTTGACTGAAATTGCACTAAGTACATCTATCTATCTATCTATCTTTTTTTAATAAAGCTACATTTTCCGCTTCAAGTTTGGGAACAACTGTAAATATGTAAAATACTAACCAGGGTCTAATTTGGAGCATTCTGCTTAGATTGAATGATAAGCCTGTTTATCCAAACTAATAAACAGTAAAGTATATGAGCGGTATAAAAGGTTGTGCATGTACATAGGAGGATGGGATTTGTTGCACTTTTATGTATGTCATTTATATAAACTTGCTATTTAAGAGGTGAGATTTTATTATTATTTGTATAATACATTCAGCTTGGAAACAGTCAACAAAATCCAGAACCTAAAGACTCAAAACAACAGTTAGCGACAAGCAACAATTTCTCATTTCTTTGAGAACTAATCAGAAAAACAAAAAATTATAAAAACCTTGTGTTTTTGGATTTCATTTTACACGGGGACAGGGGTGGAACTGCTAGATAATGAGATGTCCCAACCATATTTACAAATACATACAGAAACACAATTGAGTTGTTAATTTTAGTTCATACATAAAGTAAAATAATATCTTACATTTGGTGATATTCATAGATGGAGTTAGATATTAGTTACAAATAAAGAGGTGCCGTGCACATCCAGCCCAGAATGTGAACACAATTAGTGCATTGCAATCAAACGTTTGCACGCCTGATGAAAACGTTGTAGGTTGAAACGTTGCCTGAATAGCTTTTAGGAGCATAAGACTCAGTGTGCGGAATACATGTTTCCCTGATTTAAATTTAACACAGGTCATTCTGCTCCATTAATTATACAACTTCCACAAGTGAGTCATGATTGTGATCACTAACCCCTTCAGCATATGATGTGTCTAATGACGGGGAGTAAAGGGAACGCTCAGCACACCTATTCTTAGATAAATAACAAACCTGGATATTGTACTGTTACTTTCATTATTCTATGTGCGGTTGTATAATAAAAGCTTTGAGCAATTGTGGCTCATTGCACAGAATTCACAATGCAAAATCTAACAGCGCAGCGGTAAAATGATTCTAATGCATTTAAATTGACCTATGCGTGACCTTTTACCCCTGAGGCAGGAAATGAGTCCCATACAAAAGCAACATTGCTTTAATTTTAACAGGAAGTAAATCAAATGCACTTTAGCGTTATATACAGGAGACCACATTCAGTGTGTGGGTTTTTTGTGTGTGACCATCATATTGTTTGATTGCCTAAGAATATGGTCAACATCCACAAAATGTATACATCAACAATCCTCTTAGGCAAAGTCAGAATAAAGGCTATGTGTATAGCAGGAGTTAAGGAATTTTAAATCCTAGATGTCATGTTTTACGCAAAATAGCCAGAAAGTTGAACACCACTTTCCTATTATGTCATAAAACCACTTCAACATCAATTCACATTGTTATCCTTGTTCAATTAATATTTGGAAATATGAACGAGAGTCCCAAAGATTTGTAAGCGGAAATCTGTGACTGTGATGTAAAATATCTGGAAAAGATTTTGACAGCCAGAATTTCCCTTCATCAACAGCAGATCCATGACGTTTCAAGATTATTCTTCTGTTTGTGATGTTAAGTATACAGTATAGTCATCATAGTGTCTGCATGGTGTCAATATAGCATCTTTAAGCCTCATTCCAGATATTTCTTATGACTGTATGTTGTATATTAGCATCTGGTAGTCTTGAAGCAAAATAAAATTAGAGCATATATAGCATCCTGTAGATCACCATATTTAAGTTGTGTTTTATTAAGGACTTTCCCTTTATGTCAGGCTGAGCTATTCAAATGCCTGGCAGTTGCTGTGTGTGCAATGAGACCAGTCTTATCCTGTTTAACTGAACAAACTTACAACTGCAGCGTCAATTCAACAATATGATTGTGCGGATTGATTTCTTATTTTTCTGGACACTGCATGGGTGATGGTCACAGAATAACTCTGTATCTGACGTGCAAAACAAAAAGTGAAGGGGACAAATGAGTGAATTGGAGAAGGTAGGGTAGTTTTTGCTATTTTCACAGTTCGTGTCCAGCTTCTTGATTAATACGCCTGTCATATTCACGTAATAGCATAGATCGATGTGAATGAGTGCATACATGCATCCATGTATGTTTGAGTGTAGCGTCAGCCATGGGGGAGTTCCATGTTGGAATTTAGGCCTGTATACTTGTGCATGGAGGGTGTGCAACAAGGGAAATGCATGTGAAGCCAACGTGCTTTAAAATGAAGTCAGTTTCATGGGGCAGGTCGGGCAGAGGCGGTGGAGGAGAACACTGTGAGGTTGGCAAAATGAAATGTTGTGCTGCGATTTAGAAGCGGATGAACGTCGCGTCAATCTGGCGTACGCTGGGCAGAGCGAGCATGATCTTTCGTCGGTACTGTGGATCCTTCTGCAGTGGGTTCCGTTCGAGATACACTGTCTCCAGAGATTTTGCGTTTTTCAACTCGTCCAGATCTGACCAGTTATCTATCTGATTATCGTTCATCTGAGGAGAGACATGACGAGGATATAGTTGGTGTTACATCATATGGAGGATGAAGAGAGCAGAGAAGAACAGCAAATAAAACTGAGGAATTAACTTCAGTCCTTACAAAGAAATAATTTAAACAATATGCATCATTTAAAACACATTTAAACTATTAATGTACAGGTGCATCTCAATAAATTAGAATATTGCATAATAGAATATTGTCTTCCCCATGATTGTGTAGCCTACTGAACCAGACTGAGAGACAATTTAAAGGCTCATGAAACAATATTCCAAATTCAGTATCTCTTTAGAACAATATTCTAAAGAGATACTGAATTTGGGGTTTTCATGAGCTGTAAGCCAGAATCATCAAAATGAAAACAAATTAAGGCTTGAAATATTTCACTTTGTTTGTACAGAATCTATAAAATATGAGGGTTTCACTTTTGGAATTTAATTACTAACATAAATTAGCTTTTCCACGGTACAAAAGCTCCCACCTGGAATTGTTGGCAGTGAAACCCCATTAATACTACAATAGTCAATATAGCAGGAAGATGTCACAACACAACTTTGGCACAGCACGGCCTCAAAATGTCACATAAATATTAACAGAATTGCAAATCCATCATCCAGTTTCTCTCTTAAAAATTAGTTCAACTTCATCAATTTGTGAATCTGGCTATAATATAAATACTTCATAAACTTCATCCATACCCAGAACTCCTGCAGCTCTGTCAGGTGGCTGATGTTTTCAATTTTCTTTACCCGATTGGCTGCGATGTCCAGGGTAGTGAGCTTTTTCTGAAGGAGGAAACAATGATGTGGAGAATTTTGTGTTACATGTTTTCGTTGTAAGAAAAGTCAGTCGTTTCAACAAAAGGCTCTTGTCTTCGCATAACTCACATTGTTTTCTAAGCCCTCGATGACCTCGATGCCATTGTGGCTCAGATAGAGCTCCCTGAGGCTGACGAGGTGCTGCAGACCCTCAATTTTCGTGATGCGGTTACTCTGGAAATATGAAAAAACTAAATGTTAAAAGTTGAAATTCACAAGTAATGTTTCTCCGATAAAAATTGTATATACGGCCACTTCTGAAGGGCTTCTGTGTGATTACCTGAATACTTAAAACAGTCAGATTGTGTAAACCCTCTAGATGCTGAAGCTTTGTTATTTTATTGGTGCCAAGGAACAAACTTTGCAAAGAGCCGAGCGTATCCAGGTTCTCTATCATCTGTGAACACAACAAGTAAAACGCAAAGATACATAAGTTTTTACTTTAACAGTTTTAACAGAAAATTTCTGACAGCCCGAGACTCCCTTAGCGTCTCACCCGAATGCGGTTAGAGCCCAGCTCCAGCATCTCCAAGCCTGTGAGTTGCTCCAAATTGGCAATAGAGCCAATTTTGTTGTGAAGTAAAAAGAGTTTCTTCAGTTGAGTCAGATGTTCCAAACCCTCCACCTTCCTTAGGACGTTAAAGGACATATCAAGCTGCCTGTGGATCAGTCAAACAAATATGGCCGTTAGGATCAACTGTGACTGAGATGTGGATTCTTGTCAGTTGTGGAAATAAAATACTATCAAATGTATTTCTACAATCTAATATCACGTTGTATGAATTTAGAGGAACAGTACAAATGGCAATGGTGTGATGATATAAATAACTTGACTTCAGCTCTATTTGGATGGGAATTCTGTGTACAGTGGCACACATGATGTCCTCTGTTGTCATTACTTTAAGCACAATATCTGCAAATGGAGCTTAAGTTGAGAAAGATCAGCCAGAGAGCAAACGGTTTCCTTCAGACTCACTCCAACTCTGTGAGGTTGTGCAGGTTCTCCAATTTGCGGACCTGATTGTCATAGAGATCTAGTTCCTGCAGTGTGTTCAAGCTCTCCAGGTTTTCAATCTTTTTGATGAGATTCTGTCTTAAAGAGAGTGTCTGTAGCAAGCAGAGAGATGCAAAGAAAGCAATTAATAGATACAAAAAATAATCATGATACAATACAATCAATCCTTTCCTTAGATATTATAGGTCAGGTATTACAAAACAATAAAATTACTATGAATTCAGATGTCGACCTATTCTTTAATGTGAATTCATACAATATTGTATGATAGGGTGTTGATAAATATACATATACAATACAATATCCTTAAAATGAAAAAACAAATCTGGTTGGACTAGCTGGTGTTAGAGTATGGCTGTGGTCGTACTGCAAAAGTCCCAATTAACTATTGGGCTAGTGCTTAACCTGCATAAGAAAGTCTAAGAAAAAAGCTCTCTAGTTAGTTACTTACTTTTGCCTTCAGTAGAACCTCTAATCCTTCAATTTTTCCAATACGACAATGAACAAGATCGACATCCTAGAAGGACAGCAGAATGTTTAGGATGACAAATTGATTACAAGCTCACACTTCAGAAAAACTGGACAAAACTTCATCACAGTGCCTTAAGGCAAACAGTAAAGGACTGAAATCTTTCTCTTCTTCTCACCTCTTCTTCTGGGTCCAATGTTATGGTGTCCATATCAACAGGAGACTCTTCTTTACCTGATAATAATGAATAATAATTAAAACCTAACATTGTGTGATATTCACGAGACATAGAAGAGATGGTACATTAATTGCTGCTGTATCCAGATGAAAAATGTGTGATGAGGCTGGAGCTGTTTACTTGTCGCAGGCTGATTGGGGTCCATCTCTCCATTGATACTCTTCCTCCTCGTCTCATCATCACCAGACTCCTCAGACTCACCCCTCCGATCCACTGCGGTCAGCAGAAAAAAAGAGAAGGAAGGAACTTCATGTCACCTCGTGGAAGCTGTCAGGGGCTGTTATTTGTTGCATCGCTGGTATATTTAGCTGAGATTCACACGCATGTATCTGTATGACGTAAGGCCCAACTCGCCCCCCACCGGGGAGTCAGCGGGACCCAGCTATTCCTCCACTGTCCCCAGATTAAACAAACTCCCTCTGCAACTATAATCCAACAAGACGAAATACATGTCTGCTAACTAGAAAATATTTATTATTTCCATGATTTAACCCATTAATCACTGCCGGAGGGGCATGGGCAGCTCTAGGATGACCAATAATAATACAAGCTCAAAACTGCTAACTAGCCTGGTAGCTGGCTACATCGCTACAATGACTCAGATAAAGACGGTATTCCTGTATTGAATTGAAAACCGAAAAAATAACTCCAGACAATGTAGCTGAATAACATTAAACTGGGTTTATTTTATCTACGCTTTGATATTCCTCACGTAACGCCAGCTAACGAGGCTTGTTGTTAGCAAAATAGCAAGCTAACAAGCTTAGGCTGGAGGGAGGTTTACTAGTTAACAGCGGAAACATGTCCGAGGTGACGAGAATGTGCGCTCAAGTGATTACAACTACACCCGTTAGCCTTCACACGTGTCAGTTTCCCCAGCCGGTTTAATCGGAGCGCGGCAGTATCTTTATATATCTCCTCACCTTCCATGTCTTGAAGCTCTCCAGCAGCCAGAGAAGCCATGTTGTAAACAGTACCCCTAACAACCGCTGGGCCAATCCGGTGGAGGCTCAGTCGTACCTACTTTCCACACAAAAGGGCGCTAGAGCGACATATATAAATCCAATATCACAGTAAGATCGAAAGTCCCTCAAAAAAAGTATTAATATCTTATTTGGATGAAATTTCAGTTGCACAATAGTAACGTCGTACATTGTATCCAGTGATGCCTAAGGTCTATGAGTGAGATTATGGTTTTGATGACATAAGTGATGTGATATTTAAGTTTCAGTTCAGTTTGAGTCAAAGACAAACCTGATCACACAACAGACCTCAGTAACAACCCCTTCAAACCATTACAAACTGATTCAACTTTATTGTCCCCGTAAACTATAGAAGTAATAACTTATCCTGTATAAAATCCCACCTCAAAAACACGAGGTGTGTGCCAATGTGCCTATAAACCAAAACATTACACCATAACATACACTGTAACACTCCCTGTTCGCGTGCCTGCCCCATTGACCAATCAGGAGCCCGAAGGTTGTGCATTTAAAGTAAACCATAAAGAAGCAGCGGAGGAGCGCTCGGTTTGTGTTTGCTAGGCAAAGTCACGCAATCTCTAACCTAGATGGCTTAAATTATTACCGATTGTTATAAATAAGCTGTGAATAACTTGTTCTCCCTCTGCGGGGTTCGTCTGTTCCCTGACGAAGCGCGTCTGGCTGTGTTAGTAAGGATGTATTTGTTCGGCATCTTTCTGCTCTTCCGCCTATCAGGGGCTTTTCCTGTGCCAATGGGTAAGATGGTTTAATTATTATTATGATTATAAATGGGTTGAAAAGCAATATTAAGCTGCTTTGCAGAATTATTAAATACGGTCTCTATCGGCACCATTCCCGAAGACGACCGATAGGAGGACAGGGATTAGATTAATTAGAATACTTTGACTTCTCCATAAATGCCAGTGTTTGAAAGTCTTTCACCTTTATTATTATGAGGAAACCGCAGAAATTGCAGTCTGCGTAGGGTGGTTTTGGTATCTGTCAACAGTTTCCTTTGTCATGTGCAAATTCTTTATGTGCTCCATGGTTTGGAGAATTTACTGCACGTATTCAGAGGATAATATGAGGCAAGTCAGGTCAAGTTTATTTCTTATTACATGCTGAGCATCCTGTGTTCCATATCCAAGCTTTGAGGGTCCTGATTAAACAGGGAAGACAGACAGATGATTTGTAGGATTTGTAAAGGGAAACGATGGCCTCTATCATTGCATTCAAATATTTACAGTGCCATTCATCAACTTGAGAGCCAAGTGCATTTTATTGCCAAGGCTTCTCTACTTTTCCTTCACTTATATTTTACTGCTGTTATATTTTTGAAAAGTGAGGTCAAGCCTGTTCCTGTTTTTTGTTCCGGATTGGCCACTTTTACCACTTTGTTACTTTTGCTCATTCAGGAGGAAGGAATTTCTAACGTTTTGTTACTTTGTCACTACCCGACCTGTTCCTCTCAGATTGTACATTTTGTTTGTCTCCCCTCAGATACTGTTGTCATACAGGTCCAGCAGCAGGGAGTGGTCGGTGGGCAAAGAGTAGTCGAGCAGGTCCTTTTCAATGGAGTCCCACTGTCTGACATGAGCCAGGAGGTCGAAAACATTATCCAAACAATGTCAGCTTCTGCACTCCTTAACAGTATTAACCAGACTGCAGTCATGAGTAAGACTATAATCATGTACCAGTACTGAATGTAAATAGTGATAAAGTGATATCTTGTCTTAATACATTGTTGTACATCAGTGGAACATTCTGACCTGAGATCTGACATGGTCTCAGCCACAAAAGGATTTTAACAGCTGAGGTTTGACTCCCTAGAAAACCACACTGTCCTCCGTTCACGTGAATGCATACTGGAGGGGTCTCGGCTCCACTGCTCCGACCGTGTGTTCTACGACAAAAAGGTCTACCTGACTCTGGAGCAGACTGACACATGGACAGCGCACATACCGCAGGCACTGGACATCAAACCGCTGTGGGACAAGGAAGTGGAGCACACAGGGAAGGGGAGTCGGCACCTTCAGGAGGGATGTTTGAGGCTGATGAGAGAGTTGAGGCTGTCCGAGGAGCAGTCAGGTAAATTCTTCTCCATTGCTCATTTGAGTTGTGAACCAAATTCCTTATCAAATGCTGCTATCGTGTGAACACAGCTATCTACTGTGTGTTAACAATTACGACAACAACATCACAAGATGGGTTACATTTCTTCTAGCTTCAAGCATGATCGGGCACGCTGTGGAATTATTATGATGAGTCATCATTAGTTCTGTGCCAGTTCAGGCGCATGGCCTTTTGGTGGCTGCGGCTGATAAGTGGATTCTTATAAACACCCTGAGGATTCAGATGAACTTGGCAATCTCCTTTATCCAGACATGCGGGCCCACAGAGACAGGCTGATGTAGGATTCAAGCAGTTTTCCTTCACTCGGTCAGTCAGTCAGTGTACCAGGTTAATGAGCAATTATATTTTTTATATCGTCACTCTTTGGGAATCACAACACAGCAAGACTTGTCAGTGACTTTCTCATTAGCTATTCTATTAAAAGGACGTATTTGACAGTGTCTGATGACCACCAGAACACACACACCTGCTAAATATGACATGGTCTTGCAACCTTTCCCGACATAACAAGTTAACAGATGCCTATTTGGAGATGTGACTCCAAAAGATAATCATGACAGGCTGAACTTCTCTTCTTCGGACTTTGAGCTGGCAGGCCTTTTATAATGTATCCAGAAATGTAGACTGTGTGAACATCTTGCCACTGAAAGCCAAATTATATATCACACATTGAGGTGATTCTTCGTTTCATTCTCCACTGTACTGTAACTGTTGCACAGTAATTTCCCTCGGGAATTATCTTATCTTAGATAATTATAGATGTGATATTGCAGTTTTTGTGTGTAAACAATTCCTATTAAAGTCACATTGTTGGTTTGACCTCTTTCCTCTAACCTCTGTTTGTTTTACAGTTACTAGAGAGAGAGGTCAAATCAATACTCCAATACCACCCCCCGCCCCCCACCCACCCACCCACACATTTTGCAATAATATGTAGACTTTACATGCCGATTGGTTACACTTCTGGAATGTTTTTCCAGTACCAGGAATTCCTTCGCCTCATTTTCTGATTCCAATGCTGGCACTGCTGGCCTTCACTGGACTGGGGACCATCAGCCTCCTCATCGCCAAAAAACATGGTGAGCCAATGAATAGGGATTCTATTAAATCCCTGTTCATAATGATAAATTAAGTTTTAATTTACAGCTTGAAATCAAAATTGTGTCTTGGAAAGAAAATATGATTATGAAACATATTCTTCATGGTCTATCCCGGTCTTTAAAGTCTCAGCTCACATGCATTCCTTGACCTTACAAGTAAACAGCTTTACAGACTTATGCACTCCAGGCACATCCATTGCACCTTCTAAGTTTCACAGTGATAACGTTTATTGCAAGCTTGTTAATTTGAATTGCATTGGATTATGTGTTCCTGTTTTTTTCTGAGTGCGATTTGAATGCCTCATTCACCTTTATAAAAGTCAGCATTGCTTTATTCTATCACATGTTGTTTCATTTGTGGTCACATGATTGCCTTGAGTGAGTCTCATTCTTATAGGAAAAGCATGGTCATGTGTTTTGTATTTCTCCCTCTCTGCTTAGGTCTCCAGGTCCCTGGAGGTAAGAGAACAACGCTGCCAATGTTTTCTCTTCAGTCTCTTTGTCTTTATCAGAGTTAGGGGAAGATTGACAGAGTTAATGTAACTTCCAACTGCAACCACACTTACAAACACACCACCCAACCCTTGAGCTTTAATCCAACAGGTTTTTCTATTTTGACAATGCAGTGACTTGCTTTGGCATGGCGCTTCAAATTGCCAGGAACCTGGTATACCAGGCCAAAGCAACGGACTACAAGGCAGGACAGAGAACCTGCAGGATTGGGGCTCAATGGACAACCGGGAGACCCCTGATCTACATTCACTCTTACGATCTCTCCTGTGTTAGACATTTGTATTTTCCAGTTCAGCCGGTGATACAGGAATGACACAGTAGTTGTTGTTCTTGGCACAAACTGTAAAATTCATTCTGATAGATAAATAAAATGGCTATTAAATTACGTTTAAGGCCTGTGAGAGAGGATAAAAGCATAAGAAAGAACCAGTAAAGTTGATAGGGTGCTGTCTGTTTTTTGGTGTAGAGTTAATCTGTCACCATTGTCTCACTAACCTAGTCTTCCTTTTCTTGCAGGTGTTATTGGATCAATTGTACATTATCCTCCGTACATGACAGAAATGCCTCCCGAAAAGAAAGGTTCCGGTTACCAAACCCTGTAATTCATCAATGGGTTCACGTTGACCTTCAAGCCTGATCTGTTAAATGTACACATTTCTCTCCCGTGTGGGTCCATCAGTGTAAACAACTTCTGCTGCCAACGTCTTCACTGTAATGAATGTTAGAGAATTATGAACGAGTTGAAAGAGTTATGAATGAGTTAAATGAGTGATTTTCTAGAGCACATAGATTTAGGCACTTTAATATGATTGTATCACCCTTTACACTGGGCCTTTTATTGTATAGACATTTCAGTATATATTCTTATTTACTTTATATTTGCATTTGTAAACTCTCACAAATGTAAGTAACCAAACTATTTCAAAGAATTTATGAACAAAATAGCAATCAAAAACTGTTCTCTATTGTAAATGAATTCCAGGTTAAGCTATTGTATCTATGTAAATAACATAATGTGCGTGGGAATATTCAGCACAATTTCAAATTTTGGATTCAAGCACTTATGACGGTTGAAATGAGAGAAGGTCAAATTGCCCAGCAGACTTTTGATCAAACTGATGGAATTTTGTATTTCCACCAAACTTATCATAGTGTTTGGCCAAGGACTCTGAATGTACCATGCTGATGCTTGCTTTGAGATATCTAAATGACCTAAATGTAACATGACTATTTCTTTATGATGCGTTCTGTTCGCTTGTTGATGTGTTGAAATTTCTAAAAATGTTTCATTAAAGATATTTTTAATTCCTCCTCTTTTATACATTTAACACTGCCCTTCCTCTCCCACAGCCACTGGGTTTTCTTATTTTATACCTGTAAAAAGATCACTAATTACAATTATTATCATTTCATCTGAAGCTTTCTTGTGTTTTGCATCGTTTGGCTGTATATTCTATAATTCCGTGAGGAATATTAGTGGATTACATATACATAATAATAATGGTAAGCCCCTAATAATGGTCTCCCAAACAGCTATACTACCCCTGGCCTAGCTGTGTTAGGTGCTAGAGTTTGTGTATTTACTCTATTACATAAATAAGTATGTACAGTATGGCTTTCTGTCAGAGGAAACATGTGATTTTTGCCATGACAACAGCATTGACAACAGTTTTACACACAAAAGCAAGGTTTCTTATTGAACCCTTTCATATATATTTTTTGTCAGCTAAGAGGCAAAAAGGCAACAGAACTCAGCTGGTGCATTTTTGTCCCGATAGAGGGCGCTGTACGTTTTTACAATGATTATTCTGTGGCCTAAACAGAGAGCCTTTGTCTTGTTACGTTGGCCTGTTAGGAAGTTCCCCTCCACCAATCACATCAGCGCATTCCTCCAGTGTTTGAATGGGCCAATCACAGCGGCGCATCATGGCATTTAAACCCGTTGGCGTTAAATTCGGATATTGAGACGGAAAGCGAGAAGCCTTCGGTGACTGTGGTTTCCCAGAGAGGTGAGTTAAATCAGTTGCCATATAAGCTGCGGAAGCGTCGCTTTTAAGTTTAATAAACAATAATTGTAGTCACTTTCTTTACGACATATTTATCCTCGCATACCAGCTTGTTTACGCGAGTTCAACGTGTTCGAGTTCACGCTGAATATCTCGAAAATATGTTTAGCAACACTAAGCGGATACGTTTGTTACATACAGACTAGAGAAGTAAATACGCTTTCATTCACTTTTTCACCGCGATGTTAAGGATACAAACGTTACTATAAGTCGCTTAGCTAACAACAACAACAACGGCCCGTCTCTCATTTCGGACTCAAACTCGTTTAGCCACCATCTTAATCCGAGTTTCTCACCTCGACTAACGTAACGTGTTCGTGTCTCTCCCCCCTCTCACGCACAGGTTTTGTGTTTTAAACATGGACAAAATGGCTCAGTTTGGCCTCGAGAACGATATCCACAGTATCCTTAAATTGGATATGCCCATCACCAGCGCCCCAATGGCGAGGTGGCAGAGAAAAGTCTGCTCCTCTAACATGTCCTCCAACACCCTGTCACCTGGGAGACGCGCTAACGGGTCGCAGAGTTCCTCCAAAACGCCAAGCAAAACACCAGGTAACTTTATGCAGATACTGATGATGAGTATTCACCGGGCAAACACAAGCCCTGATAACACTGACACTAAACATCTGCAGGTCAGTTGTGGCATCTTTGCTTTAACATCAAGGAACAAGCAAAACTGTAATTTGCAGTGCTTAACAAATATTGTTTCTTAAGCACACTGATGTAGGCACACACACACACACACACTCTGGCCCACTTTACTTTTCATTCGTTTTACTTGGTCACATCTTCCAAAAGCAAAGGATAGATTTTCTGTGATTACAACAATGTGCAGTTGAGTTTGTAGATGGTTAAACTGTAGTTTGAACCAACTGTTGACATTTGTGTAGCTATGGTGATACTCCTCTGTTTCGCTTAATCTGATCTGAGCTTTCCCTGTAGTGGTTTGGTATGGAAATCTAACTGCTCAGTAAAAACCCACTCAATGGCAGTTGGAACCATTTGGTTACAGCAGAGCAGATCTAATTTTGATAACTTTTATTAAAGAATTGGGATTTGTTCAGGTCAGGTTTACTTGGGAGTTTGTCTCGGTATTTTGCACATGCTTGTAGTTTATTTATTTTCTTTTCAAATGGCACATAATGTATCTGCAAGGACGAGGATGAAATTTAAAATTGGTTCAGTCCTATAGATTTTAACCATCGGTGCTTTATCCACAAGGTAAAAGTAAGAAGGTGACGCCTATCAAGGTTGGAGCAGATCGATTCATTCCCGTCAGAAATGGCAAACAAATGGAAGTGGCCAGTTTTCTGCTCACCAAGGAGAATGACCCGACGGACACACTCAAGACGACGGCGTCATCGGTGAGGATTCTGCTCCTGCACATTTATAGGTTTAGTATTTTTAAGTGACCTTTTATTTATCAGCTGTCTGTCTTTTTGAAGGATAACCAGAAAGCTCTGTCCATCTCACTCAATGGATACGACATCGACGATGCAAAGATTCTGCACCTTGGAGGAAAGCCACTCAATGCTCCAGAAGGTACAGTGCCTCTGTCCCAGCGTGTACAGTATGAAGCAGCATATTGTCAAAGTGTACAAAGCAACTGGATTGTGATTTGTTCTTGCATGCAGGTTATCAGAACAACCTCAAAGTCCTTTACAGTCAGGCCACGACCCCGGCCTCAGTCAAGAAGACGAGATACATTTCTTCAATTCCTGACAGAATTTTGGACGCTCCCGAGCTTAGGAATGATTTCTGTGAGTATCTTCTCAGGCAGAGTAGTAATTTCTTGAGGGTTTTCCCCAATACCAACACGCATTTAATTGACCCGTCCTGCAGATTTGAATCTGCTGGACTGGAGCAGTCGCAACATGCTGGCAGTGGCCCTCCACAACAGCGTGTACCTGTGGGACGCCAGTGGAGGCGACATCACTCTGCTCATGAATATGGAGCGCGAGGAAGACTACATCTGCTCTGTGAATTGGACCAAAGACGGCAGCTACCTGGCCGTCGGCACAAGTGACTGCAAAGTTCAAGTAAGTGCAGCTTAACGAGTCCACATCACCTCACAAATGGTGCTCTAAAGAAAGGCTTCCTGTCTTGATTTGTGCACGTTTATATTTTCAGCTGTGGGATGTGGACAACCAGAAACGCCTACGTAACATGGCCAGCCACAGAGCCAGAGTGTGTAGCTTGAGTTGGAACGATCACCTTCTTTCCAGGTACAGTAGCTCCAGCTAAAGCGTGTTGGTACGTCCCATTTAAAACAAAATGTTTCTCTGAATCAACTCTCCTCATTCTCCCTCGCAGCGGCTCCAGATCAGGACAGGTCCACCATCACGATGTCAGAATGGAGAACCACCACATCACCACACTGAGCGCTCACTCCCAGGAGGTGTGCGGCCTGACGTGGTCTCCTGACGGGAGATACCTGGCCAGTGGCGGTAACGACAACATGGTGTGCGTGTGGCCCCGCATACAGGAGGGCGGACTGGGCAATGACAGCCAGCCGGTCCGCAGGTGGGGTGAGCATCAAGGAGCTGTCAAGGTGAGCGTCCCCGTCCCAGATACGTACAAGCGACTCTTCCCGTTTGCCAAAATCAAAACTGGAGCCTTTTAATGAGGATGTGTGGACAATATATCAAATTTGTGACGTTTTTCAGGCTTTGGCATGGTGTCCATGGCAACCAAACATCCTTGCATCTGGGGGTGGTACCAGTGATCGCCACATCCGCATCTGGAATGTCAACAGCGGCTCCTGCATTACTTCACTTGACACTGAGTCACAGGTAACGGCGACTTTCTAGTCGGTCATTTTAATGATGATCATTTTAAAAGTGTGTGTGTGTGTGCTCAGAAGGACTAATAACTCTGCTCCTCCTCAGATCTCCGCCCTGGTATTTGCACCCAACTACAAGGAACTTGTTTCTGCCCATGGATATGTCCACAACAATGTGGTTATCTGGAAGTACCCATCTCTCTCCAAAGTTGCAGAGCACAACGGTGGGTTTGTAGCGACGCAAACAAAACGCATATCTGCACTTCATGTTCGTATTTGTCGGTCTAAACGAAACAAAATTGCTCTTTCTCTCAGGCCACGAGGACCGAGTTCTGAGTCTGACTCTGAGCCCAGACGCTTCTACCATTGCCACTATTGCTGGAGACGAGACGGCGCGTCTGTGGAAGAGCTTCGAGCTGGACCCCGTCAAGAAGAAGGCCAAGGACAGGATGGCACACAGCACCCGCAGTGTCATTCACCAGTCCATCAGATAATATGCAGGGGTTTTTAACCGATTGATTTTAAGCTGTAAGGAGATGTGTACATATCTTATTTAATCCAGAATAAAGACTCAGTCAGTTTACTACTTAATGGTGTCAGCTTTCAAGCTATAGTGTTTTTTGAGAAATACGTTGGCTGTTTAGACAACAAAGTTACTTGGCATACAGTTTTGTTTATGAAATTCAGTTCATTTATCACTTGTGATTGTCATTCACTCTGCACCTTTGTCATTCTTATTAAAGACTGCACACTTTGATGTGCATTCATTCATGCTCAAACAAGTCTATTGAATTGTGTTCGTTGAAGTATTTAGTGGCATATTCATGTAATATACTGAAGCTACCTTTTTGATCTGTAAAGATATCTTGCACACACCCACTTGTAACCTTTGAAGGTTACACAAACGTGCACTATACTCCATTTTAACAGTGAAGATGCTGTGACCTAAAATGTTTTGTAATGTCAAATAAATTTGACTACCCACAATACTTTCATGTCTTGTTGGTCAGGCTCAAGTTTCTCAGTGGGGGAAGACCACTGATGGCTTTTCCTGTTAGTGGAATGTGTTTGACCTAAGAGGATTAGCCAAGCACCCCAAAGCCCTCAGTCCACCTCCTATTCATCCAATTAACAGTCCTTTGGTTCAGTTGCAATGTTGAATGCGTGTTTTGGGTTATAGGTAGAATGCAAGACAAATAATCCCTATTATTTGAAGGCTGTATGTGATGGTATATACAGATTCACGTTTACACTTACAAATCCTACTTATGGGGCAATTGTCATGTTTTCACTACTGAATATAACAGTTCAATTTATCCCCGGCATCATTAGTTGCAGCATTATGATCTATATTCAACTTTTCTATAATGGTGACAATTAAGGAACAAAAATCACAATAACATTTGTGTTGTTTTAATGTCAAAACAGGTTAAATTTGAACTGGACAGAGTGGGGGGTTAAATAGTAACATGAAAAACTCACAAACACACCTATAAAACACACTAATCTATCTTTGTGAAATAGTTTAAGAGGTGATTCCAAACAAGATATTGAATAATATCAGTGCCCATGTATTCATCAACAAGCAGTAAAAACGGTGGGTTCATCACTCACGCATATCTGTGAAATCCACACCCTGCACCGTGTCGTGATTTCACTGTAAACATGTTATGCAGAAAGGACAACATGCATTAGCACTGTAATATACAGTATAAACAAAAATCCTATAATTTTCAGTATTGAAAAAGTGAGATGTGGCATGTTTATCACAAAGTGCCCATCATAACTGTTTTCTAAACAACACAGACATTTATCTAAAATTTAGTTTATTGCATTAGATAAATAACAAGGGGGAAAAAAAATTCTATACTATATTTGACATTTACAACACACACACTTCCAGTTTTGGCCAAAACATTGTAGCAGATATTTACATGCGCTCGTTTTCAGTGGATAATCGTGTGAAACCTTCAAGCAACAAGATCATACGAGCCAAACAACGGTGTGGGTCGAGCGTGTGTGAATCGAGCTCGAGTTGAGGAAAACCATCACTGACAGATGAGCACCAATTTCTTTTCTTTTTTTAAATGTGCGTCACAGTTAATAGTTTCCATAACAACTAGTAAACACAATGTGGCAACAACAGCTCATTGACAATCTAGAATATGTCATTCACATCACTAGTTAACAGAGGAATTAGACAGTTTATGAGCAGTATATTTCAAGCTGTTTCATTCTAATATACCACCATAAACTGTGTGAATGACATATTCAAGGTAGCTCCCTCCTTCTCCAGCGTCACCAGGCTAGATTTCCTTCACTTTGCCCATAGCGGCTTTACCATTAGAGTGATGGTGCACGCTTCCATTCTCCTGGTGTTTGCCATTGGCCACTACAGGAGCGCTTTCACAGGGGGTGCCGTTCTCCTTCTTCTCCACTGCTAAAGGAAGCCGGTTACCCTTGATGTAGGCTTGTATCCAGAAGTGGGTGAAGAGGAGGAGGAAGAAGACGCCGTGTATCCAGATGAGGTGGATCCACATGGGGACCTGGTAGTCACACTTTTCCATGAAGTAGTACTGGCTGATGTGAATAGACACCAGAACAAACTGCGACTGTAAAGGGAACGAGAAAACGACATAATTAAGGACAACTCAAAATTGACATGTGACTTCGGCCTGCAGATATTTTGCCCAAATGCAATGAATTAACTCTGTTCTCAATTCCTGGTTTCCCAGACCCATGTCCGAACCATTCAGACAGGCAACAGTCTGAAGAATGTTCGAGCCACTTTGAAAACAGATGTGCTCATATTTTTTAAATTCCTTGAGTTATAAAGTTTATCAGGAAAGTACCAATGCGAGTTTTTAAATGTATGCATAAGTAGACTGACTATAAGTTCATATTCTGGCATTAGATTTAACATAGAGCACAAGTTGTTTAGGGATTCAAATGTCAAAGTTTAAGACTCATGACTTGACCCTCGATTGCCTTGAGAATTACAAATCAAGGTCAGTGTTTAGTCCCGCCTCTCCCCCAATACACCAATAATTTGAACATGTAAATATATCATTAGAAAAAAACATGGACGTACAAGCTGGATGGCAGTCAAGTGCTTCTTCCACCACAGATATTTCTGGAAGCGAGGTCCTGCAGCAGAGAGTCCGTAGTAGGTGTACATTATGACGTGGACCATGGCGTTCACCATGGCATGGAAGCAGCCCATTCCTGCAGCTGAAGAGAGAGGCCAGACATTTCACATACGCTTCATTTACATACATACATCTTTGAATGAAGAATAATACAGTGTCATTCAGACGATTGCTTTTCCAGCTTTATCTAACTAAAGCAAAATGAGTCTTATGTATTTGCAAAACATCTAAGCAACAATAGCAATAGTTAAGTACGTTACAACAATGCGAGTCTCACCAGGTGTCAAGGTGATGCCCCACCACCAAGACCAGGGCATGAAGGAGTGATGGAACACGTGCAGAAATGTTATCTGGTTTTGTTTCTTCCTCAGCACAAAGAAAGCCTGAAATAAAAGCAGAGCCAAGCTTAACTTAATCTGCAACATACAACAATAAGACAACAGATAGCTGTCACAAATGTATTTGAAGAGAGGTGAAAACATCCTTACAGTGTCAAGAAGTTCAATGTATTTTGAAAAATAAAAAAGCCAAGACGCTCCAATCATCTGGAGGGAGAAATGGACAAAATAAAAGCAATGTTAATTTGTACGATTTAAATAAAGAACCTTTTAGAAAAGCAATCGAATTAAAGAAGACTATTATGTATCTCAGCAAATTAAAGTTCATTGTCTTACCCTAAGAGCATCTGGGCTGGTGGATGTGTCCACCAGGTCACATCTCCAAGAATAGGTAGTTCCCCATCCAGCCATCATAAACTGGGTGTTTAAACACACACACAGGCTGTTATGTTATCAAATTCCTCCTGAATAGCCACCTACTCAATGTCGCTTTGGATCCAAATTCATGCAAAATAGAAGCATTATCTCAACCACCCATATTTAATCTCCCCAACAGGCCAAAACACGTACCTCAAACACTATGTAAGCATTCAGCAAGACCATACCAAGGTTGTATATAATCATGGCTGTGTTGAGACGGAAGGGTTTACGGTTGGCCATCAGGCGAGGCCCAACATACACCGCGAGGAACACATAGCCCAGCAGCGCGAGTGTTGTCTGCACTGGGCACTGCATCATTGGGTACTCTTTGATCCGGACATCTGCAGCCAACAAAAGCACACAGTCAAATCGCCGTCCCAGCACAGAAAAACCACTTAATTTGCCTTTATTTTGTTGGTTAAAATCATAACAAATCAGTCAGATTTCACTCACCAGTTCTCCTGTCAACAAAACTGTAGAATTGTGAAATCCATGATTGAATGGTCCGCAGCATGATGACTCCTTTGTTGTGACCTTTAAAAGTCAAATAAAAAGGAGAAAAAGAAATCAGACCAGTCAGAAACTCAAGTGTTGAAGCAGGAGATGAAGTGGAGGTAAAAAGGTGAGATTATTATGGGCTGGGGTGCCACCAAGCAACGCAACCTGTCCACCTGCTCCCCCACGGCTAAACAAACAGGAGACAGCTGCATATGGGCTCATCAAACACCCACACACTGTCAGTATTAACAACCGTCCTGGAAACATTAAGGGAAATTCTGACATTCATGACCTAGATCACCGTGTAACATTTCAAGTAAAAATCACTGTTACCAATTCAATGCAATATTAAAAAAAGGAATTGGCATTTAATTGTGAAGGCGTCAATATATCTGATCAGATACAACATATCTCCAAAGTCTCAAGGGCTTTATGTTGGATTGTGAAACGTCCCATAACGCCGCCGTCAGACTTAACACAATGAAATACTCGCTTGCTGACTAACAGAGCAAGTAAAACAGGTGAGGCAAACAAGTTGGCCCATATGGCCGACCAAGTCAACCAAGATAATCTACGTATATGCAGAGCGTGAGTCAGAACGGAACTCTTTGTCTTCAAAAGTAACTGATGGAGGATACATAGATAGACTGAATTAAATTATTTTGTTTTCTAAATCTAGATACTGGTGGGAAGTGAATATGATAGAAGAAACTGGATCAGAAAGATGTTCTACCATTTGAAAAGCAGCACACACAACAGCAGTAAATATAACAAATCCCAGCATGAGTTCAGCATATAAAGCAGCATCCCTGAATATGTTCAATTGCCAAACAATGACTCACCCACTGAGCACACGTCCGCCGGTCGCTCTCCTGTGTGCAGCACTGAGAATCAATTCAGAGGATTCACCACCAGATTAGAATCACAGCTGAAAGCAAACAAACCCTGACAGGCACCTCGCTCGTAGTCTCCACCTGTGCTCAGACGTGTGCTGAGAGCTTTAAAAAACAGATATAAAATATGAAGAGAATGAGAGTGAGTGCAGGGTTGAAGTGAGGGGCCACGCAGAGTAAAAGCAAGAGGCCAGCTGTGGTAAGTTTGTGGCTGAAGTCATTCAAGTCAATTTAAACCTGGGAGGAACTACAGCAGGCTTGCTGGTTTCAGGACCACACCCTGTTTCATCGCGAAACTCCACCTTCCTAGCCTGACTTTGTCTGTTTGTGATTGGCCTGTTAACATCAGTGGTTGTGAAGGGGAGATTTGCAGGTGCTGTCGAAATAATACATACCATTCAAGGCATGAATAGTTGCATTGTTGAGCAGTGACGACCGATCAGTCAGCAAAACGGCTAAAATAAATCACAATTCCAATGAAGTAATTTATAATGTAGAGGTAGTTCAATATATTTATTCAACTGTGTCACTGTTGTACTCTGTTCTACCCTGAAACATTTGATCATTTAATAAAATATTTTAACACACATTTCACCATTCTTTAGGCCAAAGGTCATTCCAGATATAGGGTAATGTAATTCATTTGTCAAAAGAGAAAAAAACGCATTGTGTGTTGCCCATCCCTTCTCGCATTTTGGCACTGATTCTGGGCTCCAGTCCCACCCCTGCTGAGATGACGAGCTCCTTCAACTCTCCGGTGGCTCTGGTTCTACCTGTTTCCCAAGGACAAGTGATGATGGGCGTGCGTGAGGCCTGGACGGCACTGAAGTCGTCTGCCTGTGCGCCGGAACGAAAGGTTGGCTGGAATGAGAGGAATCCTCGCACGAGCTAGAGAGAGCAAGAGAGAGAGAGAGAGAGAGAGAGATTGACAGATAGAGACAGAGGGGGAGACACCACTCTTTCTACTTTTGTAAGACAGTTTGGAACTTTCTTCTTCTTCTTTCTTTCACATGCAGAGGAGAATAAGAACAAAGTGGCAGAAGTTTGTGACTCTGAAAATATTGAATTGGGTAATGAAGAATGAAGAATGAAGAATAATGAATTAGTTCTAATTAATTCTATTTTATCAACCCTTTGGTGGTTTGAGCTAGAAGCTTGAGGCTTGTTTTCAACATCCCAACAAGCTACTCTACTCTCCAATATTATGTATCTATCTAGAAAAGTAAAGTTAACAAAATTGAGAATTATATTTACAATGATAATAATCCCTTAGTTTTTGAATCGTCTGAGTTTAGTCCATATTTACTTTGGATTAAGACTTTTAAGACATTTATCACATGATGAGATCGTACTGTATGTTGGGTAAAAACTTTTATTACTGCCTCACTGGCATTATGACGTTTTGACGTAATGTAATGTGGCTGGAAACACGCCCTGATGACATACCAGACATTTCTACAGGTGATAAGAACAATTGAAGTCAAAGGAAAATATGCTGCTGGAGCAAATTATTTAAAACAGAAGGAGTTTCGTGAAGAAAAAACATTTTAAAATATAATTATCATTACTATTATCGTCTATGGTGGAGGTTCAAGCGTCTGGAAATCAATGATCCAAACTGTGTTGGAAATGAAATGGGGGCGATCATTTATTCTTGTGTAGAAGAGAAATAATCCATTAGAATCCGGCCAAAAGTTGGACAAACAAGCATTTTCAAAATGTGAGCCTCCAACCAGAGATGTAGTGTAGTGAGATAAATCCAATATTATCAATTATTTCCGCTATGTATCCGGGCACATTATCAAAACATTCTGCAGACTAAGCAGATCTGATTTTGGGCTTGACTCTGCACAGATGGAAGTTCTGTTCTCGACCTTTGCAGGCTGTTTGTGAGTTGTTGTCATCATTTCGTCTCTATCAGGCAAACCTGACAGTCAGCTGTTTTCCATATAGATGCCATATTAATACATACGACAACACACTCACTGTTCTTGTTAGTCTTGTGACCGTATAACTCTAGCTTAATGTTTTGACCAACAGCAGAATGAGAATGAGTTTGATAGAAACACGCAAACAAGACAACAACAAGCGCTTGTCCCTGGACTACCATAGTTCTTTGCCTGGACAGAGAAATGCCACAGTCCCCAACACATACAATGCCCTCAATTTACCAACTTTGGGGAATGTGAACTTGTATGTTCTCAATCATGTTTAGTTTTACATGCAATTTTCATGTTTAGTTTTGTAATAAGATTGCCTGTTGCGCAACCATCACATGGCTGCCAAAAGCCATAAATGCACTATTTGAGTAACAGTGTCATTGTTGGAATCTGGTAACCATCACTCACTTGTGTAATTTAGAAAGAGACAAGACCTGTAATTTAGACACCAGGTACCTGTCATTAGTGTATTTTGGTACTTAATTCATTGAAACACATCAAAACTGCCAAATAGAAACTTGGTGGGTTGATTTCAGGTTTCTCACCTGAACAAAAGGATGGGAACCCCCTGCATGTTTTTGAAAAGAGTGGGGGGGATTTTTTTCTCAGACACACTTTCTTAAGGAGGTGTCCTATTAAGATGCTAATTACTGATGTATCATGTCATCGTCTCCTGGTCAAGATGGAAAAAAACAATACATTCAGAGGTTATTAAAGAAAAGCACCAATTGGCATATGAGCTGACTGTTATTAGTATTGGGACTTAATGGACAGGGGATGATCCGGTATCTAAACATTTATGGGTTTATAAAACTGTATTATATTGAAAGCGGTTTTGAGTTAATAAAATCTATAACTATCAAGTCAGTTCTTTTATTTGGAGGGGCACTAAATCACATTTAAGTGCAGACTTAAAGTTGACAGAACCTTCAGTGCAAAAGTCAATACAGAGTAACAGATACATCTAGATGTAGACAAACATGAAACATCTCAGTCTGCTCCTGTTGTACTTTACTGAAACCCCTTTGTTGCAAGTTTGAGGTCACACTTGGCTTAACCTCCAGCTAAACCTCTGGCAGCTCACATGCCATCCAAAATTCTCCTGCCTGCCATTGATAAGAATAAATGAAATTATTCTTGAATTTATAGTATATCCATGCACTTTCAATGCATTCAAATGCATCCTTTACTAAAAATGTGTACACATATGCTCATCATTTCTGGTGAGAATCATTATCCCAGTCGGAGGTCTCTCTCTCTCAACAATCCATACTTTCCTGCCTGGCACAAAGCCAATTAAAATGTGAAGGTCAAGTAATGCAAGTGTGCAATAATGCACACACACTAAGAAGAGGCGTGGTGTCTTGTATGATGGGATTTGTGAAGATTTCCAAAAAAAGGAAACGTGCATTGACACATAAAAACTTTGGAAGAAATGGTTACATCTCAGCAAACCAATGCTGAGCAATTGTCGAAGTGTCTTTGTCTGGTCTAACAATTTAAATGAATAACAGCGACACTGTGCGGCCAAGAGTGGTACCTGCAACAGGTTGATTTTTTGTTATATATTTTTCATTAATGACCACATCGGGCAACACCTTGATGTAAGGTAAATGAAAAAAATGAAAATGTGAAGAAGTTAGTGATTTAATCAACTTTACCATTTAACAGTAACACTACAGGAACAGTTCTCGGTGCTTTATGTGTGCAGTGAGACATCTATTTTTATCTGTTCAGGTCAGTTATATAAACTTTGAGACCATTTTTATTACACAGAGAGTTGTAAATGTATAATAATTATCTGGCAAAATAAATCCACTGAAGAAAAAATAAACGTGTTTGTTTTAAATCACGATTACTTACATTTTGATTTACAAGCACAAAAGTGAAGGTATTTCGGTACATCGTTGTAATTTTCAGAGGGATACTACACAGTTATCGGAGCAAATTGGGTTAAATTGTTTGTTAATCTGTTCAATTTGCTCTGAGTAGTGTGGTCGGTTTTATAAATCGCGTTATTTGTGAATGAACGCTTCGAGGCGCCTGTTCTGAGTCTCGCTGTGCGCCGACCTGAGGATTTGGACTGTTTAAGGTTGGGGCGCAGACGTTAACCCCGCCTCCGGCTGTATCTTCAGAAGAAATGCAACGCCCCACGTGGAGCGCCAGTGGGAAGGTGGAGCAACAGGTAGGCGTCCACTCCTCAGGCTTAATCTGGGCTCTGCTGCGAGGGAACAAGTGGGCCGAGCAGGAGCGGGGCAACAAGATCCACGACACCCTGCAAACACTCACACAGCCTCACTCGCTCATTTATTAGAGTAGAAACAGGTTTGCACGGACATTGCCGCCCATTTTTCCTCTCGCAAACGGAGACGGAGCCTGGATTCCAATTCTCGATCAAACCACATTTCTGTGACAGAGACATACATATCTGAGGATAACATGTTTAAGGTAAGCGTGGTTCTTTTCTTCTCGTTTATAGCCCAAAAGCCAGACTCTCAGATTTTTTGAAACTCAGATTTAAGCACGTTATCTTTAATTGAAAGATTGGTCTTGTTGCCATGGTATCTAAATATTTAGATCCTCTTATCTTGTGGTGTCGCTGCCCGATATTGCGTAATCTCTGTAGCTGTAGCAATATATGACAATTCAACCATGTGACTGAAAAACGCCTCCAACATAATCTTATGTAAGTTTCCTGTCTGATTATAGAATATGAACGTTTTTACGCACCCACATCCCACCAAAAAGGACCAAAGACAGGGCAGGAAACTACAGTAATCATAAGGATTATTACACTGACAGCCTATATACATCAAAGCGTCTCTGCTGGTCATATCAGGAAACATTCCCATAAATGGAGATGACAGGATTTTTAACAATGGAGGACTTCTTCTTTTATCTTCACAGCTGACACGTCGTCTTCACTGTTGATGTCTGTCTGTTTGGGAAAGAAAGAGAGGACGCATTCAGCTGATTGGAAGAGGTCAGACTCTTCCTGACCCCGATTTTCCCCCAGCACCAGGAGAACATGGACGTGCTGCGGCGGTCTTCTGCCTTCGCCGCAGAGGTCTTGGATGTCTTTGATCGTTCTTTGACAGAGAAAGAGCTGGTGTCCCAGTCCAAAGCTTTGTGTCGAGACTACATCCTGTCCAGGCTGAACCAGAATGGGCTGGGATGGTCCAAATCTGAACTCAACCTGCTCCCCTCCAGTGCAGCGCTCTCTGAGGCATCTTTGGTGCTTCTCTGTCTTGGTAAATATACCTCACAAATTTTACAGTCCAGTGATCGGGTGTAACCTGAACACACATTCAAGGCCACTGCTGTCACTTCCTTATGTACTTTGAACTTGAGTTTGCAGATTGAATTTCCTAATTCTTCCGTCTTCAGGAGTGGGAATACATGTAGAGTAAGGGTTTCCTCATTACTGTGCAGTTTTCATCATCTTTGATTCTTGTCACAACCACAGCTTCATTATGATTTTAAACTTGATACTTAACAAAGTTCAAATATACAACCAGCTATGCCTGTGTATATTTTATTGCTCAGATAGTAAACCAAAGTTCTGCAATCCAGGGTGAGCCTTATTTGGGTCAGTGTGTCCCAAGTCCCAACAAAGTAAATAAAGATACAGAGTTAAGTAACAATAAATAAAAAGGCAGATTAATCTAAGAGACCTCACCTGTGTCCAGATTTCTACATGGCAGGATTTGATGATTTAGTCTTTTGCCATATAAAGCTATGTAATGTTAATGAGGTCAATCCAGATACAGCTTTAAAAGCAATCAGTCAGTGAAACCTTAATGTCGCATGTGACTTTGGGTTGACATCAGTGTGAAACTGCTGTTGTGACTCATGATCACTCCTCTGCTGTTTCGCTTCAAGCTGAATTGCTACACGTTTAGGAACAAAAACAAACGGGTGGGGCCATGCCGATGGTTTTTAAATTAAAATTAAAATCTCCCGTCACGTAGAGAAATCCCACTTCATGCTCAAGTCGAGACAGGCCGGTCCTGAATGAAGAACAACAACAAGTCGAGACTTGTCACTTTCAAAACAAAGGCACGCTCCCACCTCTTACAGAGAACTGGAAGAGTCAACTGATACTGAACAACAATTTAGGCACGACTCTTATTGATGCTTGAACTGATAGTGAACATTTAGTATTTGTGCAAGCGTTTGAGCCTTTTTTACGTCTTTTTATTCTAGCATTAAGTCTTGAGCAAAGTTGTTTTATACGTGGCTTCATAAAGCTCCCTGACATCTGAGGACATCAGCAATCAGAATACTTTATATTAATAATGATAATATTCAGTAAATTGTTATGTTTTGATTTCTCTGACAGGCTAAATCTGGGTTTCTTCCTTCTGCATCATTCTGCTCATTCAGAGCTTCATTCTTCCTGACGTGCTGTTTCATGCTTTCCCACTGTTACCTAGGTGATGAGCTGGAGTGCATGCAGCCAAATTTGTACAAGAACGTGGCGCGGCAGCTCAACATTTCTGTTGCCATGGAGAACATGGTGTCGGATGCCTTCATCAGCGTCTCCACGGAGCTCTTCTCCACAGGTATGAGGCACGCCGTTAACCAGAAGGTGACTCTGAATCCCACGTGTCACGCTTAACGCTATCCAACTGTGTGCTTCTCTGGAATCTGCTGCGTCTGGTGGCCGTCAGCCAAAGCACACGTGTCATACCGGAAGAGATTTACGCCCGAACAGATGAAGGCAGTCGGCGTGATTAAATAGGTGTGCGTCAGGAGGATTAATTCAGTTATACTGCGTGGGCCTGAATTATACATAGCTGGAGTGTTCGGTCACATAAAGCAGAGGAACATCATCGCCTAGGAGACGTTAAACAGCATTGGTCAGCTTACAGTTTGGAGGGTTTGGTGACTGAATCCTTTTTCGGATTTGCAGATAAGGCTGTTGAATATTCCGGTGTTAAGGTTATTGTTATTGTCTCAGTGGCCTCCTTGAGCTTCAATGGTTCCAAATTGTTGGTTGCAGACACAGTTCTAACACTTGAGTACACAAAGGGGTTTATATGGCTTACGTTTCTTCAAACATGGTTACGTAAAGATGTGACATAAAGCACGTCTGAAATGTTTATCCTGTCTTGACTGTGAAAGTTCCCTCTTCTAAGTGCAGCATTTAAGTGCCCGGTGTGTTCGCTTGTCTCGAACACACACTGTGCCGTCCCTGACTCATGTATAAATGTTTCTTTTTAAAAAATCCTTAGGGAATGTTGAGGGAATAACACAGCTGAGTGGGTGACGGTTAAATCCTCCTTCATGCTTGCTCTTGGTGGAGGAATTGATTTCTCCACCGAGTGTGTTTTCTGGGGACGGATTTGAGCAGCAACCAGATTTCGTCACAGTTGAAGGAGGAGATGTAAAAACCTAAATTGGACCAGCTTTCTATAATTGTCGTGCTTTTGCTTTTGCTCTGCCCGGACTTGTGCTCGCTCTGACGTCACCGGGGTGTAATTTCTTTGGAGCGGCGTGGGATTCCTTGTAAAGAATAACAAACTGGTGAACTCAGACTGTCCCGGTTCCCTTCTGGGCTGGGAGGGTTTGAAATCGGGGTATAAATAGCAAAACCTCATTTTGGTTTGTTTTTCCATCCGAGGGAACATTTTTAGCTTTGAGATTCCTTATCAGGCCACAACTCTATATAGAATAAAATGTAATCTCCAGTGAATCCAATTGTTTGTGGATCATAACAATAGTTTTGGTAAAGAAGTGCCAAGTCCTAACTGAGGTCTCCTACCCGGTAAAATCAACATGGCTCCCCTCTCCGCCATTTATCTCGGTCTGAACTCCCACTGCTGTTCTTTCTCTTTCCGCCCACCTCTCCTCCGGCTTTATCCTTGACAATCCCGTCTCTATTCTTGGCCCGTTTCTCGTTAGGGAGTGAGACATGACGTGTTCTCGCAGGTTCCACAGGCAGTTATCGTACTTAAGTTGGCCCGGAGCTCTATCCCCTTACAGCTGGGCGGCCCCCGGGGTCAGACACGACAGTGACGATGGCAAGCTGGCCTAAAGCAGGTTAATGCCATTAGGTCCTTCACTGCCTGTGTAACAATCCCTGCTGCTTCTCTGGAAATGGTTTACAGGTCAACTCTTCTCTTAATGACTCTAAGTGGTAAATAAAGCTAAAAGGAATAACTCCTCTTCTCAGGTTTATCACTCAGCCACTCGGCGATAACACTCTCATGCGAAACACCTTGTTGACTTTCCTGCATTAGAAAGTGTTCTGTTTGCGTTTATGCAATAGCGACGTCAGCCTCTTTTAATTTACTTCTCCCATCTTATCAGTTCCATTAACGCAAATGCTCCACTTTGTTGACGTACGGTTCATTTCAGTACAAAGTCCACTTGACTGTTATATTATGTTACTTGGCATCTGTATACTCAGACATGAAGAGGATATTACTGAAACCATAGTGGTGATGGATATGAAGTTTATTGATAGCGTCTATATTGTCTGATAATGAGCATTTCTTTGTCCCACTGTAGGTATAACATGGGGTAAAATAGTATCCATGTACGCAATCGCCGGGGCCCTCGCAGTGGATTGTATCAGACACGGACATCCCGCCACAGTGCACATCGTAGTGGACAGTCTTGGTCAGTTCGTCCGCAAGTTCCTGGTCGCCTGGCTGAAGAGACGCGGAGGATGGGTGAGTGAAAGCAACAACAATCCCAGTTAGAGACCAGTTGCATGACATCTGATGGTATCCTTACTTAAAGGGCCCAGTTCTGGCTTAGCATTTTGTGTGCTGGTCTGCAGTGTCTAATCAGTTTGTGTGTTTCCTTTTATCCAGGCGGAAATCAGTAAATGCGTTGTGAAGCGGGATCTCACCCCTGAACAGAACTGGTTGTCCTCAGCCGTGGAGTCGCTGAAGTACTTCCTCACCACAGTGTACGTCTACGTCATGAAGGAACAATGAGCAGCACGACAGGGAGCCAACGTCAAAACCCGCTGCTGAGGATGACATGGAAATCTCAGATTTGGCAATGACACTGCAGTGGAGATGGACGCCAGACTGTTGTTGAATGGTCATCATTTCTCGTGTTTCTTCAGCATCACATTTGCTATCTTGGGGAAGGATGAGTCTCTTTGTGATTGCCCTTCATCCAAAGAGTAGTCACAATGATATTCACAGACGTATATGACTTCATCTGTGTCACTCCATCTCCTGAACTGATTCTACTCTGCAGTATCCCGGGCCTCTCTGCTTTCATGGTGTTCAGCTTTCCGGGGGGGGCGGGGTCAAATGTCAAAGACAGAGCAGTCTGCTGCTCCGATGCTGCGTTTGTCTGAGAAACTCTAACTGTCAGTTATTGTGGTTTTGTTAAATGAACGCTGATGTGCTGCATCTGCTCAGCTGGCTGGCTCTGTCTCCTCCAGTCTCGAGTTTCTGTGTGAATGAAGGTCTTAACTGTGACTTGCAGGGAAAAGATTTATCACAGGGGCAAAGTATTTATCTCAGGAGTGAGTTATGACAGCAATATCAGGTGTTATCACTGCTTACACTCCATGGGTTTGATTTATACTACATCACATAGTATATGACCTTTGCTTCAGTTCTGATCTGATTGACAGTGAATGTTGGGTTGAGTGTCGCTCACACGCAGTTTTGGCAAATGAATGTCGGCGGATAAAGGGTTGAAGCAACGCCGCTGAATGTGGCGTTGCATATTTTGATATGAACTTTCTTTTTAAGCTGTATATATATGTTATTTATGATTTTATTTTTGTAATTATGACTAAGAATTGGAGCCACTCCGGTATATAAAGCACCACAGAGGCTCATCAGAATGATTGTGTGGTATGCACGTCGGTCGTCACTTTCACAGTATTAAATTATCATTGTGTGTCTGAATATTTTTATCTGCACAATAAACGCCACAGAATCCCCAGCAACCGACTCTTTATCTTATTGAAACTGAACTTTATGCTGTAGTCAGATGTGTAGAAGGACGCTTCCATGTGCCACAGAGAGGCTGCAGGTTGAATAATTGAAAACTGGGATGCATTGACTGTTGATGAAGTGAACATTCTTAGTTTAGTTCACGTTACTCAACAGTCTTGTGATGAACATGAAGCATAAATTACAAAGTCAAGACAGGCAAACTTTGTATCGTTTCCAAAACAGGACTCAAGGCGCTTTACATTAAACAGTGAATACACGTAAAGAAGAGTAACATCACACATCTGCAGTCCATGTTCTGAGATGAGTGAGACATTCAGTGCTTCCAATCTTAAACCCATAAACAAAATAGAATAAGGAGCAAATATCTCCCTGTGTCAATCTCACATACAGTACTTAATATTTCAGTAGTGCCATAGAGGTAGAGAGATATAGCAGTAATGCATTCAACTTCAGTTCATCAGTGCTTTATAAGCCTTGCATCTCAAAGATAAAAAGGCTACGGATATATTGCATTTTATTTAAGGCCATTAAGTTAACAGGGAACAAAATTCAAAATCATGGCTGGCTGTTCTTGATCTTCTTTTGCATCTATTTTTGGCAACATTTCTTATTCCAGACCAAGATATTCGTGTATCAAAGGCCTGCCGACGTCTTGCGTCAAGAAGAGGGATGGTAAGTGATGTGCAAGTGCTGCATCAGTGGCTGGCTATCTGTTGCCATGGAAACGGTCTGCTCCAACTTCCCATCTGGGCGCAGCTTAAACACTCTAGAAACCTGTGGGACAGAAAAGAGTTATTAAAAAACCAGGAGAAATATTACAATTTCAGTAACTACGAATGACATCATTCCTATTGATGTATGATCGGGGTTTGACCTGCTGCACATGTGGCTGCTTGGCAAAGGAGATTCTAGCCACAGCCTGACTCTGCAGGTTCAGCTGCTGGCCTATCAGCTCTCCTTCCTCAATCTCCACTAGACCTGCACAAAAACACACACACTGGCATTAAACACAGCTGTGCGAATGAGTCAGCATGCAATACAAACAAAGAAGTGAACAGAACTTTCTCACAGAGGACATTTTGATAGGACAAACACAGGTTTAATCATATATTTTACACTGATCTGAGCAAAAATATTAAAATTCAACATCATGTATTTCTGGTGTTTTTTCTACATAAAAGAATGTCAATACCTGAGTTCTGTGCAATAATAAAAGCCACTTTGTTGGTTCCTGGCTGCATCCTAATGAAGCCACACTCGCGGTGGAGCGGCTTCTTAGTCTCTGTATGGAACGCATTGAACCTGCAGACACAGTAATAGTGAGGATGTAACTTGTCATTGAAATCGCCAATCAGAGGAGAGGACATTTAAACAGTTATTTAAACATTTGACACATCACAAACCTCAATCAAACCTACATGAAGTTAATGATGGGTTGACCCACATGGCTGAAGTGCAGCATTTCCGTGTAGCGGAAAGGGTTTATGGTTGGGAAGGTGCCCTGACCAGGTTCATCTGACTCCCAGGTACCAAGGAGCCAGTCTAGAGGCTGGAGGGCCGGGTTAATCTCAGCTGATGGGAAAGAATACAGGTACAGTTAAGGTGACAGATAAAATTTTATGGCACATACCAGGAGCTGAACAGAAGGGCGGATACACAGACAAAGACAGGGACAAAGAATGCAAACTGGAATAAAAGGGTAGTTCGCACGGATATAGAGGCATAGTTTTAAGTTCAGGTTACACGTTCATAACCCCTGACCTTAACCTAGACAAATAAACTATGAAAATGCATAATTTGCTCACTTTCTGGTTTGTTTTGTTCCGCCTCCTTCTTCCGTATTGGCTACGGACCTTTAGGCTTCTCAGGTCGGAACCAAAATAACGCGGTACCGAGCGCCCAATGCACCATTTACCGAAAGGGAATGACTCAGTATTTACGAATTATTTTCACTATAATTAATCATTTTTAGTTCCGCAAATGAATCTTTTATTTAACAGACAAAAAACAGTGCTATATTTATGTACAATGACGTATAAGGCATTTAAGGTCACCACCAACATGTCAACGGTTCACGCACACACTGTACAGCTTCCGCAGCCATTTAAGAATGAATCGTTACCTGTTTGTTGAAAAGGACACGCCATTCCTGAAGTAAGGGGGGTAAATGCTTGTAATCGTGCTGCAAAAGCACTGCAATAAGGTGAAGTTACTCTTCTGCGTCAATGACGTAGGAATTGTGGGGGGGGGGGGGGGGGGGGGGGGGGGGGGGGGGGGGGGGGGGGGGTTTTACTGACCCCGTGGCATTATGGGAGATGTAGTTCTCGATAAGGAGACAGCTAAAGTTAGATTGCGTTCATGTGACAAGAGTGCAACACCTCACTGACATTAAGAGGAGTTTGATACATAGTGAGGGAGAAGCGTTTAAAAACAAAAGACGTTTTTCAAAGAGAGATATAATTTAACCACAACAACCAGGTTGAGAATGAATATTTTTTATGTTCCTCTACCCCCCAAAAAATCCACAGCACTACACATTTCACGCTTGAGCAAGAAATTCAGTTCTTATCCTAAAAATATAAGTAAGTGTCACACACCAACCATCTCAAATGAACCCTTACCTGTTTGTTGGAAAGGACATGGCATGTCTACAGCAAAGTGAAGTCAGGTGGAAGCAATTGTGCTGCCAATCACTACAATGTGGCCAAGTGACTCTTCTGAAGTTCTTATTGTGGACGGTGCTTTTATTGACTCTGTGGCATCATGGGAAACGTAGTTCTCAAACAGGAGACTCCGACTCAAAGTTGGATTGTGTCAATGTGACAGCGTAACACCTCATGGAAGTTACAAGAGAGTTTATTGACGCATACACTGATGCAAGAGAAGCATTTGATTAAATAATGCACTTTATTGACATTTTGCAGTGCTTGCAGGCAGCATGGACCAAACAATACTGTATATGTTACTTCCTTATACAAATGTGTGGTTCATGTTTTATAAAAAATAGATGATTTTACGTTTCTGCATAAAATCTCTTCTAGACGATGCAGCAATGCAGACAGCATTTCAGACGTCCACCTGTGGGGACAGTGAAGGTTTCTTTTAATCTACTCCCTAAATGTATCCAAGCAGGGTGTGGGGCTTTCTCCCCTCACGCCTTGCTCTTTTTGCAGGTCTTCAGAGCATCTGCCAGGGCGGCCAGTGCCAGGTCAGCATTGGCTTTCTCGCAGTTGTAGCCCATCAATCCAATGCGCATCACCTAATAAAAAGAGTGGTGGGAAATACATCAGATTACAGTTTACTGACTGAGTGTGCAGTGACTCAGCTCAAGAACTCAGGCATCTGTTCACCATACAGACATGTAAACTAATAATGAAATGGAGAACACAACAGAACATCTCATCAATATAGCTCAGTGGTTCCCAAAGTGGGGGTGCGCGTCCCCTAGGGGGGCGCAGAGCTCTTGCAACTTATACATATCGCTCCTCCGAAAGAGGAGCGATATGTATAAGTACCGCCTCAGGTACTTATACCCCCCATCAGACCGATCAGCCGACCCGTATTGTATACATGTTTACATCCATCCTAAAACAGTAAGCCTGATGCGTATATCTTGGGCTAAGTTAGTCTAGTGGTGACTAAACTTGATTTGTAGAGGAATAGATAGATAGATGTACTTTCTGACCAGGATGTTAACACCAGTAGCAACTCACCATGCCAATTGAAGGTCCCAGTCCTCCAGTCATCTCCATTTGGTGGTTCTTCATGATGTAGACCAGCATCTCCCTCCAGTCGTAGCCGTCAGGAATGGCGATGGTGGTGACAGAGGGAAGCCTCAAATCCTGTCACGTAATGAACGACTTAAGGAATGTTTTAAAAACCTGTGTCAACTGAATGTAACATAAGCATTCTTGAGCCTTAAGAGATATGATACACAGGAATAATGAAAGATCTTGTTTAAATTCATATTAGCGAGTCAGTACCTATTTCTACTGGTATTGTTTTTTGTTTCTTGCTAAATGTAAAAACATTAGAGAATTAAAGGGAATCATTGTGTTGTTTGATATGGCATGTTTGTAGTAACATATGGTCATAGTTTGGAGACCTCTTTGTTGTGTGTCTCAGCCTCACCTTGTCTGAGATGAAGAGCTTCAAACCTAAATCCTCCAGGCCCTTGTACAGATAGGCTGCAACTTCTTTGTGGTGTTGCCAGGACTGTTCCAACCCCTAGAGGGCGACAAAGATAATAGGAAGTCAGGTGCGATACATCATGTTGATTAAAAAAGACACTGTTTTGGACAATTCTGCAGAATAAACCTTAAGGCAGAGAACAGCCATCTACCGCTACATGTCATGCAGCATGTTCGGTTGATTATATGACTCAGATAGCAGCATGTTGCATCAAGGTACATGATATCTCTTAAACACTGGAGTGATGATACACTGCTGCTGTGTACTGGTTATAGTACATGTGCAAGAGTCACAAGTGGCTGCTAGATGATAATTCAGGATGCCTTTTCTTTCAGCAAAGTAGCTGCAAGTGGTGCAATGTCCCTTTACCTTCTCAGCAAGAATTGACAGACTCTCTCTCAGCGCGAAGAATCCAGACACAGGGCCAGTGTGGTGGTATCTAACGCCAAGAGCACATTAGTCTTTTTTATGATGAATTAGAACAGTGGTGTAATAATTTGCTAGAAAACCTTATTTAAGACAACAACATTGTGATGGGGTAGCTAAAAAAAACAATAAGATCTAATAGATAAAAGTTGTAAGGTGGTTATAGTGGACTTACACTCTGGCAGGTTTGCCATCACAGCCCCAGTAATTGGACAAATGTGTCATGTCAAATAGGTAGGATACTGGTTTTACTTTCCTGTTAAACATCTTGTGGCTGTATGAGGTAACAGAGACACAGACAATGGTTTGTATGCAGTTTCCGCAAAAAAAGGTGACATCAGACACACACATACACACATCGCATACACACTGTTCCTTATTTACCATGCTCTATCATTGAAGGAGATAGGTGCTGTGCCAGGCGGTGCATTCAGAGCTTTCTGAGATCCAGTGTACAGGATGTCAATATCTGGAAAAAGGTGGTATGGGACACATGAGACGTGGCACACACACACACACACAAACACTAACACGCAGAGGACTTTCACCACTGCCGTACTTTGTTTATCCATGAAAATCGGTGCCGCCCCCAGTGATGCAACGGTATCCACCAGAAAGAGGCAATCATGTCTGAGGAAGGTGGAGTGGTACAACAGATAACCAGATGACAGAAGATAAGAAGTGTTTTCATGAGAATTTTGAAATACTACAAATGTTCCACTTTTTTACACTGATACTCTGGGAAACTCACTTTCTGCAAATGTCTCCGATGCCATCGACTGGGTGACAGAGTCCAGCAGAAGACTCTCCGTGTGTTAGGAAGAACAGAACAGGCTTGTGTTTTGCTACGGCCTGCAAGCAATAAAGTAAAAAAGAGTTTGCACACCATTAACACTGTTGGAGTATTCTTGTGAAATCACCTATTTACCTGTTCGATTTCTGTATTAGTGAAGTATCCTCCTGGTGATTTCACCATTCTGTGTACATTGGCACCTACAGTTACAACAAATAAACCAAACCAAACAGGGTCAGTTACACGTGGTCCTTATCCAAGAAATGTCATGTGAGAATTGCAGACCCAGGCGACTGTGTGCGTAGAGACGAACCCATTCTTTCTGCGATTTCTGCAACTCGCTCTCCCCAGATTCCGTTGATGGCAACGAGCACATTTTCCCCGGGCTCCACCGTGTTGAATACTGCACACTCCATAGCGGCGTGCCCAGATCCACTCATAGAAATCGTCATGTTGTTCTCTGTCTGAAAGGCGTACTGGATCCCTTTCTTGATGTCATTCATGATCTGAAACACACACATGAAGGAAAGAAACAGGAAAAAGGAAGATTTGTCAAGTATGATCACCAATGACATGTTTTGACTCTCAATTTTCAGAGTAATAACATTTTTGAGTATATGCCACTTGGGCAGAAACAACAACAGCCTTCGGTTCTGTATGGTTAAGACAAATATATGCAAAAATATACATTAGCTTTTGTACTTACAGCCATAACTGATAATTCAACACAAGTGAATGTTTACATGAGCTATTTAAATAATAGCACAACAATGAGACGCATATAACTCAAACTCACTCTGATGAAACTAACTTACTTTACTCAAGTACAAGGATCAATGCCACAAAGTAAAAACAAACCGTTAAAAATAATAGTTAGTAGCCATTGTAGCCGATTTCAAATAATGTTAAAAACAAATTTTATGTAGCATACAAAGAGTCCAATTTACTTCATTATCCAACATAATATTCTGCAACTATTTAGAATGTTTTGTGTCTGTGTGTTACTTCACAAACATAGCTTTTTTACCTCATACATTTCTGGGTGCAGGTGCCCAATGATCGGCCTGCCGCCTGCTGCTAAAACACGAGGAGGAATGTTTGAGGGTCCCGGCCCAAATAGGTAACGCAGAGGCGCCTGGAGTGGCCGTAGCATGCAGGCCGGAGGTGGGATGGTGACCGAGGACATGGAGCGGTCCATTCTATGCAACAGGGTGGTGGTCCTCGGGGCCAGGGCACCGTCGAGGGCTGCTGCTGCCTGGGCGAGCAGCGTGCCCCTGCTGAACAAAGTCCGCTGCATCACAGCTGCTGTCCTGGTTCCTGAGACAGAGAGACTGAGCTTGACTCTGAGCTTTGAGTGAAGCTTTAAACAAACAGGTCTTTGACCTCTTGGTAATATGCGTGCGTCACTGGGCCCCAGACTATGATGTAAAAAATGGATAACAATTTGCTACAGAGATTTTAAGTGTGTTGTGTTTAATATTCCCATTTATCTACAGGTTAAAGGACATAGGAATTATTTTATACCTTTAAAGAGACTATCATATCTGAGCACATGTGTTTATCACAGCTCTTTTCCCAGTTGTATTGATTTTCAGGGGGAATTCCTACAGGGTAAGCAATTCAATAATTATATATAATTTGATTTCTAAGCGAATACAGTGGCTTATCCTCAAATGTCTGAGTGACACACAGAACTAATTCCAGCCCAGTGTTTGAAAAAAATTTGAATACTTGGTCTTGCCCCTGTTAGGACACAGGCTCAGCAGTGTGTGTTGACACCTTTGGGACCCACCAGGACGATGTCTGTGACTCATTATTGGTGTGTAGATCCATTAGTGTTGACTTTTGAACCTATAGCAGGAAGCATGGACTTGGACTTGGCGGCTTAGAACCAGTTCAGGTTAGTTGCAGGTGGTTTGCTGATTTTTGCCCACCCACCAGTTTGGAGAGGAGGCTTCCTTCTAGGAGAAAGCAGATTGGCTGATCCAGCAAATAAACAGGACCCTCCCCCCCACACGCGCTCAATCACTAACATACACACACACACATCATCACATATTACAGAATCTACTGGTATTATCCTTGTTCCTTGTTACAAACCCTTGCTCTCTCTGAATGGCATGCAACATGTTACTGCATTAACCTACAATAAACATATACACGATATTCAGCATAGATACAAAAACATGAACTTTTGTGGTATGTTGACAACAACTTTACTCTCTGGAGGTTTAGGGTCTCTATATGACCTATGGTATACAGATAATGATAAGACTTAAAGGCCAAAAGATTGTAAATTCCCTGACTGAGAACAAAGCCCTAACAATTAATAGTCTACCTCTACTCTATTGTTTTCTTGTTTTTAAACAATGATATCTCCTATACTATATCCAGGATATGGTTAAGACAGTTTCAATCCACTTCTTGCATCATAACCTGTGACTATGTCGCCAACTAAAAATGTCCCCTGGGGAGATCTCAGACTCTGCTTTGGCAATGATGTGATGAAGAAGCATACTTCAAAGCTTTGTTGACGATATCTGATACAAGCAATTGACCAGTTTGATGGCAAAATCCTGCCATAAAAGGTACAAAGGTGACCGGCACAAAGGTGTTATTATATACACTGTGGCTCACATGCTACCCCTGACCATGAATCTGATGCAAATGTTTTGTGTATAAATAGATAGCTGTCTAATGCAAGGGAGGGAGGAGTCTGTTCCACCTTGAGCTCCCTTTCACCCACAAATGAGGGGCAGTGGGATAAAAACATAGTCTTGAGCACAAAATCATACAGCTAAATAGGATAGGTTGGGTTCATACATTTCCCCCCTCACAGCTGTCATGGCACAACAGGAAAACATGAAGAAGTGAGTTCCCTCTTAGTCTAGCTTGGTCAATAATTACACTAACTGGACTCAGACCCTCCTGCTGGCCTTCGCCCTGGAGAATACACCCTGTATTTACCCATAGAGAGCAGGAGGAGGAGGAGGAGGAGGAGGAGGAGGAGGAGGAGGAGTTGCTGTGGGATGCCCTGAAAGAGCGAGAGGGAGAAGGGTCAAAATCACATAAACAATTTCATTGCAAAATAGGTTGTTATATATTTCGTTTCTATGTTCTCAAGTTCACCTCAAGGGGGCGCCATTAAACTAAAACCCTATAGCATTTATTCTTGAAAAATATACACATCTGACATGAATATACATTATTTGAAGAAATTAAGAAAGAAAAGCTGAGGTCGTAAATGTAATGCTTGGACACAGACCGTATTACCATTTTGAGGCATTATAGTGATTTGATTCCCGGAATTTTACAATGACAATACAAACTCCAAACACAATTGGAGATCCAAGGCTCTTTATGTGGTCATGTGAAAACGTCACCACTCTTCTTCTAAAACGATCACTAAAATCTTCATAATTTGTCACTTTTACTTAAACTGATTATGTGACTTTGAACCACACACACACACGCCCTCATTTCCTCTTCCTAAACCTCCAATCTCCTGCTTTCACCTATGCTTCCCACCTCCTCTCCATCACTGCCTCGTGGCCTGCCTGCTGCCTCCGAGCGGTAATGATGATGCTGATGCTGATGTCATCACAGTCTCCCAGCATCCCTGTTTGGTCCAGCAGCAGCAGCAGCAGCAGCAGCAGCAGCAGCCTCAGCAGCGCCTCCATTTTCCCCCCTCAGGCTGACTTACTGACTGACGTGCAGCCCATTGGAGAGCAGCCTGCACCGCCTGCTGCACCCATCCTGCTGTTTATCAATCCATCTGATCCCTCCCTCCCTCCCTCTCTCTCTCTCTGTCTGTCTCTCTCTCTCTTTGACGCGTTCCAAGTGCATCTCTGGCGGATTCTCCATGTATGGACGCGCCGAGCGGAGGGATGCTGTAGCCCGGACATAGACAAAATAGAAAGACTGACAAATACACTACATATCTATAGAATACAGGGGAGGATCGAGCACCGGAGGAACCCTGGCGCTGCTTTGAATGGGCAGGGGACGTCGAGTGTGAGTTGTTGAGGTAAGATGAGTGTTTTTTCATGGTTTTGATATAGCGGTGGTGCCGATTGTGTGTGTGTGTGTGTATGTGCGTGTGTGTGTTGGTGATTTTCGGGCCTTTTGAATAAGAACGCTGCGTCAGTGATGCTGGATGCTGTAGATCCAACAGTTCAAAATCTGAATATTTCACCTGGTGTAGCTGTTTGTCAGTGAAATATACGGTGTGAAATTGGTAAAGCGAAGTGTGTGATATCGGTGTGGGACATGAATGAGCGCTGACCTGATTTCTGACGCAGTCTTGGAGGGTTTGGTGCCGTTTTTGTTTACGCGGCCTGGCTGTGAGGTGCGGCTGGAGAGGAGAGGTAAGATGGAGGGTTTGTATTTACAAGGCTAAGGCATGAATACAGCTCCTCCAGCAAAATGTCACGAGTAGCGACACGATCTCTCTCTCTTTACAAAGCAACATCGTGTCGTTTTCGTCTTCATTATGAACGGATGAGAGGTCTTTAGATATGGAAATGGCGGAAACGTATTTTCTAGGCTGAGTTAAGATGATAGATGATGGATGAAGATGTGTTTGCCAGATCGTACCAATCGTTACAATTATGTATTTTCTAATCAATAATAGAAGCAGATAAAAGCATCATTGAAGCTTCCCGATGAGCAACAGCGTCATCGCCAAACAGCTCAGTCACCCTCGTAGACACAAAGCGATGTTTGATTATTTAATTTTTCCCCTTCGGTTTGAAACATGGGAGATATGCTGTTTCATCACACGGCCTTTGCCACTGATAGATGGAGGAGAGGCGATGATTCCGGTGGAATAAGCAGCCATTTTACTTTGGAATACAGGATGGATGCTGATATTCCTGCCAAATGATGCGCCACACATTCACTCAGCTGCCTTTTAGGGGCTTTTTTATGTCTCATCCGGAAGCCTGACTGACTGAAAACTATAACCATGTACGACATTCCTACAAAGTTAAAGCTTTTTAATTGAGTGTGTGTGAGTGTGTGGCATCTACTGTGTCACTGTGCTTTTAAAGATACTAATTTAGAAGGTATTTAACACAAATATGCAGCATGTAAAGCACTGGTTCTCAAATTGTGGTACGTGAATTGCCAGTGGTACCTGAAGTGCCCCCTGCTGGTGCGCCAGATTACTGCGGACATTTCTACAGAGAATCAACACAATTGAAATCTATAGAAATGTTGTAATTATGCTTCTGCATTGGAAATCCCCTACCCCTCCTTCTATTTCGCAATGGCTGAAGGATACAATGTATTTTCTTCAACTCAAGAAAATCAAGTACACTATAAGAGGCCACACTGATAAGTTCTATCAGAGATGGCAACCATTTCTCTCTTACTTCACAGATCTACAGGCTATGCCAGACTAGTGACTGATTAACACCGTAAATGCCATACCCTATGACATAGGGTACGGTATTTACCCTATGAGATCATTGCCATTTCAATCTACTTGTATTCTACCTCAGGGTCTACGTATAAAGTTTAACAACAACAATAATATCAATAATACAACCTTCCTCCTTTCCCTCTATCTCTCTCTCTCCTCTTCCCCCTCCTTCTGTATTAACATGATCTGCAAAATATGTCATGTTAAATGTTTGTTTCAATAAAAAAAAGAAAGCAAAAAAGAAAGAAAGAAATGTTGTAATTATAATAATGAATAGTTAAGTGGAAGTTGTTATTTTTGAGTTTATTAATAATGCTATTTCAATATTGCTATTAATATTAAAGCCCAACATGTCTCTTCTACATGTATGCCAGTATCATTTCAACATATTGCAACATACAAATCTATATTTTGCTTTGCTGAGATGTGTTACTGACTTTAAACACTTGCAGGTGCCAGGTGTGTGTCTGTGACGCCACACAGCTCTCCAGCTCTTCTGTACTCAATCGCTCGTCTGGAACATGGCGGCTGCTTCGGTCAAGGTGGCGGTGAGGGTCCGACCCTTCAACTCCAGAGAGATTGGGAAGGACAGCAAGTGCATCATTCAGATGACAGGAAATACCACAAGTGAGTACTTCTTTAGCTGTTCAGGGTGATTACTTGGTTGGCATGGATTGCTACATGTGTGTAGACCGTCAGGTATACCCACTGCAAATATGGTATTGAAATGAATGAATGATGGATGGATTGAGGGATGATCACTGGATTTAGTCCTTTTAAAGACACTGTTATATTTGTAATTTGAGCAAAAGGAAACTACAAATGTGGAGGAATGCAACAGGCAGTATCCAACAGTACATGAAATATTGTATGTATGCAAATTGTAATTGCAGCTGAGCATAAGACATGCATATTTAATTCAACTTTGACCGTTTGCTTTGTAAATAGGCCGGTGGGAATAGCTTTCATGTGTTCCTTTTCTTCTTCTGATTCTCTTTTAGAGGTCAAATTGCATGATCTTCTGGCTCACTTTTAATCATCTTTCTGTGACCTACTTTGAGGCGATGTTTGGCGTTTCACTTCAGTTATTTGTCGAGTGGGGCGGCTCGCCTGCCAGCAACAAGACAGTGGGCAGGGAGACATGTAGCGTCTCGGGGGGCTCGGGAAGGAAACAAAGGCTGCAGTCAGGCCTGTCAGCATGTAGGATGCAGTGATCGTCGCAGCTCTCTGCCCTCATCACACAAGCTGCACGGATCAGAAAGGCTTCGTTGTTCTGACTGAACCCAGACATGAGGGTCAGCTGACGCAAGTGTGTGTTTGTGTGTGCATATGGCTATGTTTGTATGTTAGAGAGAAAGAGGGGATATGTCAGAGCGCTGTGCCATTCACTGTTTTGATGATCTCATCATCACAATTTAAAGAAGACAAAGGCAGAAACTATTCTGGGTTTCTGCATTACGGTCACATTGTGTTTTTCAGGATGACTATGTTTTATCAGCTTTGCCAAAAAACAACAGCAGGTTGTTGTGTTGAACTTGTCTGAAGGGGCAGTGCAGTGGATTCAGATTACAGCCAAAAGAGCATCTGCTTCTGCTTCCTGAGGCACATGGGGTTCTCATGCACAACACTCCCCTCTAAAAGTGATGAGTGCTACTTCTAATAAAGCATTTACTGATACTAATAATTAAACTGGTAATCTAGTAAGACCTCTCTGATTTCCCTGTAATACATACACATTTTTTTAGCGAAACAGAAAAAAGGACTACAAAAAAAGATTTTTGTAGCCAGAACATATAAGTGAGCATTTTAAAACATTGTTTTGTATACATTTGGCCTCATCTAAGACCTAAGACTCATCTAAAGCATTATATGAATACCTTGGAACTCGCATATTAGCAGTTGGTATGAACTTTGCTGCCCCTCAACCCTTTTTGGTGAATGGAATGAAATCAAAGGAAATAAATCAAAGAAATTGCAGATTGCAGATTTCGTCTACTATAATTGTACCTCTAGATCTGTTTTTTTTAACGCTTCTAACTGCCCACTTTTCTTTATTTTAGCAATCCTGAACCCAAAACAGCCAAAAGAAAACAAGAGCTTCAACTTCGATCACTCGTACTGGTCACACACCTCGGTAAGGTTCAGTATATCATTAAATGTATTTGATCAGAAAGAGTCTTCAACGCTTTGATCTGTGTCTGTTCATCTGTAAGAGAAAACTAACATCTTCTGGATCCTTTTCTCTTTTTTTCCCTCTTCACTCGCTGCATGTTTGCAGCCTGAGGACATCAACTTTGCGTCCCAGTTGCAGGTGTACAAGGACATCGGGGAGGAGATGCTGCTTCATGCCTTTGAAGGCTATAATGTTTGCATTTTTGCATATGGCCAGACGGGAGCAGGGAAAAGCTACACTATGATGGGACGACAGGAACAGGACCAAGAAGGAATCATACCTCTGGTAACATAGGATACAGTACTGAGCATGATTACACATCATCCTGTCACTCGTCATCATATTCATTTTAATGACTAATGCCATATTGAAGAACTCTGATAATGAAAACAGATTGTTGACTAGCCGCAGAAACACACATTAATACTTTCATTCTGCTACTTTAACGGGTTCCACAGATGTAGCTTTGACTGCGAGAATAACAATCAGCTCTTTGTTTTCTAGCTCTGCGAGGACCTTTTCACCAAGATAAGCGACAGCAATAATGACAACCGCTTGTCTTACTCTGTGGAGGTGAGTGGTATTCAATTCTCTTTCATATATTTTGGGAATTTAAACAGTAAAACAGCGTCATGAAGTGTTCATTTTGGGTCGGTACAAACCTTTTCCCCCCATCCCCTAGGTGAGTTACATGGAGATCTACTGCGAGCGTGTTCGTGACCTGCTGAACCCCAAGAACAAAGGGAACCTGCGTGTCAGAGAGCACCCGCTGATGGGACCTTATGTTGAGGACCTCTCCAAATTAGCTGTGACTTCTTACAATGACATCCAGGACCTGATGGACTCTGGAAACAAAGCCAGGTAACAGAACATTAGAAAGGAACTCCAACATGTTATGATGATGGGACCATGAACCTCTCTGTTGTGATGATGGGATTAAACCAAACATTTTTCCTGTCTGGATGTTTCATGGCTTCAATACAATTCAGTACAATGACTCAATGAGTGACTTTCCATTGTGCTCTTCCTCAGGACGGTGGCAGCTACTAACATGAACGAGACCAGCAGCCGCTCCCACGCTGTCTTCAACATCATCTTCACGCAGAAGAAACACGACATGGACTCAGAGAACACATCAGAAAAGGTTCTTAAACCAAAACTACAGCAGCTGATGAATTTGTTTCTAGTGGAAGCTTCCAACATGGAACAGGCTAACAAACACAGCAGACAAACAAATCAATAAAATTAATAGATTTCTCATTCTGTGCCTTTGGTGTGCCACAGTAGCAACAATGCAGCTGCAACGAGGCACAGAAGGTTTTATGACCTTTTAAGTGTTTGTGGATTCCCATCATGCGGCGATGTTATCCGCTGAAAGTGCTGTTTCATTGATTGATAAGCACACATAACACTTTACAGCCAATTCTCTCCTCTCCTCTCTGGCACTTTTAGGCAAATGATGTTTTTCGCCGATGGATGTCTATGTTTGTAACACAGAATAATTTAGTATTACAACAATATATGTTTTCATTAGGTCAGCAAGATCAGTCTGGTGGACTTGGCTGGTAGCGAGAGAGCTGACTCGACAGGAGCCAAAGGAACCAGACTGAAGGTGAGAGGAGTCTGCTATTTTAAGCTTATTTATGTTTTTTTCCCTCTATATTCTGCTGAGAGGCTGACATTTAATTCTTTTGCTTTTTTAGGAAGGAGCAAACATCAACAAATCTCTGACTACGCTTGGCAAAGTCATCTCAGCTCTCGCTGAACAGGTAAACCTTTCACACACAGCAGATCGTCAATCATTCATATATCCTATTATTGAAATAATAAACATTAACATTTCTCCTTTTACCTTATAGGACTCAGCACCAAACAAGGTCAGCAGCACCACAACTTGACCTTACTAATGTATCATTTTAAGAATTTATTTCCACTTGATTTGCAAATACATTGTGAATATTTTGCTTACAGAACAAGAAAAAGAAGAAAGTGGAAAATTTCATTCCATACAGGGATTCAGTACTGACTTGGTTACTGAGGGAGAATCTGGGTATGTGCACAGCTTATTCCACATATTCATTGACTAAATTATGTTATATATGTATGACATTACAGTATAATGTTTGGGATTTTGTGTGTGTTAGGAGGGAACTCCCGCACGGCCATGGTGGCTGCCCTCAGCCCTGCAGACATTAACTATGATGAAACCCTCAGCACCCTAAGGTGAGAAGGGAGTGACGTCACTAACCTCCTACACTCTAAGACGCAACATTTAGAATATAATGGAAGTGGAGTTCCTTTACAAAAACGCATCGCTTCATTTTGGTCAAATATAAAAGAAAAATAGAAAAACCTGTTTGAACCTGTGAACCTGTTGGGTCGAGGTCATAACAAAGAGAACTCCGCCTACTACAAACTACATAAAGAGATACCCTACATTGCTGTTTGACATTATCCTGTACAAACTGTATCCCTATGAGATCATTGCAATCCCAATCTACTTGTATTCTACCTAAGGGTCTACAAACTTTTACAACAACAATACCATTAATAATACAAACTTCCTTCTTTCCTCGATCTCTCTCTCTCCTCTTCCCCCTCTTTCTGAATAAAAAATGATCTGATAACGGTCTCTGTCTACTTAGGTATGCCGATCGCGCCAAACAGATCCGCTGTAACGCCGTGATCAATGAGGACCCCAACAACCGTCTGGTGCGAGAGCTGAAAGAGGAAGTGGCTCGGCTCAAAGACCTGCTGTTCTCTCAGGGCCTGGGCGACATCATTGAGAGTGAGTGTCACGGCGGCAAACTTAACACACACAGACACACGTGCCCATGCAGGCACACACTCACACACTCACACACTCAGACACTCACACTCTTGCCACCTTCAGCACGGAGGATGACCCTTGTACTTGTGTGGGTGTATCTCACACATGTTCTTCTCTCTCCCCCTGTCCTATCAGCGTATCGGTGCACCAACCCTGCTGTTGCTGGTTTGAAATGTGTGTATAACTCTCACCAGCCTGCGCTTTGCAACTAAAAGAGATGAATCCCAAGCTGGCACACACGCCTCCCTCACACCAGAGACATGAATTACAATAAAAAAAACATATAAAAAACAATCAATAACTATTTAATGAAGAACAAAAATCTTCCCTATGGTTGAACCTTCTTGTATTATCGTTTTCTCAAGAATTTTGCTAAATGGCCTCCTTGTTTTCTTCCCACTAGTTGTAGTTTTCTTGTTAATAACCTGTTTTTATCTCTCTCTTTCTCTTTGTTAAGATATACTGTATATACATTTGATTTTCAATTCTAATTGGAATAGGATTTGCTTTTCGTTAAAAAATATTAACAAAAGGTTTCAAAATGACTTTCTGATCCTGTGTAAGACAGTGGCAAGATTCTGTCACACACTTGGACTGGTTGTGTTGTGACAATTCACAATCGGAGACAGAAGGACTGACTGGGAGGACGCCATTTTAAGCTGTAATCACTGGAAACTCTGAATGAAACACTTCTTTACAAATAGACGACGAATTATAGGAAAAAACAACATTAAGTGTGTTTGCAAGGTCGGAACGGCATTTAGTAATAATTTGGTGTAATGATGCTGATCACAATCCCAAATTTGCCATACAACTAAAATCTACTGGCTGTAAAGGGCGTAGCATGTTGACGTTTTTTGGACCTTGCACACGCCACCTTGCACACGCGTGAATACAGTGATGTCGTCCAGAGTACACGTCAAGGTGCACTGGAGCTTAATGAGACACTTTATGTTGTTTTATTCCTTTAATTTGTCACCCATCTGTAGACGCCTGCATTGCCAGGTGCTGTGCTAGTAAAGGCTGCTGGCTCCCAAACTCTGGTTACATGGCTTAAACAACACACCAACACACCTCCACCAGGCTGTATGTGGCCTGTACACACTTCTTCTTTATACTTCTGTTTTTCATACTTTTGTTTTGCTTCTCGAGCTTGTTGAGTGAGAATCTTATCTTATCTTATCTTATCTCAGCTTAGCTTATACTGTATAATAAGAGAGGGTGCGTGTGTGTATGTATGTGCGTCAATACAACAAGCATCGTTCTTCCAATTGCCTCCAACACGGCCAGAAACGCAGAGAAAAGCAGCTGCTCCGGTCGTCATGTGCTCCATCTGTTTGAGTTGCTATTTTCACTCGCTGTTAATACTTAATTTGAGCTTTCTCTTCTTTTTACTCCTCCCTTTTGTCCCTTTCCCCCCCTTTATATCCATTTCTTTGCGTGTTTTGTTGCGTAATTACCTGTCGTCTGCTCCTACCGTCCGTCCTCTCTCCCTCCTCGTCTCTCGCTCTCTACATGCGATGCCTCTCTCTCTGGCAGACCTGAGCGATTACAAGAACCTTGTGAACAATCGCCAGGTTGCCAATGAAAGGGGTGATCTCTCCACAGTGTCCAATGCCATGACAGGAATGAGCCCCTCGCCCTCGCTCTCAGTCCTGTCCAGTCGTGCCGGCTCCATCACCAACCTGCACGACCGCATCTTCAGCCCGGCCAGCGAGGAGGCCATCGAGAGGCTCAAGGTAGGAGAGATGGGATACAGGATACGGGATGTAGAGCTTGTTAAATGGACGCTGTTGAGTGTGTGCTGTCATCAGACATCTGTATTAAATTCCCCAACAGGAAACTGAGAAAATCATCGCTGAGCTCCATGAGACATGGGAAGAGAAGCTGAGACGTACTGAGGCCATTCGCATGGAGAGGTTGGGCAGACTCATCCCAAACTAGTCTTTGATGTTTCTTCACACACCCTGAAATTTGTAGTAGACAAGGAAAATCCCATTTATGGCCAATCAATGACAAAGCCTTCACACTAGAGCCTAAGCCATATTCAGCAAAGATTATATTGGCTCATAGCACATAATGATGTGTGTTATGATGTTAATGGTATGATGATCTCTGCAGAGAGGCCCTGCTGGCTGAGATGGGTGTGGCCATGAGAGAAGATGGGGGCACTGTGGGTGTCTTCTCCCCCAAAAAGGTAAGATACAAGTTGCTGCTGCGCAATAAATGTGACATACAACTGTCAATTACACAAAACAGTAAACACATTTGTCATTATTTCCTTCCAGACGCCTCATCTGGTGAACCTCAACGAGGATCCGCTGATGTCTGAGTGTCTGCTGTATTACATTAAAGACGGCCTCACCAAGTAAGAAACGGTGATCATAGCTCAGACATCACCGCTAAGTGGGATTTCTGTTGTACATCGATCATCATCGGTCTTTTCTCCCTTCAGGGTCGGCAGAGAAAACGCAAAGACCCGTCAAGACATCGTTCTCAGCGGGCATTTTATCCAAGATGAGCACTGCACCTTCAGCAGCACCACAGGCCCTCAGGGAGAAGGTAAAGTCTAAATTCTGTCATCTATAAAGTAAATGGTTTGGATTTGGTATAAGGGTTTTACAAATCTTTTCTGCAACAGGAAATGTCATCCTGGAGCCGTGTGACGAGGCAGAGACGTATGTCAACGGAAAGAGAGTGACCTCCGCTATTGTTTTGCGGTCTGGTAAGTGTGTGAAGCATTGCGGTCGGTGTTTATATTTCACGATATCGCCACATTTCTGACTGGTACAACTAACTGGTTTTCTTTACTTTTTAGGGAATCGCATCATCATGGGCAAGAGTCACGTGTTTCGCTTCAATGACCCCGAGCAGGCTCGTTTGGAGCGTGAGAGAACGCCGTGCGCCGAGACCCCGGTGGAGCCCGTTGACTGGGCCTTCGCCCAGAGAGAGCTGCTGGAGAAGCAGGGGATTGACATGAAGCAGGAAATGGAGCAGAGGTCTGAAACACAAACAACAATGTTCTATGGCTAACATATGGATGACTTTTGGATGGTATATTTATATGATTATCATGTAGAACTAAAGTCTTGTATTGAATCTTTCTCAGGCTTCAGGAGCTGGAGGATCAGTACCGCAAAGAAAGAGAAGAAGCCAGTAACCTGCTGGAGCAACAGAGGCTGGTGAGGGAAACCACAATATGTTCAAGCATCAGATTTCAATGTGTACTGATCCAGTCAAACCTAAACCTGCTTCCTTTTAGGATTATGAGAGTAAACTGGAGGCCCTTCAGAAACAAGTGGACTCCCGCTACCTGGAGTCTCCCGAAGAAGAGGAGGCGCCTGAGGATGAAGGTTAAACAATCGACACTAACAGCTCCAATATTGAATGATGTTTTTCTATCTCCATTACTATACTTTGAATGTTTGTTCTTCATATCCACCATCTTGTCCAGCAGTGCCCTGGACTTCCCGTGAGACCGAATTGGCTCTTTGGGCTTTTCGAAAGTGGCGTTTCTACCAGTTCACCTCGCTCAGGGATCTGCTTTGGGGAAATGCCATTTTCCTCAAGGAGGCCAATGCCATCAGTGTAGAGCTCAAGAAGAAGGTGAGTTGTTTCAGTCTGTACATCTGTTCCACTCTTGAATTGAACAACAGGGTCAATGTTGTCCCTTCCCGTCACTCATCTTCTCAAATTTTGTTGCTATTTTTTAAATCACAGGTGCAGTTCCAGTTCGTCCTGTTGACGGACACACTGTACTCTCCACTACCCCCTGACCTGTTGCCCCCCTGTGTGGCAAAGGAGAGGGAGAGGCGACCTTTCCCGAGGACCATCGTAGCTGTAGAAGTCCAGGATCAAAAAAATGGAGCCACACACTACTGGACTCTGGAGAAACTGCGGTATCTGCATTTGGTCATAAAATAAGAGTGGATTTGTGTGGATAAGTGATCTGTAGGCCGACCCTAAGTATGATTTTTATACTGCCCCCTGCAGGCAGAGGCTGGACCTGATGAGGGAGATGTATGACCGTGCTGCAGAGCTCCCCAGCAGTGCTGTGGAGGACTGTGACCATGCGCTGACAGGGGGCGACCCCTTCTACGATCGATTCCCATGGTTCCGTCTGGTTGGCAGGTTAGTCACCAACACTACACCTAAAGTATATTACAATCGATTAAAAGGATACGATGCAATTATAATCTGTCTCTCTCTGTATTTCTTCCGCTGATTTGACGATTTAAGCCAATTCGCAGCACAATAATACCTTGTTAAAACTGAAACACTGCATCTTTTCCTCTCCTTCTCTCCCCCTCAGGGCCTTTGTGTATCTAAGTAACCTGCTGTACCCTGTGCCCTTGGTACATCGTGTAGCCATCGTCAGCGAGAAGGGGGAGGTGAAGGGCTTCCTTAGAGTGGCTGTGCAGGCCATCTCAGGTGCAAATTAATGATGTTGTTGAAGAAAGATCACAAATTGTTCTTTTTTTAGTTTTTACTGTGAAGATGAAACCAAATGTTCTGTTGTTTGCCTCTCTGTAGCTGATGAAGAAGCCCCTGATTATGGCTCTGGGGTGAGGCAGTCAGGCACCGCCAAGATCTCCTTCGAAGACAAACAGTTTGAGAAGGTGCTTCATTACCTTAATAACTGTGTAACGCATTTACCTTAGATCCATTTATACCACAGATGATGTTTGAAACGTCAACTTCAAATACAACCAGCTAGTTCATTGATCCATCACTGATTTAGTATTCTGTACTTGTCCTCATGCAACACAGTTTTATGTCACTAAGCAAAAGCACTATATGTTGGGTGAAGTTTGTTTGTCTCTCATCAAAGCAACTAACTCAAGTGAATCTATGGAAATAGTGGAAAACTCCTTTATCTCCCAATTACCATTTCTGACCACAAGTGACGCTGTTGAGCTTTAAGTCACATACTGTATATTCATAGGAATAAGAATAGGAGGATAAAGGAGGACAATGGAATATCAAATTCCCTCTGTCTTTGTGTTCTGGTCCCTTATCTTGACATTCAGATCAGGGATTTTACATTCAATTGTCAAGCGTTAATGGGATGTTAGCTGACAGAACTTTGCCTTGTTCTAGTTCCAGACTGAGTCATGTCCCGGTGGCATGTCGCACTCCAACACTTCCCAGGAAGAGCTGCGATTTGTTGAGGGAGAAGGGCAGAATGTTGAGATTGGCATATCTGCTGATGAAGTCAACAACAACACCTGTTCAGGTGAGAAAATATCTTGGGATAGGCCTGGGAATTAAACACACACTGACCTGATGATAGATGTGACTGACGTTAAAGGATTTGGCAGCCAAAGACATTTGCAGTACTTGATAGATTTGCCCTTGTCTTTGCCTTTGTGTAGCCACACCTGAGGCTCCTAGCAGCCCTGGGAAAGCTTTTGGTTTGGGTCTGGACCTCCCGCTGGACATCTCCCAAGAAAAGGCTCTGTCTCACCTGAGGATTGGCAGCACCTTCACCTTCAGAGTGACTGTCCTGCAGGCCTCCAGCATCTCCGCAGAGTATGCCGACATCTTCTGCCAGTTCAAGTGAGTGAAGATGACTAAATACGTTGCATGTATTAATTTTGTGTTTATGTAACCCTCTCTAAACTGTTTGAATGTCTATTAGTAAGCAACACAGTTTCATCGTGATTCCCTCCCACATGTTTCAGCTTCATCCACCGCCATGATGAAGCATTCTCCACTGAACCACTGAAGAACACAGGCAGAGGACCTCCTCTAGGCTTCTACCATGTACAGAATGTAAGTAACAAAAACACTGAATGCTCACACCGGTGTTATGGTCTTTAGGGTGTATTTGAGGGCTTGATCCTCCATATGAAGTAAATATGTTGTCTCTTACTCTTGTCAGATCACAGTGGAGGTGACCAGGTCTTTCGTGGAGTACATCAAGACCCAGCCCATCGTCTTCGAGGTGTTTGGACACTATCAGAAACAACCTTTCCCACCTCTCTGCAAAGATCTGATCAGGTCAGGAAGGAATTTTGATCTTCATCCAGCTGATCACTAATTATATTTTACTATTATACTAATATAGTTTGGAGGAAAATGTTTCTTCTCATTTAAAGATTTGTGTTTTGTGGTTTTCCTGGTCTCCCAGTCCCCTCAGACCATCCAGGAGGCAGTTCCCCAGGGTGATGCCTTTATCCAAACCAGGTTAGTTCCTAGCAACTATTTATTTTATAGTATTAAAAGCATGAAGTGGTCTCTGTAACCCGCTAACCTGACTGGTTTTGTCATTATTCTCCCAGTGCCAGCCACAAAGCTCAGCACTCTGACTCGTTCCGCGGCAGGACCTTGTCACGCCAAATATGACCTCATGGTTTTCTTTGAGATCTGTGAGCTGGAGGCCAATGGAGAGTGAGTTGTATCTTCTGAGTTGTAATCTTCTATGTGTTGCAAGTCACTTTGTCAAGCATATAGTATTATTGGCTTAATGTGTCCATGTTGTCTCCGTCTTTAGCTACATCCCAGCTGTTGTTGACCACAGAGGTGGGATGCCTTGCCATGGAACCTTCCTGCTACATCAGGTGAATTTCCGTTAGGGCACACACACATCATCACTTCATAACTCGAGCTCTAGTTACTGATTCTGATTCTCTTTTTTTCTGGGCTCCACAGGGCATTCAGAGGAGGATCACAGTCACCATTGCTCACGAAACAGGAAATGACATTGAGTGGAAAGAGGTGAAAGAGCTGGTTATAGGTGAGCAAGAGCATGTCCTTATGTTACAGTGCCTGTAACAGAGAACAAATGGACAAATGCAAACATTGTTATCCGTCTTCATGATTTTAACACTCTGTGGTTTGTCTGGATGAATCGAGCCGTATCTTCTTTGGCTCCAGGTCGCATTCGAAACACACCAGAGGCCGATGAGACCATCATAGACCCCAACATCCTCTCCCTCAACATCCTGTCCTCTGGCTACTTCTGGCCAAAACACGACGACAAGTACGCATTATGCTGCTAGATTGACTTAACGGAATACTGTTTTCTCTCTCTTTTATACTAACTACTTAAAAAAACTCACTTAGGTTAAATTTGTCTAACTTGTGGCCTATTGCTCTTTGACAGTGTTTCCTTGGGAGTTGACCATAGGTATAACGCTGATAATTTTTATTTTCCAACCAAAATGTACATTTATTCACAGGTCATTCATCTTTTGGAAACATACATATAGATGGTACATTTTTGTTTTGAACACCTTAGGACTTTCTACCGGTTTGAGGCGGCATGGGACAGCTCCATGCACAACTCCCTCCTCCTGAACAGAGTCACTCCCTACGGAGAAAAGATCTACATCACTCTCTCTGCTTATCTAGAGGTAAAGATGATTATTTGATTCTAATCTGATTCTAATCTGATTCTAATCTGATTCTAATCTGATTCTAATCTGATTAATAAATCAATAAATCTGTTTTTTTTAATCACCTACGCACCATAATCAGATTGGAATCAAGCATAAAGCACAAATCAATGTTCTCCAAGTAACAGATCCAGATTGTGCTATTATGCTATTTTGGAGTACGGCATGCATTTAAGCGTATGACTGGATTCTGATTTGTCACATTCCACACAATCGATCTAGATGGAGAACTGCACTCAGCCGACAGTGATCACCAAAGACTTCTGTATGGTGTTTTATTCCCGTGACACTAAACTGCCGGCCTCCCGCTCCATCAGAAACCTCTTCAGTACTGGCTGCTTCAGGCCCTCTGAGAGGTAAACACACCATCTCTTCTCTTCAGATTTATGCATTTACAAACACTGATAATGAACTTTAAGCCCTCTACGTTGCACAGTTCTCCAATGTGTGTGTTAATGTATTTCAAGTCTTTATATCTTAGTTTTGTCCCTTTCTGTTGCAGTAACCGTGTTACTGGAGTCTATGAAGTCACTCTCTGCCATGTAGCTGATAATGGGAGTCCAGGTCAGATAGAAATTAAAATATTTTTACAATAATCAACATTATAGAAAAAAATATATTTCGTCTGCAGTTTTGTGTCAGTGTTTTGATGTATACCATCTGTTTGCATCTTCCTCTGTAGGCATGCAGCGTCGCCGGAGACGTGTGCTGGACACCTCGGTGGCGTATGTTCGAGGGGAAGAGAACCTGGCTGGATGGAGGCCTCGCAGTGACAGCCTCATCCTGGACCACCAGTGGGAGCTGGAGAAACTCAGCTTGCTACAGGAGGTGAGGTTCTACATTGAGGGGTTTGGTATTCGTGCTGCCGCAGAGATGACTAGGACCTCACAGAATAGTCCAGTCAATTCAATACAGAGTTGACACCTGGAAAATATAAGAGCTAAGGTTGATAGATATGAGGTTTGTTACTGGAACAAACGCCAAGTGAGCCACAATATGCCAAGATAAATGACCACTGTCCTCTGTTTGACCTGTTTGTATCGGCTGTGTTTGCAGGTGGAGAAGACCAGGCACTACCTGCTGCTGAGGGAGAAGCTGGAGGCGACTCTGCAGGCCGGACAGGATGCGCTCTACAAGGGCAACGACATCAGTGATTTTGCAAAGAGTCCCGTCTTCAGCCACAGTCCTGGCAGCAGCCCTGTTCCTGACAGTCCCAACCAGAGGCAGAGGGAGCTGGCTGCCAAGGTGACTGCCAGTCTGCCGCTTCACTTTCAGGTCTCCACAGCTTAGGCTTCCTCAGCCTGGTTTAGGTCTCAGCTTTTCATAGTTTGGGCCGACGGATGGCAGAATGAAATGACCCAACAGCTATTGAATTACCATCAAATCTGTTGAATTCATGGCCTCTAGAGTTGACCTGATAGGTTAAACATATTTCATCCAACCAAAGAACGGGTCTAGAAATGTCCCTTTGTTTTGTTTTGATTGAGTTCTGCTTCTTTCTTTACAGTGTCTGCGTCTGCTGATGCACACCTTCAACAGGGAGTACAGCCAGGTGAGCAGCAGTGCCAGTGAGAGCAAGGTGAGCCCCAGCCTAGGCCCTCTGACCCGGCCCTTTAAATCCTTGGTGACCTAATTGTGTAGCCCTTCACAAAGTAAATCAAGCCCCACACTCCCTCACTCTACTTTCTCATTCCTTTCATTTATTGCTCTTTTATTTCCTCAGCACAGATCTGCCCCCTCGCCCTCATTATACGTGTTAAGTATGCAGTAGATCTGGGTTAAATAGTATTGGCAAGTTTTTGAAACAGCTTACAGTCGCAGACAGATCAGCTCAGGACAATTACAGAATATTTGACCCAAGTCTACTGTTGCGTTTTTTCCTTATTTGCATTTTCTCCCTTAACATGTTTCAGTTTCACCTGCATTTCTCACTCTATTTCTTTCATTCATGCCATCATTTTTGTCCTTCTGTCCTTTTTAGAGACTGCAAAGCTTCCGCCTACTTCCTCCTTCTAATATATCCCCTGCATGTCCTCTATAACATATTAACCAGCAAGGGGCTCATAGACTTAATGAGGATTTGTAGAACACAGATCACCAAACAAGTACAAGTTTTCCCATTGAAGTGTTTGTACGTGTTTAATTGTTTGTTGCTATGTTTTGTCCGTATCTGTATCTGTCCCTTTTTGTCTGTACTCGTCTTCTCTGTGCGGGCGTGTGTGTGTTTTAGCTTTCTGAGATGTCTGCGTCACTAATGAGAGAGTCTCCCTCTGGACTGAGCACGCTCACTCCGTCCTCTACCTGCCCCTCGCTGGTAGAAGGAAACTATGACATCAGGTGGGTAACTTGTGACAAGATCTGCTCACTGCTCGCTGTCACACTAAATATATATGAATAGTGTATAAACAATGATTGTGCTTTTATATTTCACAGCTCTATTACCGTAGTTTTGCCTGGTTTATGGCCCAAATGATGATGATTTACATGTAGACCACTTCTTATTTTAAGTTTGTCCCACTTGCTTCAGGACAATTCTGCTTTTGTTGACATTAAATAATTCCTTTCTTTATGTTTGTAGACACACTGACCCCAGTTCTGGAGCATCAACCCCAGATTTGGACCCCTACAGCCCAGTGGACAGAAAGAAAACTCTCAGAGGATGCACCTTTGTTCCAGACATACAGGAGATTCGTGTCAGGTCAGGCGCTTCATCATCATCATCATTCGTCATCATACCCATCACACATTACCGTATACGTATTCATTAAAAAGTTACTCACCTTTTTGCTTTCATTCTGTGCAGCCCCATTGTGTCAAAGAAAGGCTACCTTCACTTCCTGGAGCCCCACACGAGCGGGTGGGTGAAGCGCTTCGTGGTGGTGCGCAGACCCTACGTGTACCTGTACCGGAGCGAGAGGGACAGCGTAGAGAGAGCTGTCATCAACTTGTCATCTGCAAAGGTGGAATACAGTGAAGACAAACAAACCTTGCTGCGGGTATGTACAAGATATCTGAAAGTAGACAAACATTAAGCCGATCAGTGCTCGGTGTGAAGTAACCTCAGTGTGTTTTACTTCCTTCAGACTCCCAACACATTTGCTGTTTGCACCGAACATCGTGGGATCCTGCTTCAAGCTACCAACGACAAAGAGATGCACGACTGGCTGTACGCCTTTAACCCTCTCTTAGCTGGCACTATCAGGTGAGTGGGGATTCACCTTACAGCTTAATCTAAAACAGTAAAAACAACAAACACAAACAGAGATAATGACAAACAATGATACATCTCCTTTTTGGGTTGATTCAACCAAGACGAGATCAGAGCATTGCAAGCCCTCGTGTCTCATTTTGCAGCACAAACATCAATCTTTCTTACTATTTTGCACCAATGTCTAACATCAAATCAAGTTAAATACCTTCTGTCACAAATAGCAGCAGCCGGAGACTGAAATTCAATAAACACGATATTTTGATCTTTATACATCTTGCACATTTTGACACACTGTACTTGTCCTTTCCCTCTTCTCTGATTGTCCGTTCAGGTCAAAGCTGTCCCGGCGAAAGTCGATACAGTCGGCTCAGAGGATGTGAGAGACGGTCTGTCCCCGAGTGGAAAACATCAGACAAATGACACAATACAATCTAAGAGCTGCTCTCACTCTCTCTTTCTCTCTCTCTACACACACACACTTATACATAAAACCATTTAAATAAGCGTCTGTATGAAGCCAAACAACTCTCCATCGCTCATCCTGAAACCCAGCAACAGTCCTGAACCATCCTGTCTCTCTTTTTGCGAGCGATAGTCACCTCAGACCCTGCATGGTGCGCTCCCCTCTTGACCTTTATAAGAACTGCATAAGACAAACTAACCTACACCTGTTAATTCTCGTACATATGCTGGGCGTTGGGACTAGTCGTGATTAGGGTTAGGTTCTCCTAAACATGTAGAACTCGGGCCATCTGTGAGGTTAGTTAGCGGTTAGTCAGTCCCCTGTAGAAAGATGTTTACAATGTGCTCGATCTTATTATTTACTGTAAATAAGGCCCGACCCTGAAGTAAACATTCATGTATTTCCAAGTAACGCCATCCGTTGAGGAGGGGGAACAAATAAAGATTACTTCCTTCCTTCTATCCGTCGAGCCAGGTGTGTTAAGTGAAGCGTTACTGTACGTCCAGCTCGCTCTCCTTGAAACGGCGTGTACATTACCTCAGAATGGACTGGCTTGGTGAGCGTTTGTATCAGATGTGAGCGAGGTTTCAGATGGCGTGCAGGTGGAGTGATGTTGCCAGCGATGTTGCCATTTTACCGGAGAGGCAACAAGAGGGATTTGATAAAAAAAAACATCAAAACAAAAGGGACATTGGTGTGTTTTTGTAATGTTTTAAGTGGGCTATATTAAGGCAAAATAATCCACTGTCAGGAGAGATCGCTTACGTCCTCGCCTTGTTTTAATTTAAATTTTTACATTATTTATGCAATTTACTGTTGCTGCTCTATGTTTCATGCACTTATTCATTTGGAACTACTAACCTCTTTCTTTGCACGACACTTTATTGTCTTGTATCATTTATAACCAAAGCGTCGGTTTCATGTTTCAGCTCTTTCCGCCCTGCGCTCTTGTGGTAGCAGACACTTTATATTCTGATCCCAGTCAACACTCGGCTAAGACGGTTTTCAAACGAGAGTTTTAGGCGATAAATAGACCAAGAAGACGACGTCTGTGCTTATGTTGACTTTACTACTGTGTCCATTTTGCTTTGAGCAGTTCTAGTAGCCAACAGGAAAGGATGAAGTTGTCACAGATTCTCCAGATAGTGCCTCCCTTTCTTTGCCTCTCGTCTCGTCAATTCTGTTTGTTCCACTTTGACACCATCAATGTCTTTTGACGTGAATCGGCTCTGTTCCCAAAATTGAGCTTTTATATCGGGTGTCTTTTGTGTAGGATTATTGTATATCTCATGAAAATTTACGGTAAATATTACATTTTGAAACCAAATTCCCCCTCTTAGCTTTAGATATGTTACAGCCTGGTGCTTGTGTCATAAACCAGTACAGTATGTAAGCTCGGTGTTGTTTAGACTTTAATGTCAAAGGAGTTCAGTTGTTTTTCACATGTGTTATTTTGCACAGTGCCAAGATGACCCAAAACTTCACTAATATAGTACAGAAAAGGGTTTTTAATCAGTTTGAATCAGAAAAGCTCAATGAATATGATCCCACTCTTTTGTCTCTGTCCACCTTGCATTATCCACTGTATTGTTATATATCCTATCATATCAAAGACTTGGTCTCGAAGCCATTCTGTCTTTGTTTTACACTCATTTCCGGTCTAACTGGTTATGATCACATTATGATTGAACCTGTCAGCTAGTACAACAGTGGTGTGCGACTCTACGCCACAGGCCAGCCAACCTGTTGAGCAATGCAGTCAGACACAGTGAAAACTGATGTATAAGCAAGACAGACTCTTCAAGATGTTGTTGTATTTCAGATTGTATGTGTGCCCTCTTGTGGCTTCATTGAGAATAAATGATTTATGGTTCTGTCAGGAGAGGAATTAAGGTGGAATTACATCATTAGAGATCCATGTTTTGGATCATCTTGGTACAATTGATCTTTTTGCTTGGTAGAATGCTAAGAGTAATCTACTGTATGTTGCCTGCTGGATCAGAAGACAAATAGATTTATTTATGACATTTTCATTCTAAAAGATGGATTATGTTATGTTATATTTATTAATATTGGTGTAGATACTTGCGCGCACAGCATCTTTTATATGATTTACTGAGATGATGTTGCGATTGAATGAAATGATGAGCTTGTGTTCAAAAACATGAGGCCTCATCCTGGAAGGAAAGTTGTTTCTTTTCTGTAACGGTGCCATTTTTGCTTTAACAATCAAACCCACCGCCATTTTTGTTTACAACTTGGCAGATGACTCGTCGCATTGCTTCCAAGCCTCCACAATTCGAGTGTATGATATTAAAAAAAACACACACAGTCGGTTAATGTTGAAGGATAAGAGTGCAAGTTATTTTGAATTTGACTGCTTTTTGACCTGCCACAGCGCTGGATCTCAGCATGCAGATCCACTTCTCTTCTGCCGCTCTTTCTCTCTTCGCCTCTGTCCCTCTATCTCTCCTGCCTTACTGCTTGCTGATGACGACAGCCCCCCCCCCCCCTTCCCATCCCCCGAAGTGCTGCTTGTAAAGTATTGTCATTTATGGCCCTTGTAATGACTAACTGGAAGCCTTCTTTGCTCTGTCTTGTATATAAATCCAGATTTCTGTGTCGGGTCCTGTCACACAGACAATATTAACTCTCTTCCTCTGTAAACATTGACGAATAAGAAAATGGCCTGCTGACTTGTCCGGTGTCTCCTCGGTGTGTCAGAGTGCTAAGTCAGTTTTGCGCATTTTAGATCAGTGTGGTTGACGTGGTCACCGTGGACCAGGTAGACGATTCCAGGTCTGCACTCTTCTGGGCCCCTGAGTGGCATGACAGAATGGGGTCGCGGCCTGTGAAGGCGTCTTAATCTCAGTGCTCACGTTTATCTCTTGAGTGTTCTGGAGTTCTTTCTCATGTCTGTGGACATGTAACAAAAGTTGTTGAGAAAAAAAGTAATGCAAATAAAATAAATGAGTGTTGAAACTTACATGTTTTTGTTTTGTATGCTTAATTTGTCATTGTGCATTCATTTATTCCCTTTCATCTTTTTATGTGCGTTTTGGGTTTGTGGGTTCTAGAATTCAACGCTGCTTAACATATTCCATCTCTCTTATGAGCTCAATCAGGTATGGGCAGATATGAGATGCAATTCACAGCCGTGTTAAGTCAATAATAAACTGTTAACAGCTGAATATCGCACAAAGGCAGGAAATACTGTGTGTTCTTATAGACTCATTGTATCATAATACTTTAATGTGTAATTGTTCATTCTGATGTAACTTTCCAGAGCCTTCCATCACTGAGAAATATCTTAAACATATGCCTTAATGTGTCTTCTACTGTTTGCTCCTCTGTTGCATACTGCTATACTACAAGGCAAAACATGTGCATCATCCAAACTCAGCACATTTGACACGGAAGGAGAGAAGACAGAGCAACCCGATATTTCCTTTGAGGAATCTAATTCCTGAATACATCTGTTGCGTAACGGTTCGTACTATTGCTCTAGGACACGGCGTACACACGTGTGCTTGTCTCTTGTGTAAGGCCCTTTGTGCAGCCTTCTATTATTGATTATGTACTCGCTGTGTGCCAGGCTGAAGCAGGTGAGTCTAATCGCTCAGTAAGAGACATAAACGGGGAAAGTACTGAGTGAGGGTCGTGTGTTTGTTATCAGAGCACTGGGGTTACAACAGAGCATTCACCGGTCTTTATTACATGACAGTCATTTGGGTAAGATTTGTGTTTTCTTAGGACTTTTGTGCTTCCATTCCTCGATCTCAGTCAAAAATCTCTGCAGCATGAGCCACAGATGCTACAGAAAACATTTTACAGTGTAACACAAAAGCAAACACAAGGTTGCATCATAGAAACCAAAAAAATAAATACAGATATACACATTTAAATATATAAGTCAATACATTAATGGCCAGAGTAGAAAAAGATCCACACAGAATACAATGCAAAATTAGCAGTTTATTTCAGCATGTGCTCCCAACACACACCTTCCCTACACACACACACACACCACCCCCTGCATATATTTACAGTGCTATCGGCTCATACATCTACGCGTTGGTCACTCTACCCCACCTGTTTAATTATGAACACAATGAAGGTCCCCTATATGAGTTTTGGGTCCAGGTGATGCTGCACCTTTGCCTCTGTGTCTATTGATTATATGGCTCTACAGTGAAGAGGCAGTGACCAGACAACTATTATTTTTAATACATCAACATCCACCTGCTGTTCACATTGTTGGAAATCCAGCAGCTTTGGGACGATTTTGTAAGTATTGAATTATGATGACTTATGACTTATGACAGATCTAAGGAAATGTAGCTTTTATGTTAATCAATGGTATAAGAGAAAAGGTAAATATTGATGTAACAAAATACTACATAGCATTAACAGCAGTGTATTTTTGAGACAAATAAGAGCAAAATACATATAGTTACTTCATTTTTAGGGTTTGAGGGTCATTTTATGTAAAGGATCGATTGCAAGTGTATGGCAAGTGGAATTGAGAAAAAATGTAACTGATGATGACTCACACATTTGATCTTATAGCTACAGTACAGTATACTGTATATACTGTACAGTTGAATGCAATGTACCACACAGGAGCATCTGGCTTTTTGAGGAACGTTATACATTTTATGGGTTGAAAAGGTTCGATGGATTTGTCCATGTAGGCTTCAGGTTATAGAAATGTACAGTACAGTACAGTAGCTTTAAAAGCCTGTGAATCCATCACGTTAGATGAAACAGGATATCATGTCTCAAACACACACACACACACACACACACTTTCACCATCACTTTGTGCATTAGAAGCCAGGGTCCTGTTTCACCACGTGTTGTCTTCACATGCTAGGCACTGAGGGTTTTGTCCTGTACATGTGTGTGGGCCTTTGAGGCGGATCTCATTACTTTGTCACTGTTTACTTTCACTGCTGGGTGACGTTTTGTGTCACATTTCTCCCCTGGTGGGGTCCTCAGTTTCTTCTGCCTTATTCATTTTGTTGATGTTATTGTTAACCTACAGCACATTGTTCTTACTCTTGTTGTCCATTTCAGAAAGGGGTGTCTGTGTTCCAGAAAGTGAACAAGCAGAATCCACATGGAGAACAAGGTGACAATACAGGAAATTAAATAATTTACTATTTTTTTGTTACATTTACAACCAAAGATGAGCCTCACTCATAATGCACCTCATCAATGCAGCTAAACAGCAATTTAATGAAATTTTAATTTATCCTTTTCTGTCTTACGTCACTTAGTTGTACAGTGCCTCTTGCACAATATAATTTCAATAATGTCATGGTTCTAACTGAATTTTGAATTTATGCAAATAAACTACACTAATAAATGAAGTGCACCAAGGTGGGATTTGTGATGACAATGTACATTTCGTGGCACAAAATCATTTCGTATACAAAACCCTCGTCACCGATGACGTCACCAAAGTCCGGACCTCGGTAATTATTTGAGAGTGAACAAATAAAAGTTGGATATATACCTTCTTCCTGGCAGTTGTGTGTGTATTAGTTGCGATTAAACACACTTGCGCGGCACCTCCAACGAAGCCAAGAGCGTTTATCCGGACCCAAAAACGTCTAATATTATTAATAAGATTTTTGTACAGGCGCTAAAAGGGCAGCTCAGCAGAGCAGCAGGGGTCCTTCGATTGCTGCTTTTTGACCAATCGCGTGAGCGCCGCAGTGGAGACAAGAAAAACAAAAACAGAGACTTTTGTTGTATGTGAAAAAATAAAATGACAAATAAAACTTTATTCGTCTGATTCTTCTGCACAAAAAAGATAATTGCTTGTGCTTGTAGATGTAATTCGGTCCAATTTTGTTCTTTAAATTACTTCATAGTTCAATAATTTTTAAACTGTTCGGAAATGCAGTAAATAACCTTAATTTACAATAAGGAATTGTTTTATCAATTCCCTGGCTATGACCCTTGCAAACCACACCTCACAGCAGTGTTTAACCCTTGCCGTGTCTCTCTCTCTCTCTCTCTCTCTCTGTGTGTGTGTGTCTGTCCAGCAGCCAGTGAAGGAGGTGCTCCCCTTACCTCGCCACCCTGACTCTCTCCCCATGACTCCATCACTCAGTATAAAGAAACACAACTCAGGCTCCATCCAGCATGTACAGGTGGCCTCCTCAGGTGAAAATGAGCAGCTATCTTTCCTCACAAAGGCATCATAAACCTTTAGAGACAGTCACTTCTATTTATTGTTAACCTTTGACCTTTGTTTACTTAAGTTGTGACATCCTTCCACCATCTGAAGCCTCCAGAGAGAGATCTCAGCCTAGTCTCTCATATGAAGTCTATCAAATCTCTACGGCACGCTGGCTTCACTGCAGTCTTCACTGGACAAACGGTGGGTCAGCGGACAAGACCAAAAATAGCCTTTAAACACTGGTGCTACTCTGATATACTCCATTGTTGTTAACAGAAGCTTGACAGTGAGTTGGACGAGCTGGATGAGATACCATCTGTCGACATAATCCTGGCTGACATCGACTCCCTGGTGCCCACTCACGATGAATCGGGCCACCCCATAGCAGAGTGGAAACGCCAGGTGATGGTGAGGCAGCTGCACATCCGTCTGCAAGATGAGGAGGAACGGAGGAGACAGGTATTCATCATTTGCGTCTCATCTATAAGAATATACTGTGTTGTGTATGTTTCCAATGTGTATACATATGGATGGTGGGATGAATTGTCATGGTAAATACTCCAACGTGTGTTTTACCAGGACATGACTAATGGCTACTTACCAATGGATGGTTGGAAGTACTCCAAAGCCCACGATGCAGTTTTGGGGCCCTTTGGTGAACTATTAACTGAGGAAGATCTGATGTACCTGCAGCATCAGATTGAGAGCGTGTCGCTCCAGAAGCGCTGCCAGGCTTATGAGCTGGAGCTGACCAGGCTGACTGAGCAGCTGAGGGGGATTTTACCTGATCCCATTGTCAGTATTTCCCTCAACAAAGAGTTCCTGCAGCGGACCGATGAAGAGGAATGTGAAGAGGGATGCCTCATTTGGTTCAGCCGCGTCTCTGAGATTGTCAAGAATATGTCCATTCTTGTGGCCAACTTGACAAACACGCAGGCAGGCAGGGAGAGGATGGAGGACATGATGGAGGGGATGATGGAGTTGAAGGGGGTAAGGGATAGTTTAGGGGCTGAGCTGGGCCTGAGCTTGGGGCAACAGGGACAAGGGGTGGTGCCAGGGAACGGGGAGGTGTCGAGCGGGTGTAGGATACCCCACATAGGCATGGCATCGGCGTTTAGCCAACGTTTGGAGAGCAGCAGCTACAGCAGAGCTCAGAGGGAGAAGGTGGAAAGGGAGATCCAACAGTCCGGGGTTTCGGTGAGAAGCCTCAGATCCAATTTCGAAGGCAAGATTGGGGTGATTTATCCCTTTGCTGGGATTGTAAACAACTCGCAGATACGGGATGTCACTGGAGGTCAGGGGTTAAAGAGCCAGATAGTGGTGGGAGCTCCCGAAGTAGTAAATGGCTCGATTGTCACCACGGGGCTCAGCTGTGACGTGAGCCACCCTGATGATCCAAAGCCTCCTGTGATGGAGAGCACGAGCTTGAGGAAAGAACGTATCGTGGTGCTGTTCCTGAGCCACTGGAAGAAATCTGCGTACGCTATTTCCATGAGAGCAGCGAGGGCGAGACAGGGACAGGAGGCAGCGATGGTGAGAGCCAACGTCACGTCACTGGCTTCAACGCAGCCCCTGCAGAGAATCACCTCCATGTTTCAGTTCTGCCAACAGCGATGTGCTGTGGACAAGATGCTCTGCTCATGGAGGAAGAAACTACAACAAACTTCCTGTTTGTCCATGCAAGCTGCGCCTGCTCGGGTAACCTACTCCCCTGAGCAATTCCTGTCGGGCGTGGATGGCGCTCAGGTGTCCTACGATAGCTTGACCCTTGACCTCTTCATGTTGGGGTACTTCCACATCTTGGAGCAAGAGCTGTCACCCGAAGAGAGGAAAATGAGGCACCTTCTCTGCTTCGAGGTCTTCGATCATGTGGGCAGCGTCCCCTGGGAGACCGTCCGAGACTTCCACAAGGCCGTCCTCCAGGAAATCTGCACGGGGAGGAGACAGTGGAGTGATGGGTTTGACGACATGAAAGAGAGCTTCTTCAGGGACTCAAAACCCCGCCGATGTCCATCACTGTCATCATCATCATCGTCATCTCTGCTGCCAGTTACCAGCTTAGTACCTCAGGTCATAGTTCAGACTGTTACTCCAGATGAGACTGGCACTGATACAGACTTCTCCCTTTGCAACAACGAGGACATTTGCAAATATATCGACCGTAGCTTTGCTTTCTGGAAAGAGAAGGAGGCAGAGTTGTTTGATTTTCAGCGTTAATCTAAACCTTTAAAGTCATTTGATACATTTGGACAAAATTAAACAGTATTTTTGTTGTGTGTGTGCTGTTGTATTGATAGGGCCGGAATAAAGTTCTATCAAGAGTGATTCTTTATGCACATTTGTCGCAAAATTAGTTGATTGCAGATGCATGCACAGAGGCACAACACCGACCGGCTCAACAGCAAGAGCCTCAATGCAAAAACCCAAGTCTCATGTTCAGCCAGCAGGGGGCAGCAGAGCTCTGGAGGCGAAGCTGCAGCTCGACAACAAACAACAAGAAGCAGCAATGATTTATGTTTGTGCACTTCATGAAAATTACATTGGTAAGATTTCCAGACAGTGTTTATGTTTATATCAGGATATAAAAGCATCCAATTCAAATGCGGTGTTATATCTGTCTTTTAATTCAGCCCAGTTAATGTGACATCTGTAGGTATAAACAGTCTTGAATGAGAAATATTACACCTGCACTTAAAAAACAAAGTAATTCTCCGAGACAGTTTGGCGCTGAGGGTTTACTGACCCTTTCAACATCTCATCTCATCTGTCATCCCCCAGACTGTCTATTTGTCATTTGTTGTGTGTGGAGTTGTGACGAGCGCCGTGACAGAAATGATGAGCTTCCTGGCGGCAGTTCCCTGTCAGTCTGGCTTTCCCACCAACCATCAACAAAGGTCAGGGGTCAAGAGAATGAACGAGTTGGCATCAACCCTCAGCCCGCGTTCACTACACATCCTCCTCCAGGCGAAGGAGAGCCAGCGGCATGAATGTTTTCATTGGAGGTGATAATGATTTTTACTGTTTTGAAAACGTCTGACAGCACAAGAAAGTTATTCATCTTATAAACAAAGTAAAGTATTTAATCAGGAGTTTGCTTTGTTGTATTTACCAAGATATCAGCAAACTACAGGAGCAGTTGTAGAATTTCTCCTCTCTGTTGACTGAATAAATGTGATGGGTGTTGTTTCAGCAGTGTGTGTGTGTGTTTGTAAAGCTATTAACATTGATATATAATCCCTCCAAGTCAAAGAACACATGTTTTCAGGAGGTGGAGCAGATATTGTAGTGTTGCTCTTGTTTTTCCACTTGTTTGACATCTCGGGGGATCTGTGAGGTGTGTGTAATGCTCAACAGTGCTGTGGAATTCTTCCCATTAACCATTTCGTGTTTGTTGTGTCAGTCAAAGCATCGGCAGCAGTTGGTGTTAAACACTGTCCAACCTCTACATTTCCAGTAACAAAGCTCTGTAGGCCAATGTTTACTACATTTTTAACGGATTAACAACAGGAAAATAGTAAACAGACCAAGAGTGGAGTAATTCTAAAGCTTATTTATGTAAAACTAAACCTTACTCCCTTGAGTGACTCAACACGTAACTTGTAAAATGTTGATTTGTTACTCATGTTACTTCAGGAATGTGTGATTCACGGTCGTCAGCGTGGATACAAGCTCATGACACTCACAACTGCAGTCTTTGTGCCGAAGGTGGTGACAAGTTACTCACGTCTGTCCCTGTAGGGGACACGTGTATTATCAATGTCCAAGGTTTTATGTTCAGAAAAAGACATGATGGTGCTTTGTTGATTTATATTTTTTGACCCCCTGGGTGTTTTGAGCAACTTGGCTTGCTGGATAGTTGACAATTTGTCCCATGAGTCTGTTAATGAGGGCCGCATATGTCTGCCCTGGGGATGTCCAGTCAATCGATATCTCAACACGGAACAAATCAAACACTGGTGTAACAATTGTGTGTATCCTCGTGTGTGTGTGTGGATGCCTGCTGTACTCTTTCTGTGTGTATTCCCTGTTGAGAAATTCATTGTGACAGGAATTTGGCCTATAGTTTTTCTCTCTTTATAGCTCTTTGGCCTTATAGTGGCCAGTAATTAGCCCAATACTCAATAAAGAATGTGACAATCTGCGCTCCAAACGCCTTCTGACTTTGATATTGTCTTACACCATCAGTATTTGTGCTGAATGTGCTAAAACTTCAAAAGGCTGAGGCTTACTATTAGGAATGTGCTGTTAAACTGTAAACATGAGCGAAGGGCAATAAACTCGGTAGTGCACACAAACACAAAGTGTGAGAAGATCATTTCCATGGTTTACACAGCAACAAGCCCATTCCTTTCTTCGCGATTGGGGTCAGCGTGAAAGTTCCCATGTGACTGAGCAACAGAAGACGGCTGCAAAAAAAGCGCAGAAAAATTCATTTCCCCCCAACGTTTGCTGACATTCTACAGCATAACGGAATTTGACCTCTGACTCCCATTTACGTTCTATCCTTCTCCCTCATATTAATTCTGGGAAACAGAACCACTGTCGAAACATGTCAGCCGCCTCTCACACTCACGCAGGAATGTTGGCTCTTCTTCACAATGTTGTCAGTCAGTGTGCGAGATAAGCGCTCTCAGTTCATAAATAAGATTGATGGCGTTGCATACCACCAGTTCCTGCTCTGTGTTTTCCCATGCAAGCCGCTCCGTCAAAAGCATCCATACTATCTCTCTGGCTAATATCCTCTCTGTCCAAGTCTGGGCCTGCTTCGCTGTTTTAACATATTCCCCATCTTGGCATCAAAGCGAAACCGCGGCCTATCATGAGTGTGATTGTGGCGGGGTCAGTTACACAACCTCATGGACAAAATGTTGCCAACCTGGCAAATAAAGCTGACCATAAATATAAAAAGTTGATGGATGGTCTATTAAAGATTGTGTATTTGCTTCATAAGAACATTCAATCGCATTAAAATGACAGCTGTCGGATTATAAATCAGATGCGGAAATGTAAAAAACCACTGAATCAGACATTTTACAAGACGTATTAATGTACTGACTCCTTTCTTTAAGCTTCACATGCTTTTAGTGCCTTGCTCAAGGACACTTCGGCGTAAAGCTACGCAAGTCCAAAGCTCTTCCAACTCTTCCAAGCTCCTCCACTCTGCTACTGATAAATTAGCAAGCACGTATGAAGGCCTCCAAACCACAACCGAGCTCTGTATTTAACACAAACATGCACATGTGATTGGACTTTCAACACAGATGACACCAGAATATTCACTGTAGTAAACGTTGCTATTGTCCTGCTGTGTTTTGAAGGCTCATTGTCAGCACTGGTGGCTTTGTTGTGCAGATGTGTGTGTGTGTGTGTGTGTGTGTGCGCGCGCCCACTAAACACAACATACTGGTTTATATTCTCCACTCATCCTCATCGGTCTTCATATCCGATGGCATGTCTCTAAATAGTGTGTAAAGACCTCTGGGTGTGTGCTAAATCAGAGGGAACAGGAGCTCTTAAGAAGATAACACAGTTGGCAAAGGTGCACAGCGGCAAGTATGTTCAAATGGCATCAGCGGCTAATCTGGGAGAAACCTGTCTTTGTCACGTATAAGGTTACGTGTCCCTGCGAGAATGCGATCTATGTCAGGCACGCTCTTCACGGCGAGCGGACAACAAGAGAGCGGGGCCACACGAGAAAGCTGAACCCAGAAGAATGCGGCTCTGGTATTCATTAATGAAGAGTGGTGCAACGAGAGGAGAGGAGAGGAGTGGAGTGGAGAGGAGAGGAGAGGAGAGGAGAGGAGAGGAGAGGAGAGGAGAGGAGAGGAGAGACAGGGTGACAAGGCCGGAGGAGGTATAGGAAGAGGCCATTCATGGTGTTTAGTGAGGCGTCTTAACCAATTATCAGTATAGTTTAGAGGCTTTTTCGCCCATTTTGTTGAAGAATCACACTCCAGGAAAGCAACGTCTACATTTGTATATTAGAATCTTTTATTGCTTTATGAAATGTTGCATGAATTCAACTGTAAAAACCTTCATATCAATTTGAAGTTCACAGAAATGTCTATTTGAAGTCAACACTCGGGTTGGTTGTGTACAGCTTGACATGACCGTGATTGTCCTCACATAACTTACAACATACATAGACTCTTTGGCGTCCCGCTCAAAGCACTAGAATATCTAAAACAATACAATACAATCTGTAGAAAATATATAATAATAATAATAATAATAATAATAATAATAATAATTAACCTGTTTGTTAGTTAGTTCAAAGCTCACAGTAAACAAAAACCAAAACAGTGTAGTTTTTTCAACTTTGACCCGTGTGGGCGACCTGACCGGCAGGCGCACCACAGCGGGGGTTACACACACTCACATATGCACACATGCAAGCATACTTTGATGAGGGGAAATATAATGAGAGAGAAATAAAAACAGATGATGAAATCAACACCATAACGCGTCGCCCTCCTAAAAAATCAAAACAACACCAGGGTCTGTTTGAAACCGGTCACATCCTCCTCCTCCTCCTCTTCCTGCCCAGTGCAGATCCAGCTGCACAGGGCCTCAGAGGATCCGGACGCGGTCCAGACCGTCTTCCATCCGCGACACTTTCACCTTCTATGAGTTTAAATAAGTTTCATCGTGACGTGAAGCAAAGGTTAACTCGGATTTACATCGTATTTTTGGGAGAGGAGGGGAATGCGGGTCAAGAGTTCACCAAGATAACCTTGTATTGCGTATTTGTCTAGAAGAGCTAGAGGCTTAAGTTGCTTAAGTTAATATTTGGGGAATGTGGAAACCAGATAAGATAAATATGAAGCTTCTTAATTCATTGGATTTGGGGGGGAAGGGAGATAAAGGGGATGATAAAGCAGCAATTATATATAAATATTTTGGCATCCGCTCTTGGAGAGCATGTTGCCCTGTTACAATCCACAATACTGTCCAAGTACCTCAGAAGATTCACATTTTCTCTAGCAGGGCCGGCCAGCGGCTGAGCGTGAGCGAGCGAGTCAGAGCGCGGCTCCGTCTCTACAATGTGAAAAACAGTCCTTTAAAAAAAAGAAATCATCATGCATCAGACTCTCTTTCTGAAACATTCTTGTCTCTTGCATCCATTGTTGTTTGCGTTCTCTAATCTGACGTTACTTTGCACATTTCACAGATTCACGGAAGCTTAACTGGTTTTCATTCTTTTCTCCCTCTCTCTCCCTTTTTTTTCACACTCTCTCTCTTTCTCTGGGTTCTTCAAATGAAGATTTCCACGGCCTCAGATTCCAGCTCATCCAAGCCTCTGAACAGCAGCTTCTTAGGTGCTGCTGCCTTATCTGAGGACACAAAAAAAAGAGAAAGAACAAACACGTTTATATTTTACAGCAAAACGGTGGAAAGCTTTCCTAGACTGAGTTTAACTGTCCGTGGCTAAAGGTTAACAGAGATTTTCCACAGTCAAACACACCATTCCGGCTAATGTGCTCAGTCAACACATCCACATAATTTCCTAACCGTGCACATTCCACACGGGCCACATGAACCATGACCGGGACGCGCTGTATCTGATTGGCTGCCGGAGCCACAGCACGGTTAATCAATGTGTATGATCCACGAGCTCGACAACTCCTCTCATGTCAATGGATAACTTGTACCTTCATTCGTACCTTATGTCTTGTACAGATAGTTTGTTTCTTCTAAACAAGTACACACACACACACAGACATACACACATGCACATATCTGACAGATGACTCACCACTGTTGAGCTTAGTTCCGCTGGCAGGCTCTTTGGCCTTGGTTCTCTCGAGCGTTCCAGGTTCAGACTGAGCAGAGAACTGCCGAGGTGGCAAAGTCTGATCATCTGACAGACTCTTTCCTAGAAGAGAAGAGTCACCAAATATCTGCGTTAACGATCGATCTCCGTCAAAGAGTAAATCCGTGTAGCATCGCCCCACGTGATACACCAGCAACTTTTCTATCTAAAGGTTAAATTAAAGGATGTAATCTTACTATCGCACCATAATGAATCAAAGCAGTGTGTTCCTTACCTCTGCTCTTGGTGGTGCAGATGGTGGTGCTGATGGAGGGAGTGGAGGAGGCAGGTCGGAGGGGCGGACCCACGGCGCCAAGGAGGTTTGCGCGGGGACTCCGGTCGTCCTTTCTGCCCTGGTCCTGATGCAGCCGCTGGTTGAGGATCTTGATTACGGCGTCCTTTTCCAAGATCTGAGCATAAAGAGCACGGATCCTAATACAAAGCAGAAAACATCATTGAGAATTGGATTCTTTCCACTATTAGAGATGACGTAATGATGTCACTTACACCTAACGGCTATAACTATTATCAAAGGTGACATCACAGTAACCACGACACTTGTTATTGTGCAAAGTACAGGATTCCATTTCAGCTAATCACCTGTTCTCCATCTCTTGGTTCCTGTAGTCAGCAGCTGGCAGGTCCTCATTAAAACTGTTGTTAGAGGAGTGGCAGGGCGAATGGTTAATGATGGTTGTGTCTCTATAAAGGGAAAGAGAAGTTCATAACAGTATGTTAACTAGCTGGCACCTTTGCAACTTCCAACAGGCATACGGTAAAAACATGTTTACGTCCCCGGATTTCAGTTTAACCCCTGGTGAATCTTACCTCTGAGCAGCAGCTGTGGCCGCCACCTCCATGGCAAACTGCCGCATGGTGCTCTCCTCCAGATACTTTTGCTCCCAGCGCACCATGTCCGCCTCCAGAGCCAAGATACGCTCCTCGCGCTCGCGTAGGCGCTCCTGTAGCGAGCTCATGGTTACTCCCGGGGGCTGGGACTGCCTCTGTGATGGGGGAGGGAAGAGAGGGGAGGGATTTAATGGACGCTCGTAAACACTACAACCTGGAAACAAAATTGAAAATGGATTTTCCCTCCATTTACCTGCTGGGCCCTAAGACTTCTCAGCTCTTGTTCCAGTCTCGTTCTCAGCTTCATCTCCAGACCCTCGCGTTTCTCACAGGTGGCCTGCAGCTGAGCCAGCGCACTCTGGAGCCGCTCCACCTTCTCCACATAGGCCCTCTTCCTCCTCAGCTCCTCTTCGAGCTGGCGACCGCGTCCCCGAGCCGTCTCCAGGGCCTCCTCCAGTCGCTTGGCCCTGAGGCCCTGCTCGTCCGCAGAGGCTCGCAACCGCTGCAGCTCCCGCTCCACGCGTTCCCGCTCGGAGTTCTGCTCCTCGTCTGAAGCACAAATAAAGGTGGACAGGTTAATGCCATGCGGCCAGGTCCCAAATGTTTCACACTAACATTTAAAACTACAACTGATAGGAGATACAATCACCCCATTGCAGTCATCCAACATTTCTCCCTTCTCCTCTAACAAGCACTAGAATTCCCACATCAGGGCCAATGTTCTTCATTTAGTGAAGCACTCATGGAATGCCAAGAGGAGGAAAGAGGAGGAGGAAGGGGGAAAGCTGCCCTCTCCCTTTGACCCACATAACCCAGAGCATTCCTCATCAAGGCCACACAAACACCTCCACGCCACAACAGACGTTATAAATCAAACTAACAACAGGTGGGCGAACCTCATTTCCACTGCTGCCACTGCCGCTCGCTAATCTACGGCGAGTTCGTTTCCCCTCACGGATTGAATTTCCTGTTATTAAGCCTGCTTACCAAATACGCAGAGGTTACACAAGTGAAATTCCAGCGTTCAGCATGCGCTTAGCTACAAAAGGGCCCCATGCTCTGCTGCAATTCAATCCAATCAAGTGGGTTGATTACAAAGGAGGGTGCAACAGGGAGCTGCAGGGAGGAATCCGGCCAAACAAATGACATAAGTGTCGACTTACTTTGCTCAAGGAGTTTAGCCATGATCTGCTGGTTGTGGTCTGCAGCCACCACTTCTTTTGCAACATGTGTTCTGGCATTTTCCAGGTTTTCTGCAACGCAAAGACGACAATCATGAGTTTTGCTTTGTGACAAAACGTGCCTCCTATAATGGTTTAATGTGCATTTTGCCAGTCGTACCTCTGAGGTCTCGGTTGAAATCCTGAAGCCTCCTGATCTCGGCCACCAGCCTCCTCCTCAGCGTCTGCTCCAGGTTCTCTCGCTTACTGCTGCCCTGCATCAGTGTCTCGTAGGCCTCAGAAATGCGCTGGATCTCCTGCTCCAGCTGAATTGGGAGGAAATGTGGTAGGGAACAGAGAGGAGATTTGGGAAGGATCGGAGGAAAGAGCCGGGGAATGGAAAGAGGGAAGAGAAGAGGAATTTTTGGTTAACCTACTTTGCATACCGGAGAGGAGATGGAATGTTGATTCATGTTGTTATAGTACATAGACATACATATGGGTACATACTGTATATAACTGTGTGTGTGTGTACTGTATAAATAGGACTGTGTGTGTGTGTGTGTGTGTGTAATCCAGGAGGAATTCAAGCCTGCACCACTCCCTGTGAGGCTGATTTATATCTACAGTACATTCCTGAGCGCTGATAGCTCTAGTTCCAGGTGTGAGTCCACAAGTGTGCATGTGCCCGCCCGCACACACTCACACACTCACTCACACACTCACACACACTCACACACACCGCAAAGCACAACCTGGGAAGTCTGCCAGTGTAGGGAAGGTGTGCATGCCTGTGCCTGGGTTGTGGAAATGGCAGAGAGACACCCACCATTACAGCAGTCACACAGGCATGTTTACTCAGGGCTGCGGCCCGGCGGAGAAAAACTTTCCAACACTGGCAATTATCGTTCTTTAAGGCTGAGACAAGGCGAGGGCCGCGTGATGTAACTCTGGCGCTCAGCGGATTTTTTCACGAAGGCTTGTTGAAGTCAAAAGTAGTTTGTTAAATGAAGAAATACGTTTGTTTTCGGCCGATTTAAAGGAATAAAGTCAAGTCATAGAAGAAGAAATGCCTCGGGTAGGCAGTGGGGGCTGCTGGTTGGAGATACAAAAGAGACCTTTCACTTTCTACACACCAGCCTACCACCTGCCAGGCGCCCCTCCCCCTCCACACAACCCCCTCCCCCCCATCAGCTGTGTACAGGTCACAACCCAAATCGACCGCAGTGTGACAAGCCCTAGATTAGGGTTGAAAAATCTATGGCCTGGCTGGAACTAAAGCACACACGCCACCCTTGCCCTCCTCCGGGTCAGGCACACAAAGTGGGGAAGTGTGTAAACACGGTAGCCGAGCTGCGCGTGACCTCTGCTTGTGCCCCTCCAGTATCGGGGAGGCAGCAGCTGCCCGTCTCATCTGTCCACCCCGTCCAGATGAGGGAGCGTGCCTGTAGTTAAGATTTCTGAGCGACAACTGTTGACTGGGGTTGTGTTTCCCCAGACAGGTGGCTGAGAAGTTATTTGTTTGGCAAGTAAATAGCTTCGCTGTAATTCCCTCCGTTTGCCAACAGGAAATCTAATGCGAAACAAATTCACACGATCGCCGACTCGCTCCCCTACTTGAGAATCGCATCTAAACTTTAAAGGAATATGGGTCATGGATGCAGTGGAGTATGTGGTAATCTCATATCGATCAGTGCTCAGTGGCTGTGAGAGGTTAATAAGGCTGCTTTCTGTTCCCTTTACCTTCTGGATGCGGCCCGTCTTCTCCCGGTGCGTCTCCAGCTCTTGCCTCAGCCTCTCGTTCTCCATCAGCAGCAGCTCCACCTGGTTGGGCTCCTCCAGACCAGCAGGGGGCAGGGTGGCAAACGTGTAGGAAGGCACATCTGCCGACTGACTAGACTGTAAATACCTAAGAAAGGGACATAGTAGTGTAAAGAAAACAGTCAGAAGTCAGAATGATAATGTCTTTGATTTTTGTCCACTTTAAACTAATTGTAAAAAAAAGATTTGGTTGAGTATGAGGGTCAAGAGGGCGAGAGTAGCACTTAAGTTGTGATCAAGTCATCTGAAATGTCGCACAAACACCGATCCTGAATTCTTGTCTATCAGCAACTAGATAAGGCGACTCCAGTGGCTTCAAAGAATGTAACAACCTATATGAGGAACATACTTTTGTAAAAGCATCCAAGGTATCGCCAGCAACTGGAACGATCCTGTTGCAGAATGCCAAACATTACAAACACGTACAGGGTGGGACTTCTTCTCTCGTAAGTGTCGAGAAGTAAATGTGAATCGTACACGGGCTATGGCGTGATTCACAGCCTTAGGTATGTGTTTATGTGTGTGTGTAACACAATAACACGGTTGTGTCACATTGATAATATGTTTGTCATATAAAACCTGCACCACAGAACACACAAACACACACTGTCACGTCAGTAGAATTCCTGCGTACCTGTGTTGCTGTGCCAGCACAGGCTCCTGAACCTGGTGAGGGATAAATCCTTGGCCCTGGATGGGGGTGGAGTACTCTGGTGGGGGGCTGCGTTTGTCCTGGCTGGGCCCTGAGCTCAGGAGGCTGTGGGGGCTGTAGTAAGGCAGCTCGGGGTAGCTGTGAGACGTGCTCTTGTTGATCTCTGCTTTGACGCCTGCATCACATCTTTCCAGAGACATCTGCATACGTTGCTCACTGAGTGATCGCACATGGGTGCACTTCACCTCCATCAGGTCCGCCTCTTCATGGAAGGCCCCCTCGTGTAGCTGCCTGATGGGGCCTGGGGCCACCTGCATGCTGGGGGCCCAGTGAGAGGCCAGATACTGAGAATGTGCTTTGGCCTGCTCGTAGGTTGGCAGCTCTTCCCCGTGCAGCTGGTAGAGCTGGAAGCCGCTCTCAGAGTGGTGGTAGTCGCCCTGGTGCTCCTGGCCCTGGGGCTCCTGCCTCGCTGAGAGCTGTGGGAACTGAGTCTCCTCCTGAGTGAGGCTCTCCAAAGAAGATTGTGGGCTTCTGGCCATATCTCCTCCGCTGCTGGGTCCACTGTTGCTTCCACTGCCTCCACGCAGGGCCTGCTGCTGGATGGCTAACAAGGTGCGGGTGTCTGTGGGGTTTCCGTAGCGCAGTTGCTCCTGGATGAGTCTGTGTAAGACCGTGCCAGACGGCTCCTCAGTGGACGACATTTTGGGTCGTAAACGTTGTTATTCTTTCTTAAGACCAGTTGAACTCTTTTCTGTTTTTAACGTATTCAGAGAAATCTGGAAGAGAGAATAATGAGAAATCAGTCATAATTGATAACATAACATATTATTATTATATCACTACGCTCAAGTATTATGATACTACTGTGTTGCCATGAACTATAAACATTAACATGAACACAACATAGACATATTTTCAATTTTCTGCCATCGCCCTTTAACTTGTTAAAGTTTTACACTGAAACGGTCTAAACCTCAGTTCACTTTCACAACAGCGACAACATAGAAGAGTGGAGACTTTTTTCCACAGCAGCCTAATATGCTTGCGCTTAAAATTCCAATCTGACGGGGGAGCAAAAGCGCACATAGTCGCAATTGTAAGAGACTTTTTTGGGGGTTATTCATAGTAAAATTCCTACTTCGTAAACGGCGTAAATAACTTTCTTTGACTAGGAGAACATAATCACATAAACACCCTTAGGATGTAAACAGACGTTACATTCTACTTTACTCGAGTGAAGTTTTTGTTTCTCGTTGGTGCCAAAGGAAGCAAAGGGATCCTCTTACCAGTTTACACTCGCATCCTAGCCGGACGTTGTTGTTGTTGTTGTCGTCGTTAAATAAAAAAATATCACATTAATCCCACACTTTTCCAAGTACTCTAAACGCGTCTCATCTTCCTTTTTCCTCCCCCTCACGGACGGGATCGGAGCGCGCGCTGCTCTCGCTTTTGCTGTGGAAATGGATTGTGGAGCGAGCAGGCGGCGATAATAAGTAACCGAGGAGGGACTGAGGTCGGAATGCCAGGAATGTAAAACGCGAGGTCCCTCGGGGATCAAAAGCGTAAAACCACCCGGGAGGGGGGGAGGGAGGAAGGGGGAGGAGGAGGAGGTGGGGGCTCTAACGTTATACCAGAGAAAAGCACAGAAACGAAGCTTTATTCACACAAGTTATTCACAAATTTACGACTCTGGGAATAAAAAGCGCAGTGCCTAAATTCAAACGTTTTTATTTAGCGCTTTCCACAGCAGCACAATGCTTTTATAAATACTTCTCTGTGGCTCTCGTGACTGATCTACAAATATAACACAACACAAGCAGATCCGTCAATGTAACACAAACACTTAGATTGTTAATTTAGAAACGCATAGTGCATCATGCTGGAGGTATAAAAGAATAAAAAAATAAAACGTCTGTGCAAATGTGTTGTTAAGGTTGTGCATACTGCAAGTGTGTGTGTGTGTGATGTGTGGCAGCTGTCCTCCTGGAATCTGAGGCCTGTGTGTGTGTGTATCTGTGTGTGTGTCTGTTTCCAAAGACACAGTGGGTCTTTGTACCCAGAACGCTACATGGTGCAGAACAGAGCCAGCAGGGTGCCAAACATGGGTGCTTCCCCCCTCACCCCCCCTTGCACAGGGGGACAAGGTTACACATATTACACACATACTGTAACTCCAATTACTACATGACCGGGTGGATAAGTATGTGTGGATATAGTACAAGTCCAGTTGCTTTGGTGATAATCAGATAATCAAATTTATGTTATTGGCGTCAAGAATGTACAGGTTCTCTCTGCTCCGTGTGATGCACATGTCACTTAATCACAACAGACCACAACGTAAAGTATCCGTTACAGGAGAGAAGCCTTTATCTCGGTCCAGTTTCTATTAAGACATAAACTCTCAACCCTACAGTGGGGGGGGGGAAATCAAATCTTTATGACTAAACTTAAGGGCTTTATTTTTGTTTTGGATCAAGGACAAGATGGAGTTATTTATTACCGGCTCGGACCTAAATGCTATATAGAGGACATTGCATCACACAAGTGACCTAAGACTTAAAATAGCACAGATTTCAGTCATAACAGTCTAATGGTGTCTGTGTGCGGCAAAGTGTCACAGCCAGCAGGAGAAACCACGAATACTACAGCCTCTACATGGGTCATAGTTGCTTTGACTGTAATTCAACAGATACAAATTGATGCAAACAAAGCAGAGCTAATTACATCCATTGATTGTGATCAAGGGCCCGAGGGCTGATTCTTTGATTAGACCTAGATCATGCGGAAAGAAAGTGTGGCATCAATGCGACTCAAACACACACATCCTGGCAATGTTTTGGACGCTGCGTATTTTATTAACCCTTTCTTTAAAGTCAAGTAGTCACTGCGTCTCTGTGGGCGGCGCTTTTAATAGACGTGACTGGTCTGCAAAGTGGAACATGTTTGCATTAGGCCCCTCAGATCCACCTTCTTAAAAGTCTAGCCATGTCATTTAACACCACCTCACTACTTCCTCTGCTGTGTGTGTGTGTGTGTGTGTGTGTGTGTGTATGTGTGTGTATGTGGGCGTGCATCCTTGCCCTAGTCTCCTTTTTGTGGACAACGCCTCTGGCCGTTTTGTCCTCCATTGTACAACACTTCCTGTGAACTTCCGAAGGAATGCGAGGTTGACCCTTTGAAAATTATGAACACTTTCAGAAACCCATTACAGGAGATGGACATCTAAATGACTGGCCACAAAAATTCCAAAGTGTCTGCAGAAGCTCGAACCTTCAACCCGCCAAAAGCCGTATCCAATGAGTTATCCATTGTTTATGCACGGGAAGAGAGGCACTTGGGATATTTGAGGACGAGTTCCCGCAACAAGCAGTGAAATCATATTGCTTTTGGGGGTTTGGTGGGAACATGAGCACAAATGAGGCAACGAAGAGAGAAGACAAACTACCAGTTACACAAATGGAAACAAGTCTGACTCTAAATTTGTCCATCTCTGCCTTGAAGTCAGAATAAGAAAGTCCAACCCCTTCTGTCCCCGTTTGTTTGCATGTGTGTGTATAGTGTTGCAACATGTTTTAGTTTAGCTTAATATAGTATGGAGTCTAATTTACAATTTAAAAATGAATCAGCACAATTCGGTTGGATTTCCCCTCTTACAGGTTCCACATTTATCACAGACACACTTAACATGCAAATATAATCAAGGAGATAAAGTGTATGAATGAATGAATGAGTGAATTGTTAATCAAAATGGTTGATGAGAGACCAATGGCGTCTTATTGAAGCTGTTGATCAAACGAAGAGACTGAAGGTCACGTGGAGAACAAGAGGCGACATACTGATAGTAAGTCAATCTACATCACAGGGCAGCATAAGAAAACATGGAAGGAGAAAGGAGATAGAAGATTCTACTGTCTCTCTCTCTCTCTCTCTCTCCCTCTGTGTGTGTGTGTGTGTTTCTCTTTCCCATGCATGATAAAGGCTGTAGATTACTTTAGACTGAGATACGTTGCAGGGTGGATGTTCCAGTGTTGGCCTGTGTGGGAAAGAATGAGATAGAATAGGACACACGGTCATCTGATATGGCTGGATTGGAGAGGAATGTAACTGATAGTGTTGGAAGCAGTGGGATGGATTCCTTTCCGTGGCTCTCACATGCACCGACGTCTTCCTCATTCACACAATACACAATAGGCAAGGACAAGGTGCAGTGCACTCGTATCCTGTTCTCAGGAAACCACTGACAGTGAGCTTCCCATGTATTCGTGTTTCTGATGGTTTTGTTGTGTTATTGTAGAGAGTAATTAAAATGATTCCACTTGATTTCAGGGTTTCTAGATTGAATTCGTCAGGGGCAAGAGCAAACACGACCTTCCCCTTTTTGGCATCTTAAGTGAAATGACTTCCGAGTTCTTTATCTTTTATCCTGAGCTGATGCAAGTCGCAGCTTGACTGACTGAATTCAAAGGGAATTTCCAGAGTTCACAGGAGACAGACGTCAGATGTGAGTCATGACAGTCGAAGGTTTTGAGCGTGTGATGATGACCGAACAGATGTGTGTGTGTGTGTAGTCTTATGGAATACAGTTTATATAGTATTTTGACCTCCAAACATGGCGGAAAGAGACCAATCTCATTCTATGCCTGATTCTATTCATCATTTGATGGCCTCCAGTTATGTCAGGAGAATTCTGATGTTGTTCAAATGTTTTGACGTGTTTCTAGTATTCATCATAATAAATACTCATCATATGATCAAATCAGATTTTAATTTCTACTCAAACAACCCCATATCTGCTATACAGGTGTCTTTTCAAAGACACCACATGCACCCAACCCTGTTAGCATGACTGGAAAAAACACACATGATTTGTTATATTTCACAGGGAACATTGACAACTTTATCCACCTCTTTTGGTGACTTTGATGGCTTTGGTGCTTGATCAATAGTCCTCCATGACTTCACTGTATGGGAAAGTTCTCACATGAAATCTGCATTTTGTCATACTGACACGACAGAGGCAACTTTCTTTTTGTCTCAAAACTGTGAATATTTGGCCTTTGCTCTCAGACTTATTACTCACACACAGTTGACGGCACATTTTTTAGTGTCACTGTAATATTCACTTTTCCATTTTCTTCCCATTACTTATTTCGGCTTTCCTTCCATTGCTCTCTGAGTTAACTGCATTTCTGACAACTGATCTGGTCAAGAGTCTACATGCATTTTGAAAATTGAAGGGCAGCGTACTAATGAGGGTAATGACAAGTCATAAAGATGTATCACAAAAGCTGCTCACCACATGTTATTAGACGCCAGAGGTTTGATCTTTAGGCAGTTAATCATCTAGTGCTTCCCATTTTACCCGGAGCTACATGCACACATTTATCCAGATCCTGCTTGGAATCTTGCTTATCTTGGTCTTGGGGGCAAACGTGTAACAACATCGGCACCGCCACTCTGACGTCCATTACAAATACCAACCCGAGCTGCATTTGGGGTGTGAAAACATTTCAGCTCAGTGCCCTGGAGACGGCGTGCCTACCGCAGAGCAGACGAATGACACAGCAACAAGCAGTGACACCCTGTCCTAAAACAGCCCTCCATCCCAGCAGCCCACCGCCAGCCTGGGAGGTCACCAGAATGCCAGTCATTCATCTGGGCCCCAGCATGCATGCCCCCAGCAAATAGCTGTGCTCCTCTGCTGCTGAGCGTGCACATAGCATGTGATCTGATGGCTGCTTTGGCCAGCAGTGTGAGGGAAAGAGTGAGAGAGTGTCTGTGTCTGTGTGGGTTCAGCAGCTCTGAAAATCTAACAGGGGCTTTCCGTGGACCTAAAGCAATGAGGAGAATGTTGGCTGGGTGCGGGTGTGTGAGGGTTCAGCGAGGGGTGAGAAGAGAAACTGGGCAGGTAGGTGGTGGAGGATGAGCGGTGGGGTTGGTCAGTCTGGAGGTGATAGAAGGATGAAATGAGCGAGAGATTAATGTGAGTCCTCGGTTCTTACTTAAGCGAAAGATGAGATGAGATATTATAGTTTACTGTATAGAATTGCACGAATGGCAGTAATAAATCTGGAACATTCACAGTGACGATTGCTCCGTACGTCTCGATTGAGCAAATGCACGAAAAAGGGAACTGAAACCAGAAAAACGTTATGTTGCCTAACTTCGCACTCTCAAATTACATTTTTTGACATTTTTAGCAGCCTCGTCTATTCTAGCCCACAATCAGCATTCAAGTCCATCCAATGGAGTTGGACGGGTTAAAGTTGGGACCCTCGTCAACCGTTTCTTTACACACCTCACAGATAAAGTAAAGGGCTGTTCCCAAACTGCTCTCACAGTGTTAGAACCCGAGTATTCTAAGCCCAGGGGTTCCCAATCCTGGTCCTCGTGGTCTCTGGTACTGCATATGTTCCATCTTATCTTGCTCTACCTGCACACTATTAGCTGTTAAGGCACCTGACTGAGGCAATCAGATTGCCCTTCACTCCAACTAAGGGGCTAATAGCTGATAAAACATGTATATTTTTACAAATCTCAACTACCATATTTACGTAGTTCATACTTTCCTGCTGTAAATGAGCGCGGCGAACCAAGTTTACTCCTTTTATGAGAATATACTGTGTTACACTGACGCAATCCAGTCATGTTGCATGTTTTAGACAGTGAAAAGGTCATTGTCCCTAATAAATGGCTCCTTTATCTCCAACACACACTGTAACAACAGTCAGCCTCCTCCATGGCATCTTGTTTTTCTGCTTGGCTCGCCGTGCAAATCAAACAATTTCTAAAAGTGTCATGTGGTAAAATCCATTATCTGACAAATATCTTCCAGCTTTGGTGTTACTACCAGTAAGCACTGATTCACTGCTGAGATATGTTAATGGATGCAACTCAAGGCCTGGATGTGTCTGCTGACACACAATGGCTTTATTGTGTTGACTCAAAGAAGGTCATTGTCTTATTTTATGCAGACTATTTTTAAGGCTGGGACAAATAAGCCAGGGGAAAAATTCTATTCCGAGAAGAATTCATGTGGCCAAAACAAATGGGGAGAAAAATGGAGATGGAGAAATGAAAAGTCAGCCTGTGCATTAACCCAGACAGATAAAACGGGCTCAGCGTCGGCATGTCGGCTGTGTCTGCAATGTGTAAGTGATGTTCTTCTAAAACAGGCAGAATCAGTGACATTCTATTCGATATTCCACCTTATCTGTCTGTGTTATCAGTTTTGTTTAAAATTTCTATCTCTGATTCCACAGAAATGTGACACAATCATCTGTCAGAGAGATATTCTTAAACCCAATTACGTTGGCACACAACTGATGCAAGACTAGTTCTGCTGTGGAGCAGATGACAAGGTCACTAACAGAGATATAAGTCAATACAGATATTTGGATATGAATAATTCATGTATGCATACAATAAGTGCTTTTATTTCTAATGGTAATATTAACTAACACACTAATATTTGCCGGTACATTTACAGTTTGAGAATTAGGAAAGGAGGGTACTTTTAATGTTATATGTTGTTTAATGAAAACCAAAGAGAGACCAATAACAACAGATTACATTCTGTCCAGTACAAATTCATACTGCCACAGTGGTCACTGTCCTTATGAACGGATGAAAGACAAAGAGAAAATGCCTGTTCGGATGAGGTTGTAAAAGATTTAACATGTTTTGTTTGAAGAAGATAGAATATAATTATACAATGGATATATTTGAATAGGAAAAATCGAAAATATAATAGTTCCAAGCAATACTTTAGTAACTTCCATATGGAATAATGGTTTATGCCTGCATTGTCCCTGCCTGGTTCAATGAAGGGAGAGGCATGCTCAGCATCTTCTTGTCTTAATCTCCCCCCCTCATAGTTCTCACTGGGGACAGGGCAGCCATCACAGGCAATGCTGTTAGCACTGGTGTCCCACAGAAAGAATGCAAACACCAGAGGAGCGCTTCCAAGAATCCACTGTTGAGGACCTTTCTGGAATGTCCTAACGAGGCTCCTCCGCTGTGTTTACAGTTCCAGACCAATGGCAAACCTACAATCTGGCCTGCCAGCGTATCATTATCTGACCTCCTCGGGGGACACGGAGAGAACGAGGGAGAGTCAGAGCAATTTTCTTCTCTTTAACTAGGGGTTTGCATGTTTGTCTTCAGAGTGGACCGTATTACCCATAAAGAAAAGACAGAGGGAAAGGTGCAGACGGAGTCCACAGACAAAACCGCTGCATACTGCATCCTGTCAAATGAATCTTGTTGTGTTGTGGTTACTCAGTGTGTTGACTCTTGACTGCATGGTGAAAAATGATTGCTTCATTGTCAAACTGAGCAAAGAGATCAATGTTGGAACTTTCCCCTGTTAGGAACAAAGGAACAATGACCTTGACATTTTAATCAAAATTTAAACTTGTCAGGGCAAAGACGTTTGGTGGTAAAAGGAGAAAAGTATGTGACAGCTCTGTTGGTGGTGGTACTCTGAGTGTGTGTGTGTGTGTGTGTGTGTGTGCCAACAATGTGTTCCAATGTAGTACAGCGAGATCAGAAACGCAAACAAGTAGTCAGATCTTGTTGACTTCAGGCTGCTCTTACGTAACACTGGAATGTTGGATCTTGATTGCTTGAGTGAATCAAAATAAAACAAAGCTTAGAGTCTTTAAAATTGCTCCGCCTATCAAATGTCACAGGGGGGCGGATTAAATAATAGCAACAGATTATAACGCGGCCTGGTAGATCAACCTTAAGCTTATAAGGTTCAGTATTGTTCCAGTATTGATTCTGTACTGAACTGTAAGTATTTGTATAGATGTTAAATGTTGTATTAGATTTGGTACTGGAAGGAAATTTGAAGGTCATGGGAATATTTTTATAAATTTCCTAACCTTTAAATCTTCAAAAGAGCACAATCCCTTATCCCTATCCATAGTAAATAAATCAGAAGGCACGTAATTCTCAAGTACCAAGACAATGCAAGGCCCCTGCAGCTTCCTGTCCGTGAAAGTTGTATACAAAAAGACCGAGTCCTGACAGGTAGTTGTGCTGCCTCTATCCCCCTCAAAGCAATGGTGGCCCTGCATGGATACTTACTGGAAAGACAGAAAGCGGCATGCAATTCTTAAGTGCCGAGAAAGTGTGAAGAGAGGATGGCGAATACCAAAAGCGTGGGAATTTTACTTTGCAAATCTCAAAGAATTCCAATGCGTGTGACCAATAGCGTCGTAACAGGATGTGTGTGTGAGTGTGTGGAATCCAGCTGGTTGGAAAACTGGTTTTATATGCAGTAAGTATCTGTTATTATTCTTTCAAAATGGGCTCTTAAACGGTTTCACGCACACTTTAACTCACGTAGTTGAATGTATTATTTATTTTGATTCATTAATGAGGTCGTATTTCCGGCACCCTTTGTTTATTTATTCACAGGATAAGAGGAACTGGAAAACTAAGGGACGGCTTTCTGTGATCCAGATGTGACAGATGTGACGGGGTTGACATTCAGTTATGGCACTGTTGTACATTCAAATACAATGGTAGAAACATGCGGTAGTTAGAAATGTTGATCCAAAAGAAGATGATGTCATTACTACAGACGCCAACCCTCTGAGCCGCCACTAGTCTGTTCATGTGGAGCTTAAATATCAGTTCAAATAAGAACTTTACAGCGTGACGAATTTAAAGCAGCATTAGTCAAGTAACAATGACACAAACATCCAACATTTATAGCACAGAGGAATGAGGAAGGGAATGGGAGATGAATAGCTGGAGAGAAGATGTGATGCAAGTTAAGGCAAAAAAACACACAGAAAACACTGCAACCACACAATCGCACACATTTAAACCCTCTGTGGATTAGGGCGTCTAAGTATTTACCTTTTCCTTTACAAAGGTGATATGAACAAACACCAGATCACATGAGGCTTTGTATGTTTGCGGTGAGTTGAAGTGGCCAAACAACATTTATTTTGAATCACAGTCCAAAGAAACTGAATGGGAGGCAGCAGTGTAAGAGCACAGGTATGCTCATGATAACCAGGTTACATCATGTGATCACAATTTGTTTTCGCTGTACCTATTAAACATTTATGATGGGAACAGTGAGAACATTCTTATGTGTCAGTGAGAGGTTCAGATATTCACACAGATTCCTTTGAATACACAAACAACACACCGTTTTGAAAAGGAAAATACTCCCAGTCACCATATGGGGATCATTACTTGGGATTATTATTCACAAATGTTCAGTGATGTAGATAGTTCAGTGAAATACTCACACTACCGAGATCAGTGCCACCTAGTGGTCAGATATGGTTTTCTCCAGGATAATTCAACCAGTTTCCATACTGGTATGTCTCTTGTGTGGTGCGGCACTGGAAAACAATTGAACAATTGTGTGACAGTAAAGCAAACAAAGCAAAAGCAATAATAGGCAGCAACACAGTAACCTGAACAGGAAAGGATTTCTGGTGAGTTGCTGCAGTGACATAGACACACAAATGAGTGATTGTGTGCCATTGTTACTATTCTGCAGTCTACTGTTTGCTTTCCTGTCAGATTTGAAGATATTATTCTGTCCCATTATTTGTCCCAAAGGAAACTTAAACTGTTGTATAACCCTGTGAGGTCCAAGAGCTCTGAAGTATGCAGCGTGTTTCATGTACCAATAAGAAATCAGATTCATTAATAAACAGAGACACACACATTGGAACGAGCATGTTTCTCATCGACTGTTTCGGGCCTGTAGGAGCAGGGAGCCATGGCAACCAAATACCAAGGGGTGAAAAATCTCTCCGCTGCCTGGCGGAGCTCCATCCCTCTGGCAGTCATGCTAAAACTCCTGAATCCCATGACAAAAACAACATTCCACATCTAAGTGATAGTCTTCAAGGAATTCCTGTTAAATGGAGGCATTTCTCAGTGTGCATACCTCATCAAACTGAAACCATCTGGTATGATGTGTGAATGTGGAGGCTTCTCCAAATCCACACAAGCAGAGGGACAATGAAAAATCATCTTTGGCTCACATGTGGATGTTTGCCTTGCGTCTTTTATGGCGTACGTGTCTTTATTTGCTGTTTTACGGTGCTGTTCTTGTTTTTGTCTCACACTAGTGTAAGGGGTTAGAGTCTAAACTACATTCTCATCTGACTCCGTTAACCAGTTATTCTGCAATCCAATCTAACATCGCCTGCCCTGTGGGTATAAACACATTTAGACTCATGGGAACGCACAATATGCGAGTGTAACAATGGATTACCACGACCACATACAAACTTAAGTGAACAGTCACAATGCAAATGTAATATTTGCTGAAAGTGTGGCCTGAGCTGCTCTCCCGCTTCAGCCAGGAGAGAGACAGAGGAGGGCGGGAGGTGTTAGGCAGACAGATTAGGATGGGGGGGTCAAATGAAAACTTATCGATAACCTTTGTTTATCAAAATTAGCATTAAATCATTAAGTTATTTAACTATTTAGAGACTAATTTAGTTTGTTTTCTGTTATTTTGGTTCGGAAAGTGTGAGAAAATCAATCAATCAATTCAAATCAAATCAAAATGATCCATAATTGGTAACCATTTGTGGCTTTACACAAATTGTAAGAAAACAAGCAAACATTTGGATTGATATAACCTGAAGGTTCTTTTTAATTCAATTTATTATTATTATTATTATTATGATATATAAATGTCAGTAAGAGAGGTCTGTCACTGGTAGCATCCCTGAGAGCTGGGATGAGGTCTTGAGACGTTAAGGAACGCCCACTGCAAAATTCCATCAAAGGAGCCCTGCCAAGAAACAAACAATAGATCATTTTGTAAATTTACTACTTACTAAAAACGACTTTTTAAAGAAATGAAAGCAAGAGGGTGAAACTAATCCATTACTCATAGTATTGACTTGTTACATCCATGTTTACTGCCCTCATATGAAACACATACAAACTAAATTAAGAGGAGACAATAAGTCTGCCCTACTTCACTCACGTCTCCCAGGATGGAGTCCAGTTCATCTCTATGGAGGGTGGGCTCAGGGAGAGAAAACCTCTGATCATTACTGTGCACACTTTGAACCTCTGGGGCAAGCTGGACACACACACACACACACAACAGAGAGAGAGAGAGAGAGAGAGAAAGAGAGGGATAGAGAGAGAGAGAGAGAGACCATAACATGTGAGTACAGAGACACATCTGGATGCGTTAGAATCAATCCGAGCACATGCAGACCTGTGTGTCACTTGTGTGTACATGTGCAGACACACCTGTGAGCCTCTGTATTCAGCCTCCTTCTCCGCCGAGGCGCCCCAGGGTCTGGAGCAGGACGAGCAGATGGACCTCCCTCTAGGCAAACGCAGAGAGAGAGAGAGTGTGAGAGCGAGCGGGTGGAATTGTTTTCTGTAGCGTACTCTGTTACTGTCGATCAATACGTTATTCCCACACACTCTGGAGGATTACAGAGAGGCCAGAGGGTTTATCTATTTCAGATGGGGACCTAAACTAATTACATTTACGCTTGTGCTGTGACCTGGAGGTTTTAAAACACGCTCTAAAAATACAAACATTTCTGAAAGTTAGTCAATCTAAGTTAATTAGATTTGATAAATAGTACAGGGAATGCATCACAGATCAAGGAGGACAAAACATGTGGGACAAACCGCTGTATGAATACCATGAACAATACTTTCTCATGGCTGCATCATATAGAATCACTCAGGGATCCTATAGAATGAGTATTGTCATTGTAACATGAGGTCATTGCAAGGACTTTGCATTTGATACCATCTCTATCTATGCAGCCATTTTGTAAAGGTAAGGCTCATTGATGCTCTTATACAGTATACATTGTCCATTTGGCATCCATTAGTCATTAGAGATGATTGTGAGGACATTTATGCACCTTGTTGATCAATATCAACAGTAACCCACGGAAAGTGCTTTGCAAACTGGAATGTATGCAGAATATGCCGCGCTAATATGTTTGGAGTGAATGAAGATGAGAAGAGGATTAATGGAAAAGTTGTTTGAAAGCCTTGAAGACTTTTAAGCACACCATATATGTATGTACGGTAAATAACAACAAACTAACAAATGATTACAGTTATTGTATATGTTATCATTGTCCTTAACAACTGTGTGGGCGACTTACTTGGAGAAGTGGCAGTGGATGTGGAATGTCTGTAAACACTGAAGGCAGTGAGTCAACTCTCCTCCTCCAAGGTGGCACACACCACAGACCTCCCTCACACTGATCATTTCTGCACCTGACCACTGGTGTCACACACACACACACAAACACAAACACACAGAAACACACGCACAGATTCCAAGAAGGTTCAGTAAAAGCTAAAAACATCCAAATCTCACCCAACAGAACAGTTTTTGTACCTGGTTTCTGGGTCTGTTCAGAACTGTTGTGACGGTGGAGCAAGAGGAGGAGGACAGAGAGGAGAAGAGGGAGACGTCTACAATGTCATCACTTGAGATTGTTTGCTCAAGCGGAGCCATGAGTGGCTGTAATAAAGAGAATTAAAGATGTAAATTTTATAGCAGTAATCAGGACATTAATATTTTAGGATACACTTCTTCCATCGCAAAAAAGTCACGTATAAATCAGTTGCCAGAGATTATATTATGTTGGAATGAATTTAGTCTGTTAAGCGATTTTCCCTCTCATACTAACTTGCAAAGGAAGTAGGATGCTCTCTTTTTTCACTCTGTTGCCACAGCACCAATCACACTGCCAAGAACCCCTGCAAGTGTCACACATTTAACACAAACCCACAAATTATACACAAAAGAAACAACAACAAGATGAGATTTGAGACAATTATAGGAGCTTGTTAAATGGCTGATGTCACCACTGGTCAGGTGTCAGATTGAATGAATGTGATGGACTTCTGCTCCTGTCTGTGTGTGTGTGTCAGTAACAAAAGGTGACCAGCGGTATTGATTGATCAGTCAGACCTTGGTATGGATGTGAGCGGAGGGTGCAGGCAGGTGAGATGAAAAGCTCGAGGGCAGCCGTCGCAGCATATCAGCTCCCCCCCGTCCCTACACACTGCACACTCATCATCATTAGAGTGAGCCTGGAAACACACACAAACACATATGCTTACACAAATCTGAACACACACACACACGCACACACACGCCAAACACACACGCGAAGATGGTGAGGGATGCCTGGGTTCTGCAACCTCTGCCATGCTGGTGTTTGTCTCCCCCTTGTGGTAAAAAGTGGTCCTCGCAGCTTTGGACTCGGATGGTCCACTTGTCTCCTCTGATGGTGCGTAAGAATAACAATCCACTCCGGCTTTAATGCACTTTCTGGCATCCCCTGCAGAATAACAAACACATTTCGAGGAGCAATTGCCAATTCTGATATGATTTGTCACCACTGCAGTAAAGAAAATAGCACTGGAACTGGTAATGAGTTATTGAAATGTTCTGTTTCCTCTCAGCGAGCTCCTGACTCAATTTCTGTTGCCTTGCCAGTCTTTGTGAAAACACACGCACAAAAAAAGAAAGAAACGTAGAATGTTGATTTCCAGCCTGTGGCTCACCATCACAGCCGAACACCTGCTCCAGATCAATCTTCTCTTTGGCTCCGTTGCTGACTGGAGGCTCGGTGGAGGTGGAAAGGGGGGAGGAGAGGGAGGAGGAGAGTGCGTCTGCTTCCTGGACCGAGGAGCCCACTTCCCTCACACCTGTGGCAGAGGAGTGATTAATGTGTTTATAGTAATGGAAGTGTTGTTGTGTTTGTGTGTTAATATTGATTAGAATTGTAATTACTATTTCCTGGCTGTAGCGGCCCGATTGAAGATGCACTTTTCACTCTGTATAACTTCATTTTACCCCCTAAAGCAAACAACACACAATAAATTTCATTACATTATTCATTTAGTTATGTTAGAGGGATTAGTTGCATTTCTGCATCTCCCCTCTTCTTATTTCTTAAATAAATATGTTCTATGTTGTGTTAGAGAGAACCTGGACCGTTGCTCGTCTTGGCCTGATACTGGGAATGGTGAGAGTGGGAGTTTGTCGCTCTGTCCTCTCGGCTCCTCTTCTTCCTGTGAGGTGTCTTGGGGCCTCCAGGGGATCTCCTCTCACTTCTGGTGTCTGTGACATCCTTTCCTGTCAATACATGTGGATATCACAGAAAAATAAAACTCTGATTGCCCTGAAAAGTCAAAGTGTGTTAAGTATCTGAGTTGAGATCAGGTTGGTTAAGTAATGTTTAAATAGCAGAACAAAAAGAGAAATGAGCCGCATTCATGGAATCACGCAGTATCACCATGTATTGAACTGTGAATCTAATATTAAATATACAATAATATAATGTAAATGATACATTACAGTAATGAAGCTTTTGTCATTATGTTTTTATGGAAAATGATCACAATCCAATCACCAATTTTCACTTAAAGGCTTTAAAAGCACAGGTGTGAACAGGAAAATCCAGTAATACATACTACACACACTCAACTTTAAATGTTCATGTTAAAAATAAGTCATTTTTAAATAGACACACATATAGAAAATGCACTAATTTATTCATATCTGGACGTTACACACCAGACTGCAGGGTGGTGAGCAGTGCCTGAAGCTTTGGGTAGCTGTCCTGGTTGTAGTCTTTGGTTAAGTTGCTCCAGAAGGCCTGGATGGTGGATCTGCTGCGCTCCAGGACCCAGGACAGGAGTTGGTACATGGCTTTATGTATCCCTTCTCTGCCCTCCCTCTCCAGAGTGTCCTACACAGATTCATGAAGACAGTAAGAGAAGCATCATCTCTCAGGAATCAGACGGGGACAGATAGTCTGAATAAAACATATATTCTTTAAAAATGTATGTTGTTTTAAAGGTCTGAAGATGAGACAGCTCTTCATAAAATGTACATGAATTGAGTTTTGGTCTACAAACATTTTTCTTGAGGCTATTTTCTTACATTTTGGCTGAACAAGGATGTTGGTCACTCTCTAAATTCTTATATTTGCCTCATTTATTTTTCCTTGTCTTACCTTGAGCAGCTGGTCAGTGATGATGTTTTTATCTGCCAGACCGTAGACCAGAGGGAATGAGTCATCCACTGCCATGGCAACGTCGGTCCGCAGCTCCCTCAGCAGGACACGAAGATTTGTGTCTCTAAAAGCTTCCACTCTGGACATGATCCACTGAAGGATGCACACTGCTGAAACGCAGCAGATCCACACTAATCTGGGCCTGAGAAGCTGTGACATCACACAGGCGATGTCGTGGATGAAAGAGGTGTGTCCTTCTCGTGGAGGCAAATATAGTACAGGTGCATTCTTCCATACTGATACATTGAATTGAATTTAAATCCAATTATTTTGATCATTACACGTGTATATAATGTTTCTATCAGTGATTGACAAACCGCAGCTGCACACATAAAGACTAAAAAGGATGAAGATCTGGCAACTATCTTGATTAAATCCCTACACCGTGTTTTATCCACATTACTCCACCAACTGCCCGTCAACCCTCATGGGGCCTAAATGATGTGTTAGCTCGTCTGTCCAGGGGAATACCTGAGCTCTTACAACCTGACACGTCACGGTGACAGTTTCCTTCTTAAAAGGTTCTTTCCACTTCAACTTCCCCTTAACTGTCTGGACATTTACCGCAAGGAGCTCAGGAACCGGTGTGATAATTGTGACGGTGGTAAAGCTGTGCATGAAATGAGCTGTGTGACTCATTCATTTACCAGCTGACTGCACATTGTGAGTTAAAATGCAACTGGTGAGGTGGTTAACCTATGTCCTAAACCAAATCCTTTGCTTATGTAAATGTGGTAATCCTGCATTCAAAAGTCTACTTAAATGGAATTATTTAACCATTAGCAGCAAATACAAACCTTATATAATGTGACTATATATAAATAATATAAACAAAGACTTAACAATGGAAACTGTAGATATGAGGATATTATTATATTCACCCTTACATGAGAACAAGCCTGTAACTCCCATTTTGGAGAGTTTGAAATAACAATCAAAAGTTAGATATAACTTTTTTAACAGTTTTCAGTTGAGGGATTTCATGCACGTCTTGATCTGGGGTTGAAATTATATTATATTGTTAATCAAGGAAGTAACAAGTAAATGTACACTTCCCCCTCCTCCTGTCTGGCTTTGTCCATAAAAGGAACATTTGAAGAAGTTTTGAAGTGTTTTCCAGTAATTAATTGACAGAGATCAACAGACAGAGATGAGAGGCTCTCTGTGAAACTTACAGAATAGAATCGGGCAATAAAAGAGGAACAAAATCAAAGCTGACATCGGACAGAGAAGAGCTTTCTGCTGCCAGGTAAACGTTGATGGTTAAGAGAGTGAAGCCCTTTAATCTGTAATTTATTAATCATTAAACATTATTACATTATTCATACTGGTGAACAAGGACCACTTCTACAGAGGGACGTTCACAACATACATATTACATTATTATATACAGTGCAGTGCATTACAGTGGATCGTTATATGTGTATTACCGGGATGGAGGGATGGGAAGATTGGAGGGAGGGAGGGATAGACGGAGGAAAGGAGGGAGGAGGAGAAGTAACGGTCGGAGGGAGGGAGGTAGGGAGCGAGGGGAGTTGTGATAGTAAGTTGTATTTTTATTACTTCTTTTTTTTTTTAAACCACAGTACAGTTTGTTCTATAAAAGTTAAACCCATAGAGAGATAGAGTGCCACATTTTCACAGCTACTGTTAGGTGAACCTACTGGAAGTTGACTCTTGTGGGAATACCAAATGAGATACATTTGTAATGAGATGCTATAGAGAGATGCTATAAAACATTCTAAGATAGTCGACCTTCGTCCGGGGCGGGAAGACCCTGGAGGGCAGGTCAAAGGTCAAAGATCAGATCAGCGTGCATGCGTGCTGCAGACATTCAGATGTGTTCAGCCATCTTTAGAAAAGAATGGCTGACCCCCCTGCTAGTTCTCCTTCTTTGTTTAGGCATCATTTTTGGTGCTTTCCATTTTTTTATATATAAAAAATACAAAACAGAACAGCGAAAAGAATTCCATTGGTCGTTCCATTTTTCCTCACTTTTTTCATTTTCCAAAACGCATTTTTGTTTCCGTGAATTTTTTTCTTTTTTTTTTTACTTTTATCCTCTGGTCACTTACATATTGACAAAGTATACAATATTTTACAACTGAACAAGACTGAAAGATAACATTTGATTTGTCCAATCAGATATAAAGGCCCAGATCCTATATCCAATTCGAGAAGTCAACTGGAAGCTAACCAGTAGTAAGCAACACAACAAGCCTATGGTGTGAAGGGAGCTGTCCAATAGCAGCTGTGCATTAACATGAGCACCCGCCCTCGGGGACAGTAGGTTCTGCTGGTTTGTCCAGCTTGATGTCAATCACTGGAAATTGCTAAATTAAGGAAAAAAGAGGGATGAGAAAGTGTCAAATATAAAAAAAAGGCCCCACAATCTAATATCTTCTATAAATGAAGAGATTCTTAATTTTCTCCCTATTTTGCCATTATATGAGTTTACAAATTGTTATCCACCCTCCATGACACATCAACCTTGCTTGTCACTCCCCAAACAACCTCTAGGTGGTGCTACACGTTTACATCCACACACGACCCTCCAGGTTTAACTGTATTAAGCAAAAAAAAAAGTATAATGGCTGATGCCTCAGTAGACAGTAGGCCAGGCTGTCTGATTGTACGAGTGCCAACAACCTACTATAGGATTAAAAAAAGCTTTTCCGTGGTTGTTTGGCAGCGGTGGCTGTCGACAAACTGAGTCATTGTGGCTGTAAAGGATACTGCCTTCAGGGTTTGCATCGTCCAGGCTTTCCATTCCAGGTAAGGCCGCTGCAACTCGACGGAACAGCTACATGGAGAAGTAGAGCAGGAGAGAAGAAAAGAGGTGAAAAGAAAGGATGTAAGACTAAAACAGCAAAAGCAGTTGTCACAAAGAAGTTCCACAGGGTCCATTTGTGGTTTGATCAGCCTAGACTGAATAAAGTGGAACAGTGGGGACAACAGAGTGGCAGAGAAAGCATCTAAGGCCTAAAATACAGTGAAATATGGGGAAACTGCAGGCATCACCTGTTTGACATTGCAGCCAGTCTTGGCACTGGTCTCGATGAACATGACGTTGAGCTCTTTGGCTCTCTGCTCTCCCTCCTCGATCGTGATTTGCCTACAGCAAAAAATCATGCCAGAATCAGCATTCCTGCCTTTAATAAGCTCTTCATTCAATACTCACATAATTCTGTGAGAGATTTCTGCCCAGTAACCAGAATAGCTCCACGTGGAAGACTAATGTGGTCAGAGCATGAATACTGTTGTTACTGAAACCATAAGGATATCTAATATCACATTAGACATGCTCACCTCTTCTCCTCCAGGTCTGTCTTGTTGCCTACGAGCATGATGATCACATCACTTCCTCTCTCTGTCCTGACATCATCAATCCATTTGCAGGTCTGCTGGAATGAGTTCACATCTGTGGAGGCCAGAATCATACAGGTTTAAATTGCACATGATGGACAGACAAATACAAACATACATACATACTCATAGTACATATCTACATATATATAGTAGGTTGGTGCTCACTTGTAATGTCATAGACGACCACTGCTACTGTAGAATCTCGAATGTAGCTTGGGATGAGGCTCCTGAAACGCTCCTGTCCAGCAGTATCCCACAGCTGCAGCCTTACCTACACACACACACACACACACACACACACACACACACACACACACACACAAAAACACACACAAAAACACACACACACACACACACACACACACACACACACATATTGACTATACTAATACCACACACTGCCTTAGTGCTCTTTCAGAGGGATGATCCAGTATCAGCCTGTATGCAGGCTGACAGAGCATAAAGAAGAGAAATTGTATAAATACGAGCTAAAGCAGATGATCCTGGGAAAAGGCTTTCACTGCTTAAAACTCAAAGAGCCACGACACCAAGGCTATAACAGCTGGGAATAACCTTAAAATAATCCTGTTAGTCTGTGAAGGGAGCAGTAATTAGACAAATCAAATCAAAGATTAGTCAAAACCAAGTGGAAAATGAAATTGTTCCTACTTGGGGAGTTGTGAAATATGCTGACTCAAATGAAATGTGTACAAATGCAATCCTTCATATGTTAATGTTTATCTGTGCTTGTGTTTGTAAATACAATCAAGGGTCCCTACTGTTCGGTCTTCCAGGTACATTGTCTTTGATAGGAAGTCGATCCCAATGGTTGCCTGTGGTGAAGAAAGAACGAGGTGAGGAAACTCATCAGTAGCACGCAGACCTGAAAACCAAATGTGTCTCTGTGTCGTCGGTCGTTTAAAGCAGAGTGGTCATTGTGTGAGTGCAGGGAAAAGAGGAAAAGGCTGATAAGAGCAAAACAGCCAATAAGCACTACAATTGAAAGCCAAATTCAAATAAAAAAAAACACTAATTTAATTTGTGTTGCCCTTAGGACACAGCAGTCAAGAATTGTTATGTACCCAGATTCTGAGAAAGAGGATAATTTATTTTCTTCCTCTTATTAAGATGACTTAAGCTTAATACTCTCACACAAACATTTCATAATTTGCATAATGCTGCATTTACATCAATAATAGTCATCTATCTGCAAGTTTTGTTACATAGAGTTTGTACTTTATTGTGTCGGGGTGACATTTATGTCCAAAATCAAAATCATCCATCCAACATGGATTCATTTGTTGTAGGTCAGATGTTAAAGATAAGATAAGACAAAATGACGTCAATCATTTTGATCAAACATCAGCAGTAAATGACATGTAAATGTATTCTGAATATAGTTCAATAGGCTCATTTATTGAAAGGATAGCTTATTATTACAAATGGCCATATGGCTTCAACAAGGAGAGTACTAATAGGGCTTAAATGAATCAGCTCATTAATCATTTTTTGTTGTTTTGTATTTTGTTTTTCAGATTAAGGATCTGTTGTGGTTCTCACCTGATACGTGTTGTCAAAGCTGTCGTACATGAACCTAGTGATCAGAGACGTTTTCCCCACTGGAACACAGAGCACATGGGTGTGGGGTTTTTAACATCACATCCATAACCAAACCAAACACTTCACACACGTGATTGAACCATTTCTTAAAGCAATCGGAGACAAAATCAGAGCGAAAATGACGATGACGTATGTGCAACCCATGATCCTGTTATCCACTATCTACTCTATCCAAGGCCATATTACAAAAATGATCTGTGAGCAAGTATTAAAACAGATTCCCCATCGTTGTTCATGATCTGGTTAGAATCGAGGACAGGATGGCTGCTGAGAGGCGTACGGTGAACCTAAAGCGAGATGATCAGCACAGTCTCTTAGCCATGATATCAGATCTACACAGAGGTGAGGGAGCGACTTCTCCAGCAGGCCCTAAAGCACTCATGCAGAGCCTCTTGTGTTTGCAGGCTGTGTGTGCTGCCAATGGGCAGTGGCCCCAGCAGGCCTCGATTCAGCACCACGGACAGCAACATTGCAGCATCCGCCTGTAAAAAAGGAGCACCACCGCCTGGATGACACACACACACACACACACGCACTACACAATATGCCATAGATTAACAGGATACAGGGCAGCTTTGGTCAGTCGACATGACACACACACACACACCCTCACGCACCATATAAGACACACAGCCTTCTGGTTGTAGTCATAACCCCGAGGTGTCATAACAGGCCAAATTATTCCTATTATTCTATTATTGCCTTTGTTACTGTATTTTATGGGATATTGGATCCGCTGCTGCCACTCTAGATGCCTGCTGTCTGAACACGTATCCAGGCAGCTTCACAGCACTAAACCATTATCGATCAGTCACCCCCCTCCCTGAATCTGTGCCATCACATCAAACCATACACTGCCATTGTCCTTTGGATAGATGGATTATTGAATATATAATATAATATAGTCTGTCGTGCCACAACCGGTGCTGCCAAGTCGTTTTCATCCAATTATATATGAGAGCCAAGCGGCGGCTGCGAGGTTTCGGAATGCTACAGACATCGGCAGGCTATAGGGTGTGTCCCGAACTGACACATGGGGGACTGTTTATTATGTTCCCTCTATTAAAAAAAACAACGCGTGGTGGAAAACACGTATATACAGACACACACTTAGACGAATAGCACGATAAAAGATGATTCAAGTCAGGAAGCAGCGATGTAATTGATATAAAAAGCGTTTGTCTGCGAGCAGATTAAGCGTGTTTTGTCGGTCACTGCCGCATATGAAAACATCCCATTTCATTTCGCCGGATACGATGCGAATAATGACGATTTGCGAAAACGGGATTATTCTGTAGGTTGTTTCTTACAGTTAAGGAGTGATCACACATGGAATACATAATTCAAGGCGAGTCCCGGTGAAATACGTGCATGTTTCCCCTCCTTTCCCCCCCTCCCCTCCCCCGTTTCCCCCTTCATAGTTAATGCAATTTACTATAAATGACGCCAAGAGCTACACGGGCCTCATATATGACAAAAGCAAGCCGATACATACACCGTGATTTAGTTAAAACTCTGAAAATAAACACGGATTGCAGACATATGGCCTTCAGCATATACGCATGTTTGACATCGGGGAGGATAACGGAGCCCTGACTCACCGCTCTGTTCGCCCAAAAACACCAGCTTAAATTTCCTCAGGGGGTTCCCCAAATCTCCTCCAGCTGACATGGTCGCAGATAAGGAGCTCAACTTGTCTTATTGTGTATATATTGAGTCTATACGCTGCGTTTCCTCAGTCGTAGCTGCGCAGGGGGATACTCCTCCTCATAGAATGATGGGAATGCAGCTCAGCATCCTCCTGTCAGTTTGGACGGCTTGTGCGCCTGCGCGACCTCACCTATTTCTTTCCCTCACCTTTCAAATCGACTATTTGACTCTTAAAGAATATATACACTCAAGTGTGTGTTTGTTTGAATTAAAGGTTCTCACACCTGTCAATTCAACACATAACGGTGTTTGTAATCTACTTCATTAACCACGGAGTGCCTGTATGAGTCCCGTTACCTTAATAAAAGTAATAACTACTTAAACTAATCAAATACAGCTAATACTTGTACTCATGCATTCTTGCTGTGATTGCTCATATTGTTTTTTTTTGGCACTTAACTAGCTCCACAACCTACAGACACTATTCAAATTTCAAATGTTCACAATATTCAGGACATTATTGCTTTGACTTTTGGTGTTCATATCGTTCATGTTTTCTATATTTTCAGCATTTTTCAGCTGAACCCTAATTGTCTTTATTTTCTTCAAGCACTTCATGCCACCAGAGTCTGCTGGAAACTTCAACTTCAAAAACAGGGCCAGCGGGGCTCAGGGTGGTAAACCTGGTTGTCTAGTCTTGATTCCAGGATACAAAAACCTTAAATATTGTCCAGGGCCAGAAAGAAGGACAGAACGGGAAAATAAGGAGGAGCCATTGCATCAGATCAGTGCCGGAGCAAGCAAGGGTCACATAAAAATGGTTAACATTATTTACATTCTTACAATATGTGACATATCCACCTTGTTGTTCATCATTTCACCATGGTGATAGCATGAGACCACTTTGTTGAACTCACTTTACTATTCCACAAATGTAGTTCTGACCTTGTTACACAGCAAACATCACATTAGCTGCTACCTAATTTGACTGAACTAAATTGCCTGCAAAATGTAGTTCAATTCCCTGAGCAAGGTTCCATTTTATTGTTTAACAATGTGTCCTTAAGACTTTGTATTTTTGAAAGACCACCTCACTAAGGAACCCTCTTCAAACTGTAGTCTTGATACATAATGCCACCTGGCTGAAGCATGACTCTGTATGTTGTGATTGGACAGGTAAAGAAGCAGCTGGAGGAGGAGAAGGAGGAGGTGCAGTCCAGTGAGCTGCAGCAGTACCTGCACAGGAATCCCTGAGCTGGAGGACAAGCGGCACACCCAGCATGATGAAGAGCATCAGAGAGGAATGGGCAGTGAAGAAAACTGTCAAAATGGCATATAAGTCTTTGAATGCACCGTCTTTACATTACATTACGTTCATTTGGCAGACGCTTTTATCCAAAGCGACTTACATTACATTTACCACCCTTCGCAGAGGGGGGAGCAATTGTGGGTTCGGTGCCTTGAACAGGGGCACCTCGGCAGGGACTCGAACCGGCGACCCTCCGGTCCCCAAGCGGAAGCTCTACCCACTGAGCTACTGCCTCCCTGTCTTTAGCTGTCACTTTGCAATTACCTGAAAGTAGCTGGCGAGGAAGTCTTCTTTCCTGCAGGGGTAGTAAAGTTGGCAGTGATTGGTTGAGCTGATGCGTGCTGCCATTGGTTGGAGCAGCTGGTGACATTTGTGGACTGGCTTACCTCAGTAGACGTCGTTTCATCATCTCATTAAGTAATCCAGGTGCTAGGGAATGCAAATGGTGTTCCACAAACAAAAGGGAACTGAAGGTTTGCTTTAAAAATACATTTGTGAAATTGAAAACCTAGCAAAGTGGTGTTGTGACTCAAATGATGTGAGTGAAGTCATTGTTACCTTTTCTATAGGATACATGCAGCATTAAAGGCCCAGATGACAATGGCTTTTAAACATCTAGGAAGATTATGCATTAATTGTTTGGGACTTCTACTCTCCTCAGTTGAATCACATCATGAAATCTGCACAGCCTAAGTAAGAGGTCAGAAACTTTGCAGGATGGTGCAGTAAAAACCAGAACACTCCCGCCAGGATTTGAACCTGGTACTTCCATCAGGGTGGATGGATGTGTTAACCATATGACACCACAGGAGTTTGTGAGGTTGCTACAGCGCCCTACGACACATGACCGGCTGTAAGGAAATAAGTTCTACCTTCAGACTGATGGGCATCGAGTAATGAAACCAAATGGGAGATGTTAAATACTAAGAGTAGACGATTAAGATGATTGGTCATTGCTAAAGACGAGCTTACCTGCGCTAAATTTAGCAGTTAGCCAGCCTGGTTCCAGGTGAGTCCAGACACCAAACACCTGCATCCTGTCTGGACTCAAACCTGGACTCGGCCTGTTTCCACCTCCCACAGCGAGGACGAGGGGTTGGATTTTTGGGAGGCGCCTACTCCATTTTAAACGCCTAACCCTCAAATAAAAAATGTTTTAATTTCCTTAAAATTTGTCCAGAGGAAATATTTGTTGAGGAAAATTTGTCCAGCGGAGGTCAAACACAAAACAGTGAATTCAGTTTTTCAGGAAACAGACAAGAGCCATTAACCCATTGTGTTTGTAAGGCGCATGCACAGCAGCAGCCACTCCTGCACCAAACTCAGATCACAAACACACAAAGCAAATATGCAGCATTGTATGTTTGAAGTAACAAACAAATAAAAGTTACTTACAAAGTCACACTATCCATAAAGAACCATCTTAAGTCCTGCAAACAATCCCCAACTACGCAACACAAGCAGCGTTTGGGTCCTACCTGTTGCTGTCATCTCGTTGTAGGATCAGGAGCGTTTGTTTCTTACCTGTTGCCGTCATCTCGTCGTGGGGCAACAAACGCGGAAATTTCCGGTTGAATTAAATAGGTTCCGGGTTAAACCATGACTCATTGAGGGCGGGGGTGACATTTGAAGAGGTTTTGTTTCATTCTGAAAGGTAGGCGCGTATTGACAAACTATGACAAACTACATATTAAATACCAAATGTGTACAAACAAATTCACTTACACACATACATATATATTCACAAACATTCTCACACACACAACGAATGCGCTGAGCTTGGTTTAGTCCACACACACTCAGCTGTGACACTGCACCAAGCTGGAGAGCATTTTTAATCGACACACACGGCGAAGACACAAATGCGCACGCGTTGTTATTTTTAAGATTAATCGTCTGTTTCATACAATGATGTAATACAGCGGGTCACATCCGGCCAGCGGTTCAATCGTATCCGGCCCACAAGAAAGTATCTAATGGCCGCCGGTATATAGAACTCACACGTTGATACTAAAGCTATGGAAGTGCAGTAGTGCCACCTGCTGGTATCTTCCTCAACCTGCAACCACATCCGCATTTAACCGGCTGACTCAGTTGTTTCAGCAGTATTAATGTGTTGTGCTTAGTCATGCTTAGTTTAAAACTGTTAAAAAAAAACATAAAAATGAATAAAATCCTTTATTAAATGCCGATGTGGATCATATGAAAGCTACAGTCGGGGCACATCTGCATTATGCATCCAAACAGGAAGTAAAACGTCCTTCAAAATAAAACCTGTGTATAGCAATGATCAAATGTAGTGGTGTGTTTTGTAACTGATTTAACTGATTTTGCAAATGTGTCTAATGTGCGATTGATCCTTGGAAAATAAACATAATGAAGACGAAACAAATCCCTTTTGTTCGAAAGTCCCTAATGACTACCAGGAATAAATAAAAATAGTATACATACAGTACATGAAATGGAAAAGACATTGTAATGGATGGCAAATCCAAAAATTATGGCAAATCCAAAAAGGCACTCAAATTCCACAGATTGTTTCTAGAGAAAGGCCGACAGGGAAACTGATTCGGACCCAGAGAAGAAAATGAAGCAAAGAAGGATCCAGCAAATAACAATACATCTTTTTGTGGATATATTGTATTTTAGAGAATAGACACAAACTTCACATTGTGGGTTTGAGTTAAACTTACTTATAAGATACTTTATACACAATGGGATGGACTGGACACATGACATTGGACAGAGATGATGTAAGGTGCCTGTCTTTGTTTCATTCAGCTTCAATAGTTAGACAAATGGGCAAATGACATATGTGCTTCATCAGATTAATACTCAGCTACTCAATTCTCACGTCCAGACCTGAATGCGTTTTTTTTTAAAGAATTTTGTGGCAGCTTTGTGGATTGGCTGTATCCGATTCCATTTGCATGAGTTCAGATGCATATGATGCATTATAGCATTGACATCAAATAGCATTATTGACAGCTAGATTAAAAATGACATGGACAAAGTCTTAACATTTGGCGGTGGCTAAGGTTTGAATGTCAATCAGATCTTCCTGTCAAAGTGAGTGAAATGTTGTGGTTGGAGGCACCACAACAGAGCTTAAGTTGGGTGAACACGTCACTTTCCTTCTACTTTTGCAACTCTTGAATTTGAATGTGCAAGTGCATCTTTGTTCAGGGTTCCCACTTTGATCATAACCCCTGAAAGAATCTGCCCCGCTCCCAGGTTTAGCTCCATGCTGTGTGTTAGTGCTTGAGCTTACCTAAAGGCCTATCCATTTCTTTTTTAACTGTTGGAAAAACCTAATTCAGCTGCTGGGAAAGAGTCGTGCTGGGTTGGGATAAACCCAGGGCTGCTTAGTGGATTCGACATGCTGATGGTTGCCAGATCTGAACGAGGCTTAACTGCGTTTGGAGACCTCGAAATAAAAACTTCTTTATTCTAATGAGCTAAAAGTACTCAGGGTGCCAACTGATGACTTAATCTCTGCGCAACGGGGCTAGATTAAGCTTCTTGAAATTCAGTTTGTGACACGTTTGAAATTAATTTGAGTTGATTGGAATTGTAGAAGTGTGCTAAAAAGATTAACAGAATTGATGCAAAAAGGGGCCTCTGATCAGTTTGAATTAATTAGTTTAACAAAGACATAGATTTCAGTTGTAAAAGCAAGACTAGATGCAGCTAGATGAGACAAATACACAATCAGGCTTCTTATTTGTTCGGAAATGTGAGAAACGATGGGAAAACGCCAAATGAGAGCACAGATTGGTCCAGATTACTTTTATATTATGCTGTCATCGCTTTACCCAGGTCTCCTATTTGCCTTACCTGTACTCATGTTGAGACCAGCAACGTCCTGCTTGTCATAGAAACACCACTAGATGTCCTCCTTGTCCCACAAATGATGACTACTAGCTTTACTAACGGAGTGCAGCTATGAGCCCCTCACAGACATTTACTTAGCACGGTAACTATTTCCTCTGCTGCCGAGCTTCATCCTCTCTAGAGTGAGTTGGGGGGTTGCTTCTCTTCCCTCCTCTTCCATTTTTCTCCAATTGTCCTCTTCCCTGTCTGTCCATCCTACTGATGTCCAGGATTAAACATACCGCGGTAACACTCACAAATCCATTTTTCTTCTTTAAATACAACCAATAAATGCCACAATTCTAACCGCTGTTCATTCAAAATGTCTTTCCTGGTATCACATCTTAGTTTTTGATGCAAAATATTACTTTGTTATTAAGTGTACTATATCTAGACCAAGCCAGACGAAGCATTCTACAGAATGTTGAATGAATCAGTCTATTGTTACAAAACTTACCCCAGCAACCAATTAAATCACCATAGCAACCACTTCAGGAAAAAAAACAACAGCTCCTGAACGAATGGCATCAACCTGACTGAAGTTTCAATATCTTCATTTTCCACATTGTAAATGTTTCTTCCGACAGTTCGTGCTTCTTCTTCATTGTCTTCCATCACTATGCAATCACCCTGCAGTTCCTAGTGTCTTTGGGAAATTGCATCTAGAAATTCTCCTTCTCATTCCCCATCTGTGATAAGCACCCACACGCGCACCAGCCCGCATATTGTTTGATAGATTGGTGCTTTAGAAATTAATCAACCGCATTCCCCCAAAGCGTTAGAGCGACAAACAATCGCAAAGATAGATATTTACCATCTTCCTCCTTCCTTCTTCGCTCCCTGGGTATGATTTGAGGCTGGGCTTTTAAAGATGACACTTAAATAATCCGAGCTGCTGTCTGTTGATAGAAGGCCAGATTGATGCTCTCGGGCCGACTTGAGATGAAGACTGCATCATGGGGAAAATAACCGCTTTGGCATTCGCTGACGCCATCACTGTGGCGATAGCATTTATTTGGTACTATAAATTCGCCGAGGTCTTAACTCTTCTCGAGGACGCTGGACGCTGGAGTTTTTGTGTCTTGACCAGGCCGGGAGGAATGATGTGTATGGGAATATGGGGTAAAGCTATTTCTATGTGTTTTTGTTTTATTTGCGTAAGAAAACAGGTTTCCCCACACGACTACACACTTGATTTCAGATATGGAATTGCAAATTTGTGGGATTTCGTCAGATAAAAGCAGCACTAAGAAATGCACAAAGCTTCTTTTCTTGCCATTGGGTGGAAGGAGAACGGGTCAGATTATTGCATCAGTTGTTAAAGCAAACGTGTACAGTATTCGCCTCCTTACACATTCAACAGAAGACTCGCAACAACGTCGAAATTCATTTGGAGTCGTGTCTGTTCCCTCTGAAGAATTGAAACCCAATATTTACTTTTCTTTTAGCTCTGCTCACCAACCGCTAAGACAGATATTTGGGTCTTTATCTTGCTGCCGGACTTGGCCTAACATCCAGTCGTCTTATTACAGCTTTTCTTTTTCAAAAGTTAGTGAGCTGAAATCACTGTAGAGGAGAGGTAAAGTGTTCATCAGTGCATGACGTGACCAAACATTACAGTTAATGGATTCAATGGAGGCTGAACGACGATGATGTCCTGGGTCTACAAGTTCCCAGGTTAGAGCTAATGAAAAGAGACAGATGATATCAACTCCCAGCAGCCCCCTGCATGTTACGTTCATTTAGAATTCTGCCTGTTACCACTCTGGGCACAGATTAAAAAGTCCCTCATACACTCGCAGATAAGGAAATGCAATGATAGGGGGGAAATACGGCACATTAGAGCTCGCTGGAAATCATTTTGTAACACATTCATAATATTTGGGGAGAAGTTTCACATTCATTCATCTGCATACTGATGCAGTATTAGGAGTAGAAGTGTATCAGAGGGAATGAGAGACGGTGATAGAACCCACTGGAGTTACGGCTCCTCACTGCTGAATATATTGCAGCTTTCCAAGACGCTAGAAATTGAAAACGCGACCCGACTGGCCCAATTTCTTTAGTGTTTCTTGTCGGATTGATTTTCTTCTATGCCGTATCAGACACGCTGACATCTGTTGCCTCGTCGCACCATCAGTTATTTGAATCAAATGTGTTTAAAAAAAGGCTTGGAAATGTTAATCCGACGCTCTCAAGCATACAGACATGCAGGAACGGCAATCTGCAGGAAATCAGAAGTGACAGAAAACCAACATGTGCCAGATTGAAACAGAGACGGAAATATCTACATGGACAAATGTCTCTGTCTGTCTCTCTGTCTGTGTGTGTGTCTGTGTGTGTGTCTGTCTGGATTCAACTCGTGTCACATGTCACCCCTGTCCCTTCCTTGTCACTGCAGGTATTTTTGCATTTGTCACATATCTATTCAACCACTATTCCTCTCACAATCCCACAATGTTGGCAAATGTCGTCCTTCAAGTCACCCGGCAAATACAATTTTAGTCAAAATGTCTGCAATCCTCATAGGAATCTTTAAATTTAAGTCAAAAATAACAAATCGCTGCCTTCCCCGTCCACCTGCTTCGACTCGACCAGCCACCACACAACCTTACATACAGTATTCCATTACTTTGCTACCTTAACTGTGATCCATGTAGTAACATAAGAGACAGAAGTTTTAAAAATGCATCAGTGAAACTCTTCAAAGCATCTCTGTCTTTACAAATCCAATTCCCTTTTCATCCAGCTGGGTTTCCCCTCTAGTATCTCCATCAATTCCGTTTGATCTCTGTGTTTCGCTCACCGTGCGATGCGAGAACCTTATCATCTATCCTCCATCTACACATCTGCTACTCAATGTGTTTACGCGTGGATCTCTGTTAGACATATAGAGTGACAGATGATCTATCCCGACCTTCTGCTCGCCCTCTTTAATTGCCTAATTGCCCCTTAACCCGTTTTCTTCCCTTTTATACATTTTTTCTATGCATGTCTAGTTTCCCCCCTGCAATCATTTTCTCTCTCCAAAGGCTTCCACCTTCTTATCTATCCATCTATCCTCCTTTCATGCACCTCTGCTCCCCGTCCTCCTCCTCCTCCGCCAACCCCACCCGCTGCGTCACCAGACAACACGTGTAATTGAATTTGATTGGGTAAAATAAAGACTTCTTGGGCTCTCCAAAGCTCAGAGGCAGCACGTTACTCAGATCAAAGCTCTCTCGCGCTCTCGCTCCCTCGCTCTCTACTGCACGCCCGTGTGTGTGTGTGTGTGTGTGTGTGTGTGTGTGTGTGTGTGTGTGTAACTATACCACGCAGAGGTCAAGAGAAGGACACACCGCAGAGATCATGAATATGCATAAAATATCATCAGCTTTCAGAGAAGGGGTTGTCAGGCTGATAACAGAGAGGAAAGCGGTGAGCGTATCTCTCCATCTCTCAAATACACCATGTGAATGTTAACTAAAATGGAGTATTGTACAGTACTATAAGTGTATTCTTCAAACATCAAGTCAGCAACAGTGAGATACAGGTGTGTACTGGTTATGTAAACATGATGATGGCAATAACTGTTGGTAAAATTGCCTGTTTGTTTATCACACAGACGGAACATTTGTGAAGCGATGAGCAAATATGGAGCGGTTGAATGTTATTTACAGTGAAACGAGAAACGTTCAAGGTCCACAAGCTCCCTCCTCTTCCCCACGCTGGAGAACCGGTGACCTCAGGTTACACTGCCTGGCCGCCGCGTAGAGGAAGAAGAGTGTGATGATACCTCAGGCACTATTATGATGTCTGTAGTTTGGGACTCCATCAACCCGGGGCGCCATTAAAGCAAGGACAAAGTGGACGTGCTCCTCGGCGAAGTCCATTCCCAGATCATATAAAAGGATGTATGGTGTGTGTAGACGTGTTTTATATGCAGCGGAGGTGATAATCGTCGGCCCTTTCTGACATTGTTGGTTTTATACCCATTTCCAACACACCCCAGGGAGAGTCGACTCCGAGCGGCGCACAGCTCATTGTTTCGTGACTTACGATCGTGGTCGTACGGACACGAAGGCTGTTTTGTGATCGTTCTAAACGCAAACGTGTGTCCGTGCCGAGAGCTCGTTAAAATGAGGTTCAAACTGCAGCAAAGATAACAGAGTTGATGCGGATGTGCCTGTCATTGGCTCAAATCTGCTCTGCCAAATGTGACAGCTTGCAGCAATTGATGCTATCCCGAGTCTGCGCTGCTGATTGGACGTGTGAAATATGAAACCCCTGTGTGTGTTTGTGTGTGTGTGTGTGTGTGTGTGTGTGTGTGTGTGTGTGTGTGTGTGTGAAATGTATTGCGCCAGGCATACAGGATCAGTTTTGAATTTACAGCAGCTTTAACATCATATTATGACATTGATTATGATGATCACTTTTGTAAACAACAACAACACCAACGGCAATAGATTCACTTTGTCTGCAAATATGAAGCTCTGAGAGAACAAACGACACAGAACAATCTGTTACACGGCCGGTTACGGAGAGCCAACAGCCGTGCAAACCTGTCACCGGTAATTGACGCGGCTTCCAACAATCACGCTTGATGGAGCGCGGCGCCTCGTTTGGCCTGTTGCATCATGTCGATTCCATTCCGTTCCTCGTGGATCACCTGCGTCTGCCCCTTGTGAGCTGTAAATTGGAAGAATCCTGGGTGGCGGGAGGGCGAGCGAGGGAGGGAGGGAGGGAGGGAGACTTGGATGGTGAGAGAGAGAGAGGGGAGCGGTGGAGAAATGGAAGCCATGTCTGAAGTTATAATTTAGTTCTCCCCACGTGGTTTGTCGCCTCTCTCTCTCTCTCTCTCTCTCTCTCTCTCTACCTGGATACATTAAACCATTTTAAAACGTGTCTATGTCTGGTCGGCCACTGTCTAGTTCTGTAGGTGTTGGTGTTCGCTGCTGTGAATTGTATCGTATCTGAGTTTCATATAGTTTATTTCCTCCATTCTCTCACTTTAGGGTTGAATTTAGTCGAGCTCCTATATTTAGATTTGTTCATGCGGGGCGAATGATGCCTGACAGGTTGACAAATGCTCAAAGTTTTTGACACAAAAAGCCCCTAAATGGATTAAAAAGCTGTTATATCCAGGAGGGGCGAGCAGACAGGTGAAATTAACACATTTGGAAGGCGGTTCGGCTCAGCTCGTTGGGTTTCCCCCACGTCGTGATTGGAGGATGAAAGCGTGTCCTCCAGCTTCGCTTTGTAGACGCCGTCTGTGGCTGTGATGCCGCAGTCCTGTAGGAGGAGGCGGGTAGGATTTATGCTGAGATGCTGCCCGAGGTGAGGAATTAACAGCGGGGCGTTTGGGACGTCAGTCAGAGAGCGAACCTGAGGGAGGGAGAGAGGGAGAGAGAGAGAGAGAGAGAGAGAGAGAGAGAGAGAGAGAGAGAGAGAGAGAGAGAGCATGAGGGAAAGACAGAAAATGGAAGAAAAATTTTATGAGCCTCATTTCCATTACATCCAATTATCATCCCTTTGGTAGACGTTAGTGTCAGGACACACACATGCACTCAGGACACACACACACACACTCAGGACACACACACACACACACACATACACAAACACACACACACCCACGAACACACTACTGGATGGACAGCTGGACACTAAGATAGATGGGGTCCTTTCTAAATTCAGGGGGTAAGCCAGGGGCATTTACTGCACACTGCTGGGTTTGTGTCCCTGTGTGTGTGTGTGTGTGTCACGTGTGCTCGGTTTGACTTGCTGGCACCTCCATTACCTTAATAGTAATGCAGCTCTGAGCAGCAGGGATGCAAAAACTAGTTTAACTTTCCGCATTCAAGAGGAGAGCAAGGTCAGCGTTGTTGTTTTCTGGTGATTATTCAGCCTCTTAACAGGATTTAAGAGGCTGAATAATCGTGACACTCTGGACAAAAAGAGTCACAATCTCAAGTGAAGCTATAGAAGTGTGTGTGTGTGTGTGTGACAGTGTTTGTATGCACCTTGTGTTATGTGTTGCAGTGAACATGTGGCGCTGTAAAAACCAAATCAAAACGTCAGATTGGACCATAAAAACAACAGTAAAGGCTGTGGACCTTGGGTGCACACTTCTTTTTCCAGGGGCTGATATATTTTTTTTCCCGGGAGTTGATCACCGTCCACAGATCAATAGCTGTCTGGTTGTGTGGTTGTATGTCATTGCATGTGTGTGTGTGTGTGTGTGTGTGTGTGTGTGCGTGTGTTGTGTGTCCCGCAACTGTCCTCATCCTGGCACACGATGGGTAGATAGAGGGGGGACAGATGGATGGGTGACAAAAGGGGAAGGGGGGGAAGGGGGGGTTGCTTCCGTGCTTGAAGCTCTGACATCTTTAAATTGAATCAAAGGGGTGTTTGCAATGTGTGTGTATGTGCCTGTGTGTATGTGTGTGTGTGAGAGAGAGGTGCTTGAGTGTCGTTCTGTGTTGATGTGTGTTTCAGCCTCCCTGCAGGCATTATTCTGCCTCTGTCAATGCTTTGTCCTTTATTAGACAGCCCAAGGTTGACTAATTAGTACCATAGTACGCATACACACACACACTCTCTCTCTCTCTCTCTCTCTCTCTCTCTCTTCCCCCCTTTATTTTTCCATCTTTCCTCTCCCATCCCACATCCCAGTGAATTTGCTCTTTTTTCCCTCCACTCCCTGCCCTAAATAATGACCGCACTCTCTCTTGATTACCTTTTTATGCTTTTGTCACAATGACCATAGAGCCATTAGGGGGCAGTCTTGATATCTCTAATAGCGAGTGGGAGCGTTGGCCTCAATCAGAGCCCGGCCTGTTCCATTCACTGTTGCGGGGGTAGTGTGGTTTTTTTTTTGCCCAGAGCAACCATTTGTACAGTCTTTTGCTCGGGACTGACAGAGCATTACTGCGCACCGACGTGACTCATGCTGAGTTCCTTCTGTACTGGACGGGCCTGACAGAGTGAACGTGAGCTGAGGGCTCCGACTTTCCTCATCGTGGTGCACATACTTTCGCTTTTATTGCCTAGAATATACTGCGGGGAAAAGGGCAGCGCTATTATAATCACGGCTGACAATTCAAAAGCTTTAGAAGTCATGAGAAGTTCACTTTATCATGTCTTTAAAAAGCCTCATTCAGGGACAAAGGGGGTGAATTAGAGAGAAGGTCTTGTTTATGTATGGGACACATCTGTTACATTCTATGGCCCTAATCATTAAAAGCCAATAAAAAAGTCATAATTCATGCACTGACAGGCAAAACTTTCATCTCTCAACTCTCAGATATCAAACATTTCCTTCAAAAGCTTCAGTCAGCACTCAGTCAGCAGCTTCCCCGGTACGTCCTTGAGAGCCTCCTGGTGCATCGTCTTACCTTGTTCCTTTTTTAAGCAGACCTAATGCCTTTTGGTCTAAGGAGCGATGCTGAGATCAGGATGTCCTCTATCTCAAACTCCATACCCACCGGAGCGCCCCGGGGGGAGGGGTCGAATCCCTCCAACTAAGCTCGCCGTGCCTCCGCTCGGCGAAAGGAAGTGAAGCACTACGACTGTCCACCGACCGGCTCGTCTCGGGCGCTCAACTCTGATGTTCTCACACACGTCTAAGCCTTTCAGTCTGCTCTGAGCCTGTGACTTCACTGTGAAGGAACGAACGAAGGAGTATGACTAACTAGCTGAGATCTGGACCCACTTTCTGAATCTTTGATTTGTGACGCGAAAAGGTCAAGCGCAGAGGTCACGCAGCGCGGACGCTCAGATGGCCATAACGGATGTTTTGGCAGCGTCTGATGGAATAATCGATGCTTCGTCCTCATTTTATATCTTCGCTTCCGTTCCGGTATATCCTCAGGGGAGAAGAGGTGAAAAGGACCACGTGGAAAAACGGAAGCGACCCAGGACCTTTAAGTGAGCGGGTGTGTAGACGGTGTGAAAGTTGTATTTTGTATCACAGCAGCTGAGCTTGGTGGCAGGAGCGTCTCCACTGCTGAAATGAGGCCAAGTGCAGAATATTGTGGACGCGCAAGGAAACTCATGATTGTGAACAATGTCAGCCCAGGAAAAGGGCAAGTTAAGCTTCCCTGGATACAAACAGAAGTTAGAATCCATCGCAGTGCAGCTCAGGGGTTTTATAACTGCTTCATTGTGTGCTAGAATACAAATGTATATCTCATTTCTCATCCGAGGGGTCAGTTCTTCTTCTCTCACAGCCCAAACACACACAGATCAGTTGGACCACACATCGTCTTCATTCATAGTTATGACTGAACGGTAGCCTGTTAGTGCTGAAGCTGTAATTCTTACGATTTACGGTTAGATAGACAACACCGCCCCCCATGGACGCTGAAAGGATATCAGTGAGTTTTTAATGAATTTGTATTTAATTCAAGCTGGGAGGTGCAGAGGTGGCTGAAATCTCCCTGAATGTTACTGTCAGTGTTTTAACTGTGTGTGTGTGTGTGTGTGTGTGTGTGTGAATGTGTCAGCCAGCTTATGTGTGTGTCTGTACTCACGCTAATGCAAATAGCCACTTAAAGGGCGCCTTAAACAGTAGGAGGGCGGAAATATGTCATTGCTGATAAAAGACCACACACGCACACACGCACACACACGCGCACACGCATGCACACGCACACGCACACGCACACACACACACACACACACACGCGCGCGCGCACGCACACACACACACACACGCACACGCACACGCACACGCACACGCACACACACACGCACACACGCACACACACACACACACACGCACACACACACACACAGTGCTGATGCCACCCAGCAGCCAAGTGTCCAAATTAATTACAGTCGTCTCAGGTGAGAACAGAGCGGCTGGCTGGCACAGGCCTTGACTGCTGCTCCTCCCCTCCATTCAGCTACTATCCTCCCTCCCTCCCTCCCTCCCTCCCTCTCTCTCTCTCTCTCTCTCCCCCTCTCTTTTTCAACTCTTCTTCGTGCTCAAACTTTTCACTTACAGACTAATTTGACGGATCAATCGCAATGTTTTTCCCCTGCGCGTCTGAATATACCGCGTTTTAAGTGTTTTGACCTCGACCCTTTTCATTTTATATTTCGATACTCCAGTTATGAGAAATTAAATCACATCTCTTTCTCTCCACGTCTTTTATGTCTTTTGTTTGGCACTTATTACAGTTATACACAAAATATCACAGGAAGACTAATTTACTCCAGGAGTGAATTCAATAGATGTTTGTGTTCCTCCTCTCCTCTCCTCTCCTCTCCTCTCCTCTCCTCTCGTCTGGGTTTTTATCATCTTAAAAGGGGCAAACCTCTGCGTTTTTAACCTTTGAAGTCAGTTCGTCCCTCTTTGGCAGTCCTTAGGGAGAGCAAGTCAGCATGTGATAAACAACTGGACAACGGGTGCTGTATGAAAGCCTGGAGAATGATCACCGTGACGACACACCTCTGTATACTAAAGGCTACAGGTGAGGGATACAAACTAAAAAACTGTGATAAAACACTGTGCACAGATCAATAGCGCTTTATTGTTCATCAGAGGGGCTTTGTTCTTTTCCTTCCGTGCAGATTTCACTTATAGTCTTTAGCACAATTACCAAGAGACCTTTAAAGCACCAAAAGGAAACCAGACCAGTCAATTACTCAAAAAAAGAACGCGTAAAATCTGTAATTGGTCGTTTCAAGGAGTTATTGAATGCAAACCTTCAGTCCCTTTCAAGTCCCTGTCAGGTTCTGAGACATTTGAAAGATAATCCAAGTTGAATTCATCCGCTTGAGTGTGTTTGTCCTGTAAACTTGGCTTTGTTGATGATACAGACGAGGCCAGCGAGAGAACTCTCACATCCACCGCTGAGAGCAGGAGAAAAAGCCCAGGAGTGCTTCTTTGGTGATTGTGGCGTCACAGGACGGAGGCTCAAAATCCCAGATTCACATCACAGTGCCGCAGGAATCGCAGGCACGGTTCAATCTCATTCCAGCTCCAGGCCCACTGAGAGAGAGAAGTCGGTGATTGCCAAAAAGTGAAAATGTACATCAACACCTTTATTTTTGTATTTTTCTCATTTTGATTTAGGATTCTTGCCCAAAAAGGAAAACTACACAACAACATCATTATTTCAGCAGGTTTGTCGTACAGTAATTGACTGTAGCCGGGTCAGATGCTCCTATGCTCTCCATCTGTTACAACTACGCCCTAAATGGTCGGTGTTTTTCACCATAAATGCAAATTAGGTCAAGTTTGCTCAGTCTTAGAGGAAATAATATGCAGGTTGTATTATGTACATATGCTGCAATGTTAAAAAACAACAACACAGACCAATTTAAAGTTACATCGTGGAATTTCTGTGAGAATGCAGCAAGTAGAATCCAAAATAAACTCATAGCAACATTAAAATGTCAAAGTCTTACCTAACATTTGGCAGGGATTTCATAGTTTGTCGTGTCTCAGCTGGATCAGAAGGGCTACAGTAGCGAACCTAACATTCTCATTATTATTATTACAGAGACATTTCTTCCCTGGTAATATCAAAAATGTATTTCCAGGCAAATTAAACGCAAATATGACGAGTTTCAAATGAAGACACGTCCTCTCTGATTTAATTACAGGTGAAATATTCGTAGTGATCAATGTGTCTCATCTGCTGACTCCTACAGTGTGTTTGCAGTGAAGACACACTAATCCTACCCAGGCAGGGTGTGTGTACACAACAGAAAGTGTACGTGTGTGTGCGTGTGGGACACTAATTGCATTATAATGGAGCAATATGACTGGATTTTCTTACATATTTCCAGAATTAATCCATAGATTTTGCTACAGATTTGAATCGATGGATCATTTAATCAGTGATACTGTGTTTGTGTGATTTTTGCGAGTCCTCTTCTCTTCTCCTTCCATCTTCTTCTTATTACTTATTACTTATCCTCACCAACACCTTCATTGTAATGTTTAATGATGTAAAAGTCACTCTAATTAGCTTCTCTGTCTGTCTGTTGGATTCCGTTTCTGCCTCGTCTCCAATTAGGCACCATGGCACCGAGCTGTGTGTTTCTGTGTTTCATTATTACATTTTCTCTCAAATTAATTAAGTCACTCATACACTACAAAGCCAATGTAAGCATCTATATCGGCATTTACATTGACATCTTATAATGTCACTGTAAAGGATGTAAAGTTCAATAACAACAAGTCTCCATTTACACATTTCTTTGCTTTTGCTCTGTAATTGCCTCTCCATCTCTCGGCGTTCGTCGTTTCACTCGTTTCGTTGACAAATGATGTGTGACCTTAAGGTGGCGTCTTTGCACAAACATCTCGCTTCAAACATCTCCAGCTCACGTTTGACATTTTTTCTCTGTTTTCATATCCTAGAAATCTTTGAAAAAAAAAGCCCTGAAAAAAGTGAAAAATTCTTCTTCTCCTTCCTCGATCTGACGGCAACAACAAGAATCCAAACGTTTTATTTCACACCATCTGAGCTCGGCGTCCTGAAGCCTGCTCGGCCAAAATGTGAGGAGTTTGTTTATCAATTTATTAGCCGAGTTACGAAGCTACTTACGGCTCTTCCTTTTCCACAGAGTTCCCCACCCTCCTCTCATCCTGTTCCCACGGAAAATGTCCCTTCTGAAATCCTCCTCCTGCTCATTTTAATGTTAATTCCCACCTAGACCTTATTCCCAATCCACAGGCACGTTTCTCCCCAGCTTTAAACTTTGCTGGAACCATTGACTTTATAATAAGTACCGGCATCATTTCAAAGCCTTTCATTTCACTTCTGATGCGTCTATCAAACTCGACTGGCACGCATGCACTTGCACTCTAAAGGATCTTGTCACCAACAGTACGAAACCTACTTTCTTAACCCCACAGGCGACATTTACTCACTTCACTTCACACGTCTAAGAACATATACAGCCGAGCTTTAATCAGTTAGACCCTGCCCTGTTTCCCACATACAGTATTACTTAAAACGTAATCTTGTTTTCATTGTAATACATGAAATATAAGTGCTCTCAACGTTTCACAACATTTAACTTTAACCTTTCTGTTGTACCACTCATGCAATTTTGTTTCCCACAACTGAGAGTGACGCTGTTTTGTGCCATTTCCGTTCCGTGCTTTCCAGTTTTTTTAACGTCGTCACCTTGGAATGATGTTTTTATACATCGTAAGTACTTTGCAAAGTAATTGGAACCCATTTTGAGTGTGACTGAACGCATCGAGAAAAAGGTTACAAACAGGAATTTTGGGAGAAACGCTGCTAAATGAAGAGTGTCAACAGACTTTAATTGAAGCCACTTGATAAATGCGAGGGAAACATCAGGGTCATGGATGACTGAAAACCTTCTGTGTCGTCTCGATGATGGAACTTTCCAGATGTATAGAAATGTCACTACTTCCTGTCTCTTCCTGTGAGATTGGTACGGATCCTGAGATAAATTCTAGCCCCCCTGTGTGAGCTACTTCTATCATCATCACACACCTCTAACTGCAACAACAGATTGCCTATTAATCTACAGAAAATATAGGAAGTGTTCACTCGCAAAAGAGACTCGGCGCTGGCAGTGGAATCATCTCGGTTCACTTGGCATTTGACGAGATTGGAAGCTGTTTGTTTTCATCATCAGCACACAGAAACACTTGTTAGCTGTCAGCAGTGCCTGTGTGTGTGTGTGTGTGTGTGTGTGTGTGTGTGAGCAGACAATTCAAAATCTCAAAGCAAGCAACGCAGCGAACGGCAGCTGCTGTTTGGACACCGGCATCACTGCTCAGAAAAGTGGAAATAATCTGCGTCTTAACAGTCGTGCTGCAATGTAATTATGACAGAATCAGGAGTTTATAGTTTTCCTCTGTGAAAAGCTGGGAAAACTCTCTCTGCAGCACGGGGAGTTGAAAGTGAAATTAATCTGACGAATGAGGGCAATTTGGAAGGTATATGCACATTTTTGTCGCTTTGAATTAAACAGCACCACATTGAAAAGGGTGCTGCAGCTTCTGTTTTGACCTATTTTGATGTGCTGTTATTGTTCCACTGCAGGTGTTCAGTTCTTGTGGCTGGAGCCTCCTGATAAAAAGCAGCTAACAGGGCGCCACACTTTTGGACACTCTAAACATGTTGCTGTATTGAAAGACCGAATGCTCTAATCTCCTCTGGGGTTATTAAGAGCCTTTAATAATTCATAGATTAATAGAGTGTAAAAATGTGTGCGTGTCCCTCGGCGGCCACTTTAGGTCCTATAACTCTAAGTAGCTATTTTTCTCCAGTTACGCAGAGGGTAAAAGGCTCTGCGTTTTCATCAGCGTCAATGTTTAGCAGGCGTTTGCATTAATATTTATAATGCAGCGTGTCTACAGTGGGAGTGAAGAAAGAGATGTGAATCAGCTAATTAATCATGTATGTATTTAAATGTGTCTAATAGAAGCCTCTGACCTTAGGACTCGGAGGGAGAAGCAAAGGTCGAGCTTTCTGTGCGTCACGGAAATCGCTCAGGGTGCAACCGAGAGGACTGTGGCTGAATTTTAACAATGCTGTCATGGTAACGGGGGATTTCATTGTTTGTAGGACTGGCAGGAGTGTAGGAGATGACGCAACGCGAGTTCACGAGTTCACTGATCACATCGGTGTTTTTCAGCGTCAGGGTCCCGAAATTCAACCTGCAAACCTGCCGAGTCTAATAAGAGAACCAAGTTATTAAAGGTCAAAGGTTCTTTTGACAGGCTTGACCCACCGTCCTCCACAAGTTTATTTTAAAGCTCAATCAGGCTTTAAATTTCCTCTATTCCAGTTATTTTAGATGTCTGCTTCTCTTTCGTTCGCCTTGGCTGATACGGCTCCAGCAGCACATACATCAGTAAGCAGCACCCACGTGTGTGTGATTCCCGTTTCACTCAATACACCTCCTACAGCCGTGGTGTTTATATGTGGAGAGGGAGAAACTGTAACTGTAAGGGATTTCTTACCTTATCGGTGAGGAAGAGTTTTCCATTCCCTCGGCGGGGCTTTGTGTAGCGTTTGAATTCTTCGAGGGCCTCAGACGTTCCTCAGCCGTTATGATACCTGTAGCTGAAACTCCAGACGGCATGCATCATTTTCTTTTTTTTTATTTATCCTTTTTTTATTTTTTTTTGGAGAGCAAAATGAAATCCAATTATTTTTTCTGCGAGCTCTCTCCTCTGGCATATCACTAAGCTGCACAGAAAGGCGTTCTGGTTGCTCTTGACTCTTTTGCCTTGCCATATTTTTGTGGCTATCCTCCCTTTCTTCCTTGCCTTTCCAAATCTCTCCCTCACACACACACACACACTCCAAAAATACACACACAATGCATCAGACAGACCTGTTTGTCCCAATAGATTTGACCGATCAAGTCACGGCCGAGCAAGGACAGGCGTGATTAGCTCACGTCTGTCGTGTCATGTCACATATTGCCAACTTTACATCAGTGCAAGGAGTTTTAATCTTGATTACATTGTTGCTTATTCACGCTTCTGCGCTCCATTTATTTCAATTTTCTATCTTGTCCCTTTCCAGCTAGTTGTCTTTATCTGTCTTCCATCTTCTCCTTTGATTTCTCATCTTCTTACCCCATTCTTGTATCGACACAAACACAGGCGAAGTCCCTCTCCTCCCACAGTCTTCTTTGCGCTCATCTCTTTGCCAGCAAATTCATTTAGCAAATGTGAGCAAAAACAGATGGGCAGGTCTGCATACATGAGGAGTTTATCGTCCCAGCTACTGTTTGCTGGCAAGCAATCAAAACAGACTGGCTCCAGATTCAAAGCTGCACAAATCCAAGAAGGCTGAAACATTAAGCCATCAGGGCTCCACGTTTTCACAGACATGATGGTTGTGCAGAAAATCCTTCTAGGAGATGTAGTTGTGGTTCTTCAGCGTGCAGGGGAGAAGCTCTTTCAGTGAATGTTCCCGGGGAGGGTGAGATGGTCAGCAGAGAACCTCTCCCAACTGTCTCTCCGCTCACTGACGTCTTCTGCTGCTCAGCCAGAGGGACAGCCTGAGGGAGACAGGGGAGCTAACCGCACAACCCGCAGGGACCAGACTCATTTACATAACCGACTCTGCATAATCTAAATTTAACGACATTATCTACCTCTAACCTAATAGGTTTTTTCTCCCTCTTGTTTTTCCAGAATGCATTTTCCTGACGTCGTTTTTGTCTAATCCTATTTGTCATGTTTTGATACAAAGATGCACTCAGGTCCCAATTAAAAATGTTTGATAATTTCGTCTCTAAATCTGCTGGATCTCGGTGCGATCGATCAGCAGGTGTTCCACTTGGGAATGAAACCTTTAATGTTCTTATAATGATGTTCACCCCACCACTGCCAGAATGTCTAAAGATACAGAGACAACGATGCAAATGGAGACAGAAATGGTGTGCAGGAGTCTCTTTCTCTATGCACAGTGTATGTCTCCATTTCTCTATGCATTCTGGCATATCGCATTACATCTCAGCTCAGCATAAACACTATTTTTTATTCAATTTAATAAACCAATATGAATCCCTGCCAAAGATTTATGTTCAGCCTGAAGCGCTGATCTACCTACATTTTCTTTATTTTTACCTTTATTGGGGCAAATGTCTGTTTTTCTGTCTCTAACATAAATCACAATGTTATTTTCAAACTCTTGTACAACTCTAACTTGGCTGTTACTGTATATTCCTGCAAGAAAATCACAAAATAGCTGTAGCCTGTATAAGTGTCAACCCTCAAGTCAAGTCAACATCCAAAATAAAGTGGGTATAACTGGGTATTTCATCATCAAAGTGTAAGCAAATACCTTAGAATCTAGATTAGTTTCAACCTGATCTCACATGTATTGCATCTAAAAAGTACCACTATGAGAAAATGGACATACTCAATTAAACTACTAATATCTCGAACTTGTACGTAAGCATAATACTTATTAACTTACTTATTAAATTCACACGTAAATACTGAGGTTACTGCTTTCGTGAGGCAGTGTGTATTAGCCGGGATTGCATCAGCCACAACAAAGTGCCACACATGCACCGCTGTTATGTAGGCTACCCAAAGGAGGTGAGATATTACCTCTGTCCTACTTTCAGTTTCCATAATAGCTAATCTCATATGTCATGTTTGAGCTCCACTTTAAAAAGGAGCACAAATGGAAACTACAAAGCAGATTTGAACACAACGTTTTGTCATCAGAAGACACACAATGGACAGATTATTCCCTATATGTTTGCAGCATAATTGTATAGATAGCTACCACCGCAATGCATCAAGCTATGAACTGATATGAAGCACAGACATACTGTACTCTACAATGCTACTGGTCACCCTGCTGTGATTTTCTATTGCCTTAGGGTCAAAGGTCAGTGATTTCAATTTCCCCCCTGCTGGCAATCTGCTGTCAGCAATCCAATCGTGCTAGATGGAATCTGCAAATTCACCGCATTCTCTTCATCCAGCATCTGTGTCTCCTGCGTGGTCAGAGGAAGATGGGCTGCCTGCATCTGCTTAGTTTTAATAGTTTGTCTTGTCTTCCTCCTCTCACTCTGTCTCGCTCAGTTTTGATCTATTTCCACCGGCCCTGGAGAGAGAGAAGGAGGGAGGAAAAAAGAAAGTATGTGAACAAGTACGCATTTGTCTCTTGTGTAGCTGCACAAGTGGAAGTGTGTGTGCTTACGAACTGTACAAGTGGCGGCGCTGGAAAAAGTTGCCGGCTCGACAAAAAAGGAAAACTTAAAACGCATCTTCAGGCAAAGTCGACACCTGTGAAAGTCATCGCTGTGCGAGAAAACTCCTCCTATGCTGCCATCAACGCCGCCGAATTCAAGGGAAACGCAGCGGGTGCACGTACAGAAAATGCTTCTAATTGGAGACGGGGTGTGTGTTTTTTTTGCGTTTGCATGAAAAGTGGAACAAACAGAAACACGCACACACCATCAAGCATCAGCAAACACACACTGGCTTACATGCAAAACAGAAACACGCTTTTCCAGAGGTGTCTATTGCTTCCTATTGCAAATTGCTTGTATAATAAGTATGCATGATAACAACTATCACTTTCCTGCGCCACTACAACTACTATTCCATTTGGCGCGAGGTCAAAAGGGTGTCGAAACATCTTTTCACTTAAGAAAAGCCTATTTAAAGCATTCTCAGAAATTGAAAGTGGAGAATTTGGAGGTACAAACAGAGATGACAACCCCCCTGGATGTAACACACCGAGCCACGAGTGAGTGGATAGTGAGGAGCGGTGTGTGCCGTCTGACAGTCGCTGACAGTCGCTGCCAAACTCAGAGGAAGTAAAGCTTGAGGACTGGCGTGTACTGTCCTTCACTCAGAGTAAAGGCTGAGTAAGAACCCAATCTGATCCAATTTCCAGTATATCCCCCCTGCTGCAACCATTCTCAATGACTGAACAAATTCACCATTTTTATTTAGCTGGCACTTTTCCGTCGAACGCAGGCAGCGCAGTAAATACAGAGAATTAGATAAGCAACAAATGCAAGCAAAGCAAGAAACAGAAGAAAAGCATGAACGCAAAGGAAGAAATTGAATGAAGGGTTGTAATTCTTTTAAGAATTTTGATGCTGATTGAATCAGTCTAAGCTCCTCAGGCAGGGCGATGGCCGACTTTAATCCAGACTTTGTTATAGCTATTCTAATTTCATGTCTTGCAGAGTGTAATTTGTCAGCGGGATTACTACAATGTGATCTGTCATACCTCTCTGCGTTGATGGAAATGAAAAGAATTATTTTGTCACCGTCAGGGAATCATGGAGACAGTTAATCACAGGTAGAGATAATACTATAACAAACTGAGTAAAGTTAGACGTATCTATTTCAATGCCAAAAGAGCTGCACAGGACTGTCGTGAAATTGTGATGGCGTCCTTATTTAACCGCCTGTTAGAAAATCCTCCAGCTGTTTCCTGCTATGCTTTGCAGACAGTACTTGTACACTTACATTGTACTCTGCCAGTCAATGCACAGTGTGTGTCAGTCACGTTAACAAAAGGCCAAATTCAGACAAGAAAAATAGATCAAGATGATGACAGAGAACACAATTCAGGCATAGGCACACAATGCACAGACACACACAGACACACACACACACACACACACACACACAGACAGACAGACAGGCAGACAGACAGACAGACAGACACACACACACACACACACACACACACACACACACACACACACACACACACACACACACACACTGCGAGGTGCTTTTTTTGGCTGAAGTGCCAATTTCTTCAATGTTGTCCTGAAATACAAATGAGTTTGGTCTGAAAATGTGGAAAACACCAGGGCTACTCTATTTATTTGCAGGTGCATGAAGCAGAGGCTCAATTAGTGATATTGCATCTATGTTTCAACACAAGCCCTTTGGCCCAAAAAAGGAGAGAGAGAAGGTAAAACAGCACAACTTTGGCGAGCTGCAGACAGAGATGACCTTTGAGAAACTGGCCAATGGCAAATCGAGATTTTCAAAAAGTGGCTGACCTGCTGTTCGGCAATTCCCTCTCTCATTAAAGTGGAAAGGTTTCAAGCCCATGTGATGTGTTATGTGAATGTAAATACACCACATAAAACTGAGTGAAAATGCCACTGTGTGCAAATTATGGGAGCCAGGCTCAAGTCCACTGATTAACTCTCTGTTTGTTATGTGGTTGGTGGAATGTCCATCATGTTGACGTTCAATCATGCGGTAGTGGTACTGTAAATAGTAATTCCTCACCTGTCCACCAGGCTGCACTGTATTACTAATCCGATGTTTACAACGACTGCTTTTTAAATACACTAAATTTGAGCTTTTCCTCGCCCTCGTCTGTTCCACTTCCATCCATTTTCCTCTGCTTATCCCGATTTGGGTCGAGAGGTTACAGGTTGAGCAAAGCATCCCAGATGTCCCTCTACCAGGCTGCAACCTCCAGCTGAGGGGATCCCAAGGTGCTCTGAGGTCAGGATATCACCCCTGCAGCATATTGCGAGTTCTGCTGTGTGATCTATTCCCAGCATTCACATTTGGTAAACACTTGAGGTATTTTCTGCCGCACGGGAACAGACACAGACACTGCTCCGGCAGCAGCCTCAGCATTTCATTTATAGGTAATAGAACCTGGCATCTTATAATTATTGTCATCTTCTTTCTTTATATCCAAGTATCTCCTGGCAGGTTTATTATTTTGTAATTGAGTAAGATGATTTATATTTATTTACAGCTATAAGATATAACGCATCTATTTACAATCTAGTTATTCTGCTGAAAGTGAATATGTTGAGTTTTTATGGAGTTAGCTTTCATTATCAATAAAAGTAAAATACACAACTGATTGAGCAGAATTGAGCAAAGCCATAAAAGCAGGTTTATGGCAAATTAAAAGCACTGATAAAGTATCCATCACTTATATCCTGAGG